>NC_053156.1:56152614-56473447 GCF_016835505.1 Polypterus senegalus
TCTGTTACTGATAAATTGTGTACAGCAATGAGCGTCTGAGTTCTTGTTCACACTATGATAATCAAATAGATTCAATGGGAGGTGCTTGTCTCTCTTGAAAGGTTAAGTACTGTAAAATCTTCCTTTAACATCGCCTCACCAATCGGGTTTGAACCACACAGATCTATGGGAAATATTTAAAGGCTCATATTAAAACACAGTTCACATGAAAGTCCATGAGCAAAGACATTACTTTTAAGACAGTAATACACAAAGGGACAGTTGCATTTCCCAGTTCTTTTGGCCTATGTTTTATCTTTAAATTGTTCACCGTTTCCACTAATTTTTAGAATGCCTGTAAAATCCTTACTCAAACGAGTTTCATGCAATTAACTACACAATACGAATTTTGTTTTTTATGTGATAATGTATTATAGATGTGCTATTTTTCTGTTTCGGCACAGTATGAGGTTTCACTGAGCATCACCCTCTTGCTTGAAATGTTCCAAATTCAAGCTTTGATCAGTTTGCTCCATTTCCTGGATGTAAAACAGTCTGTGTAGCTTATATCTTGCACTCATGTCTATTTAAGTGGACATTTCTCATAGTAAGTTGCAGTGGAATGCAGATTCCCAAAAAAGTTCATATAATCAAAAAGATGACTTCAATCTGTTAGCATAAATTGATTGAATTAATCGTCAGTATTCAGCACAGTCTCTGTTCCAGTTTAGTCTTGTTTTAGGACTTAATTGTTCTAGCTTGATCACATTTTATTCAGCATTGCAGATAAAGCAGATTGCAAACCTAATTTCCGGTGGAAACATTTGATTGTATGAGCATTGTAGACCATAAAATATACCACTATTTTGAGAGACTGTTCAGATGTATATTTTCCAAAACCACCATTGAAGTGTCTGTGAGAAATAACGTTTAAATCATCTTTTAAGTGTTTTTGTGTACCGTGGGTAACAACCCTACAAAGCAGAAATAAGTATTTGCAAAAATATTGGGTCTTTTTTTTTTTGTAATTTAAGGGTTGGGTATATACTCTGAACCAAATATACTGGGTACGATTTCATTCACAGTTATGTTTTGTACAGTAATGGTAAATTACAGAAAGCTACAAGCAGAAGGCACATTTACACTTCTGGATGTCCCAGACAACAATCTGTCTCTGTGTGAAGAATGAGTAATTAATGCTTCATGTGAACACATTTTTTTTGTTAGTGGTAGGCTGTGTATGGATCATCTGTGTTGACCTTCCCTCCACACAAAAAATAAAACTAGCCTTTATCCAACAAGTATCTGTCATGAAAGACAGAAAAATAAAATAAAAAATTGCAATGAAAAAGAACACCGTAAAGCCTCATAAGATGACAGTGTACTATGGATCAGGTTTTGTTGTATTTGTTTCCCTAAACCAGTCCTTTTTTTTATTTAACTGGTCTAAGTAATTTTAGGTTGTTGCCATCAGTCACATTGTATGTGACTAATGCAGGTAAGGTTTATTGGACAATAGTTTTTTAGTTTAATGTTAACAAATAGCATGTACTATAAATTCCACAGCTTGATATTTTGTGCTTACCTTGGTTCTTTTTTCAGTGGATGCTAGTTTATCCTTCAAATTGTTGTTGCATTAGAGGGGACTGCTAAGTTTTTGAAAATGCTTCGATCCCCTCTATGGTATTTTTGCACCTAAAGAGGCAAAGGTTTGCCCATGGATGTGAAAAGCAAGTGAAAGACCTTTATTGCTACAATAAATAAGTATGAACAATACGCTTGAGGTTCTGTGTTAAGTGATAACAGCATGAGCCATATTTTACATAAGCACTAGTGTTGCTTGATTCACATTTTCTTTTGAAGACCCTTTCTCGCTGTACTCCTGCCTTACTTGTAACTTAACCTAAGATGGTGTCATGGTTGAAATATTACTTTTTACAGATAATAGGCCATTTGTGGCATAAGATCTCTAGCAACATGTGTATAGTTGTTGAATAGATGCACTTGAGAGAAACAAAATCAACATTATACTTCAATAATTTCATTTAAAAATGAATCCTGATGCATCTGGTGGGTCTTTCAGTTATACATGGTGGAATTATTAGTTACACAGTAAGCAACACCAGCATACAGGCGATAATATTTGTATTGAGTGTCTGCATGGTGTCTCGCTCTTAAGACATGTTGTAAAGAAATTGTCTTCAACCTGGACTGAATTGCAGGTAGGAAAGAAGCTCAAGGTGATTAATGTAAGCCATGTTTTAAAGGTCAGGCACATTTGTTTGGTAGCTGAGGTTATTAGGAGTGAAGACTCTTTGCTGTTCTTCATTACTGCAGGATTTATAATACCTAGAGACTTGTTTAGTGTGTTTTCCTTAAAAAGAAACAAGACATGACTAAGCAAAATGCAGTAGTTAGGCAGGGAAAAGTGTTTGGAATTGCAAATGCTGATGAGCTTTGCTAAGTTTCTAGAAAATGTTGCATGCTTTGTCAGCAGTACACAGAGTAGAGCAGGTAGTATCTTTAAAACCTCGTCACAGTAAGTGAAACTATATATATATATATATATATATATATATATATATATATATATAAATATAAAAAGAGTCTAAACATCGTTTGTATGTGTGCTTCCCTTTCATAGCAGGAAATGGTCAAGTGAGCTTGGAGGGCAGAGCTGTCATTTGTTTTGATTCCATCAAACTGTACATAAAGGCAGCGTCATCCTCAAGGAATATTGCAGTAATCATTTCAGCGGGTTTTGGGAACACCTTTAAGAATAAGCTTTTTATTTTGTTTCATGCTGTTTGCCAACATTTATGATAAAGTTGGATGTTTTATTTTTTCCCTTGTCAGTCATGGTTTATCGATGCTAGTGCTCATTGGCTTTTTCATAGTTATTGGTTTATGTATGGAATATGGCAGATCCGCAGGTATGAGTGCATAAAGTATGTCTAAAGCACGTTGCTCCTTATGTAAAAAAAAAAACAAAAAAGACAAACATTTTGTTTGTTTATTTCTAGATCATCAGTCTTCAATATTAGGATATTTAGTTTAAATTTGTAAAACTGGCTTTTGGCTTTCACTTTATCAAACCCAGCAATATTTTCTGCTTTGTCCATCTCCGTGAATGCTTTAAGAATATTTTGAATCACAAATGAGAATTGATTTGCTACCAGCAATTCCATATTGACCATTTGTTTCTTCTCTTTCAGCTTATGTTCTGCCCAAGCTTTATGTAAAGTTGCACTACTGTGTGAGCTGTGCCATTCACAGCAAGGTAGTGAGGAACCGCTCCCGTGAGGCTAGGAAGGACCGTACTCCTCCACCAAGGTTCAGGCCCAGTGTGAGTATGACACTTGAAATGGTGTTGAGGGGCCGTTTTAAGAACAATGATTTACACTTTGGTGGGATGTGTCTTATGGGGAAGTTTATTGAGCAGTTTGGTCATTGGCTAATTTTGTTTTCCTTTTCTTCTCAGGGTGGTGCGCCCAGAGCTCCTCCAAAAACCATGTAGAGAGCTGAAGTTAATGTACATTTATTAAAGAAATAAAGCCTTGATTGTGAAAAGAAACACTTGAATGTAATTTGTTTAGGTTTTCTACCATTTTGCTTTCAGAAGTGTGGGGTTTGTTCATGTGGTTAAGGGGCTTCTGTTACCTTGATTGTTTGACTTCGTAGTTTGATCAGTGTACCACCACATTTAGCAGGCTATGTTCACATCAGTGTAGCTCATCAATCTAGCTCTCTTTTATTTCATGTCTTTTTTTAATATACATTTATTTTGTTTAAACTACATCTTGTCATTTTATACTTAAGCTTACATTTGTGTAATTTTCAATAGTAAATTGGGTTCCACTTTTGTCATCTTTCTATGACTGTACAATATCCAGCTTCCAACCTTCTATCCATTTCTTTAATAATTAATACACTTTTAAGCCCTAGGAAGAATTGAGAAGACACTGATGCTGTTACAACAGTTGTGTGGTGGTATTATGGGGGTACAAGGACCCCTCTGGTCATGTTTCAGTTTCCTAAAATATACACGTCTTGCATGACTTTCAGTACCAAGCCACATTGAAAGAGAAAAATGGGACTTTGGAGTCTTCACTACAAGAAGTCCTGTTGCAGTTGAATTCTAGGTTTCATGCTAATTTTTTTTTTCTGCTGAAGGTTTAAACTTTAAATTTTGCAGTTTAAAAACCCTTAATTTTTGTATTTGTATTTGTTTGAACATAATATATAAACTAGTTGATGGGAAAAGAAATACAGTTTGGAATGCTGTATATGATGAAAACAGAAAGCAGGCAATGTGATCCCAGTGCCATTAGCTGTACGGTATTTTGTGAAGTGTTCTGCAGGCCTGGCAGGTGGTGTCGTGTGTGTCCTTCACACAATTAAGTTATTCACCAGGACTTTGACGAGTAGGATGGCCCTTTTGTCAAATCAACTGTATAATAGGTTTCCAACCTGCACTGGATAATGGAAAGTGGTTTGTGTACCTACAGCTGGATAAGTGGCCTTGGACAAAGGCACAGATGTGTGGATGCGTATCAAGTGTGGTGTATCAGAATGGAAGCGATGGCAGGCGTAATGGCTACAGTGGCACACCAGAAGTGTCCCCTTGGACTGTCCAGAATTTTTGAAGGAGTGCAAAGTGTATTTACGCCTGGTCAAGACTGCAGTTTACTTGTCACCACCATGAATTACAAAATAGTGAAACATATTAGCGAAATTGTCCATTGAAAACACTGATTAATATGCAACATTCAAATTGCCATTTGGTACCTCCTTTTTTTTTGTTTTATAGCTAACATTGCTCGATTGTTGGTCATGTTGTCTGATATGCTTATTGCAGAATGGTAGAACATTAAGCTCTACTGTTTTATTAAAGTGACCATTAGTAAAATATCACATTTAAAATAGTATTATGCCATTTGTTTCTGCACATTTCTGTCAGCAAAAAGGGGGAAAACGCAACCTTTGTGAAGCTCTTGAATCTCTTACTCGTTTATTGTTACATTTCTGCAGTACCTGAACTAAAGTGTTGACCAGTCATTTAATGCGGAGTATTCATTTCAATTGGGAAATGTCTCGGCTAAATTGGACCTTCGTAAGTTGCATATTTCTAAGTTAAATAGGGGAATGCCTTTTAGCTGGCATGTTTACCATATAAGTGACACACATCTTGGGTTAAAGTTGCACATGGAACCTAGAAACGGTGTTACTTCTGAGTAAAGTCTAAATGACAAAGTTAGTGCAGATCTGAAGTGTCCCGTGTAAACTATTAAGTGTCAAAGCTGAGTGTTGCATTATTTGCAGACTGGTTATGACTACTGTACTGTCTTCTACCACCTCAGCATATCCACATCAACACGGTGTGCACAAAAAACCTGCGACTCTGAGCAGCGCTCACCCCATTCATCAGTTCATGAGGAGTGAAGGTTAGCGAGTCTGAGGGAGCGCCGCTCGGTGAGCTGAGGCTGATTCGGCACCGCGTCCGCTAAATTCAGCAATGCACGCCTTGCTGTGCAAACATCCAAGTACATTTTGCTTAAAAATGAGTGTGAACAATTAGATGGTTCCCTGAGGGTCACATTTGTAAACCAGTCCACCATATCATAAAGACGGCCCTCAAAGTTGGGGTTTGAGCAGTTCTCATTAACCTGGTCTGACGGAAAACACGTTTCTGATTACAATGAAGTGATTATAGTTGAAACGTCTCCTAAAACAGCTATTAGAGACAGGAATGTGTGTATTAAACGCAACCTGATACGGGGGGAAACCTTTGTGTAGCATCTGATTATACACTGGCATTGGCAGACATCAGTGTGCAAGTGGTAAAGGTGGACGATAGATTGTCACAAGTGCTGGGTGTGCTCTCTGATGTTCATTTATGATATAAAGTTGGACAATCTGGCAGCTGTGACTGTGAATTACAAATATGCATTTGATGTAAACGGTGTGACACACTCCGTCTAAAGGACCACCGTTAATGAGAGTTGATAACGAAGAGCCACAGGAGGTGCACAATTGACTCAACAAATCTGCCTAACGACACCAGTAGACGCACCAGTGAGGCTGCACAGCACCCACCTTCTGCCTAAACGAGTAACCAAAGAAATGGGGCATTACTGTCTAACTGGAAATGCAAACACACCGTAACGAAAGAGCCGCGATTGATGAAGACCACAATGTTTATGTAAACGCAACTCGCTGCTGTTATGTCATGTTGTGATGCAGCAGTCAAAATGAGAGAACGATATCGTAGTTCACAGAGGCACTGGAGCCAAGTAGCTGCGGTGGGCTACATGCGTGTCTGTCTCCATTGTTGAGGCACTCATTACAACTTGTAAATTAATTATTCAGCTCCAGTTACGTTGTGCTACTGAGCTCCTGAATGAATAGCCCTAATTTTAGGTTTTTATCAGATCTTCTGCTCGTTTTCTTTTGTTCTCTTCTTGGGACCTCAGCAGCAGTTTAAACTTCACGGACAGGAAGCCCTGTGGGTGTATCAGATGGATTTTGCGGCTCTTCGCCACAATCTTTTTAATCTGGTTGTCCCCAGACGTGTATTTGTGTTTGAAGATCCCGTCTGTCTCTGCCATCACGATGACCGTGGAGTTGTTTTTTTTTTTTTTGCATTTTTTTTTCTCCAGTTTCTCTCTTCAATCAGCAGCAGAAAAATCCAGATGCAGGAATCTGTGCGTACTCCAACTTCCACGTTCTTTCGTTACATAAATCCCGACCAGCGTGAAAACTAACGCTCGTGCACGCGCATTTTGTAACGCCCCAAATCCTCCCAGAATTACGCCTCTTTGAATATGCAAATCAATATAAATCGCCCTTAAGCGCAGCCTTCTGTGAAAAGACAATGGGAAAAGCACGGGGAAAATATAAGAATTTCAGCGAATACCAAGTGGAGGCAAAGGAAAAACATACTATTTGTTCAAATAAACCGTGGTATAATCAACAAAAGGAAGTTGAGCGAGTTACATAGCGTGTCGGAGAAACTCGAAAGCTCAAGTTCACAAAGTCGCACAGTGCCAGTGTTCTGACGATTTGTCCTACTTTGTCGAAGTATCCTACCGTAGTTTTTTGTAAGTCGTAAAAATATAAACTTATAACGTTATACCATGTCATCATTTAACATGTTATATTTAGAAGTCGTCTATCAAATTTATGGAAATGTTAACATTTCTCAATTTATTATATATGCATCATTTAATGCCCGAAAGAGACACAGCCTGATGCGAAGATTTCACAAGACGGTCATTACTCGTGCATGGATACAATGGCCTGTACAAGATTAAAAGTCACACATGCAAAATATACAACTTATAAAATTTTGACAGTAAATACCTAGGCCTATGTAGTAAACTGTAATAAATGCATTAATGTAGTATAGCTAAGTTGCGTAATTTTGGTCTGCGCATGCGTAGTATCAGTGACTTGATCATTTCGATGGGTAGGATGTTTTGTTAGAATACCGGAAATAAAAAAGAAGTCACATATCAAAGTTGCCGTGGAAAGGCAAGTTGAAGCCCACTGTCTGAGCTTATTACGTACGGTACAGACAAAAAAAGGCATACAGTGGGGGAAAAAGCACGACATGTCAACTTTAATCTCGAAATTTCCACTTTAATCATGTAGTTTATTTTGTCATTAAAGTAGAACATCATAAACTTCATCTTAAATTCATTTAAATTACTGGTTTCTCAAATCCCATCGTAACTAAAGTAGAACATTAAATGCTTTGTTTTGTATTTGATCTTCAATGTGCTCTATGTGTGTGCATCACTACGTGCTTCCGTTCTTTCTCTTTCTCCAAAAGGACACAGAATCCATTACATTCGTGATATTACAGCTCTCTGAATAAATGAAATACTGAGATGTATACATGATATAATTTTCATGATGATAGGAGTTAAAGCATGTTATTAAACATGGGAACACGATGGCGCACTGATTGTTCATGCCTCACACAAGATGCTGTTGTGCCGTGTGCGACCTTTGATGAAATAATTTATTGCAGCAGTACTGTCTCTCTCAAACGTACTAACCTCCAATTCCTGTCCTTACTTTTCTTTCCCCAAATACCCAATCACTACACAATCAGCTCTGTAATAGACGTTAAGCCATCTGTAAGCTTAGAACAACGATTCTTCAAAAATTTTAAGGAACATTGAAATATCTTCATAGTACGTGTTTAATTATTCTATCCGTCTATCCTTCCAGTGTCGCGCCAGCCTCAGCAAATATACAGCGCGAGGCAGGAACAATACGTGAACTTCTAGCTCTGCGGCACCGTGTCCTCACATGTTTAATTATTAACAATACAGATTATTTAAATGAAGTTAAAGTTTTATCTGTATAATATAATCAACATATTTTGCTGCATTTCATCTTGAAAATATCGTCATCATTTGTAAATACGCGCTTTATAAAGTGGCTCAGGTTGTGCGATATTATAACTGTAGTGCAAGTTTACAGTGAGGTGATTGTACTTATAAGTACAAACAGTTCTACAAGGAGCAATTGATTGGCTGCATTTAAAGCTCTTGGGATTAAACTGCAATTCAGCATCGCCAGCACTGTCTGCACTCTGCACTGCACAATATGCTGCCCAGTAATGGCTCTGGAGTGGCGCAACATTTTTAAACAATAACAACAACATTTATTTCTATAGCACATTTTCATACAAACAATGTAGCTCCAAGTGCTTTACATGATGAAGAAAGAGAAAAAAAGACAAAATAAATAAGAATTAAAATTAGGGAGCACTAATTAACATAGAATAAAAGTAAGGTCCGATGGCCCTGGAGGACAGAAAAAACAAATAAACAAAAATAAAAACTTCAGACGGCTGGAGAAAAAAAAAAAAAAACTAAATCTGCAGGGGTTCCGAGGCCACGAGACCACCCAGCCCACACACTGATCTCAATCAGTCCTCATGGTCTTCAGGCTTCACGTTGAAAAATTAGTTGACTTGCTCATTTTTATGAATGTCCGTGGACAGCCATGTCCTCTCATCTGCAGTAAGCTAGAGGCTGCACAGCACAACACTTCTAGCGCATTCTGAATGAGCTCACAGCTCACAGCCAGCCTCGTGTCCCAGAACTCCATGGGGTCATCACTGCACACCAACACAGCCCAGGAAGCCACTTACCATGTGGTTGTGCCGCTGGCACTGACTGGTGCTACTGCCACCCTGAGCCTAGAAAAAAGTCTGCAGATTCATCAGAGTGCCACGTTCACAGCTGCTGCAGGTGACAGCTCTTTCTCTCATTTTTTGGATGCCAGTTCTTGCTGCTGCTCGGAGCGGCTCTTTGTGCATTTGTGGTGTTGCCCTATTGGCCACTTTATACAGTACAGTGGATTCAGAGACCTTCACTTTATTGTGTAGAACAGCGACAAATTAGCTTTTCATTAGGCACAACACAGAGGGGTGATGACTGTGCAGTGGTGGGAAGTGCCAGGCATGGTGACCAGACAGGATAGAGCCAGGGGCTGGACAGTTTTGTTGACTGGTGGGAGCCGAATCAGCTAAAGAACTGGTGGTGGATTTAAGAAGATCACGATCTCCAGTTACCTACCCTTGGGTCTATTAGAGGTATGGATGTGGAGATCATTCAGGAATACAAGTATCTAGGGGTGCTGTAACTAATGGCAAAGTGAAAACAAATGTTCACGTCAAGGATAATTAAACACCCAGCAGTCATTTGAAGTGGCACAGCAGAGGGTCTGAATACTTACAGAAAGGCAAAATTTTACTTTTGGAATTGTAGTAAATGTGCAAATCTTTCTGAAAACATTTTTTAACTTTGCCATTATGAGTTATTAAGTGTAGATTGCAAATGTATCCATTTCAGATTAAATGTACACCACAATGAGGGGGTCTGTTGATGTTCAGAATCCACTGTAGGTCTTTACGGTGATTTTTGGGGAAAGCGTAACTGCACAAGCAGCGCTCACCATTACAAGCCAGCCCATCCGTACAGAATTGTAATCCATATATGATAATTTTTACAATTTAATACAAGTATATACTTAAATGAAGCTCTAACAATGAATGATTAAATATAAGAATTGAATGCAACTAAAAGGTTAACACAATGTGGCTTAAAGCTTGGGCATGTGAGGCTTTTGCCTCATCTAGAGAAGCCACCAAGTTAAAATGAAGTAGACGTGTAATGAAAACCCTTTTTAAAAGTGAGAACAGACTAGTTAGAAAGCCCAAACACCCCTATTATGAATAGGGGTGAATCAACGGGAAAACCTGTAAAACAACCCTGTTAACAAAGCAGCGTTTTGAATAATGGAAGAATCGACATGTATACAAAGTTGCTAGTGGCTGTAATCAATTGGCTAAGAGGATAGAATTCTGCATATTAAGAGTCCGATGATATGATATATTATTAGACAAGATGAAAGGGAAAGAGTTGTATTAATGATTGCTCACTCCATGGACTGAGACATTTGTGCACACCTATGAGCAAATAAAGAACCGTTCTGCATTCTTATCTGATCTCCATGAATGACTTCTCTGAAATGTTTTTTTCCAAAACATCTGCTGCTTGCTTCAGACATCGGGGAGGATGGGTTTTTAGTTTTAGAGTTCATGAGGCCAATGCAGTGCCTTTCAGGGAGAAGATGGTAAATGATGGGTGATTAAGTGATCAGAGGCTATTGGAGATTAAAGACTAGACCAACACATTTACCTTTATAAAAGCAGATGACCTACTGCACTCAGGGTGTTGTCTTCTAGGACCATCATGACCGAGACAACACACACACACACACACACGTGCAAATGTTCGCTGACGACACTGCTATCGTGGGCTGCATCAGGAGTGGGCAGGAGGAGGAGTATAGGAACCTAATCAAGGACTTTGTTAAATGGTGCGACTCAAACCACTTACAACTGAACACCAGCAAGACCAAGGATCTGGTAGTAGATTTTAGGAGACCCAGGCCCCTCATGGACCCCGTGATTATCAGAGGTGACTGTGTGCAGAGGGTGCAGACCTATAAATACCTGGGAGTGCAGCTGGGTGATAAATTGGACTGGACTGCCAATACTGATGCTCTGTGTAAGAAAGGACAGAGCCAACTATACTTCCTTAGAAGGCTGGTGTCCTTCAACACCTGCAATAAGATGCTGCAGATGTTCTACCAGACGGTTGTGGTGAGCGCCCTCTTCTATGCAGTGGTGTGCTGGGGAGGCAGCATAAAGAATTGTGCTTAAAAATCTTTAAATAATATATATTTACATACAGCTTGTACGGTCCGGGGAAATTACTTCAGGTCACGACCAAATCGGGTTGTGAGCAGAGTTTTGGAACGAATTACGGTCGTGACCAGAGGTTCCACTGTACTCTAAGAATACTATCATGTGTTCTTTTTCTGAACTTTCATTTTTGTGGTCAAATTTCATTAATTTATAAACCTGATGATCACTGTTGTGGTTGCATTAGACAGCAGCAGCCATCATAAACTACATAATTGCATTAGGCGGTTACAGCAATGAGAGGCAGATGAGCGCGTTGGTTCAGATAAGTCCTCAATTGTTCAACGGTGTTTTCATTGAAACTCACCCCTTGAAGATCTGTATGTGTAAAGTTTGGAGAGATGAGCCAACTCACCGGACATGGTGAAGGGGCTCTGCATTCCCTTCAAGTCAAGTGAACTACTAGAAAGGAGGATGTGGGGACATCATCTGCTTTAGTGTAGTCACAGCTTTACACCAGTTTTTGGAACCACTTGAGAAACCAAAGGGACTCGTCACCTTTGGAGAGAAAAATGTTGGAAGGGTGTTCTGTGATTTCAGATGAGAGGTGGTCAGTGAACTATGGTAAGGCAACTACTTGTTAATTTAACAATTCTGACCAATAACACTGGACAAAAAAAATCTTTTGATGGTTATGATAGACACTTTTAAGCTAAAGACAAATAAAATTTAAGATTGACTGCACTTCATAAGAATTTTGAGAGTTAGTGTTTTTAATCTCTTAATGTTGCTGACAACACTGCATTTGTTCAATTGAGCTATAAAAGGTTTTGCTGCTGATGTTTGTTTCTACTCAGCATCTGATTCTTCTGGTGTTCCAAAATAGTTGGCCACCACCGACGGATTCCCTGTTACTGGTTTCTCATTGTTTCAATGTCCTGGTGAAACCTTTCATCAAGTTCATCACTAGCTGGGAAGAAGTCCAAGTGTGAATGCAGAAAATGAATCTTTACCGACATGTTGAACTTCATGGCTTTGTACTCTTGAAGCAGGTTGTCAATCAGCTGGATGTAGTTCGGTGCTTTGTAGCTACCAAGAAAATTCTCAGCAACATTCTTGACCGCCTTCTATGCAATGTCCTCCCGTTCCACTAGCAGACCTTCAAACTGCACGTCATTGATGAGATGTCTGATTTGTGGACCAACAAAAATGTCTTCCTTAACCTTGGCATCAGTTATTAGTAGAAAAATCTGTCTCAAAAGTCAAAACCTTTAATCTTTCTTGTTGAAAAATCTTTCATCAGTGTAAGTTTTGTATGAATAGGAGGCAAAATGTTGGGTCAGCAAGTCATGTGCAACGCTTTTCTGCCCTGAAACCAAATGCTTATGGAGTGGCCAGTAGTTTTCAATGTCATGGGACTTTCAAACCCAGCCATCCCATTCCAACATTTGGACTATCTGAGCTGCAATCCTAGCAGCAGTGCTTCTTCTTTTAGATCAGCCCTGATGTTCCAGTTGTTGTACTGTATACAGTGTCCTCCAAAATGTATGGGGACAAAGACACATTTTCCTTGATTTAGCCCTCTGCTTCAGAACTACAAATGAAACAATTCCAGACTTGATTAAAGTGCACTTTGCAGACTTTAAGGGCATTTGTATACATTTCAGTCTTAAGTAGAAATGACAACACTTTATATATGACATCTCATCCCTATTTCAGGAAGTCATGATTTTTGGATTAATTGGAATCACAGGCATTTGTGATTCCTAAGGTGGATTTCATTGCTTCATTAGAACAAAAACAAGATACCTTGACTTGCTTCTACCCTTTGGAGTCTGGAGTTGCCATTGTTCAACATGAGGAGAAGAGCTGTGCCAATGAAAGTCAAAGAAGCCATTATGAGGCTGAAAAACAAGAATAAAACCATTAGAGACATCAGTAACACCTTAGGATGACCTAAATCAACTGTTTGGAGTATCGTTAAGAAGAAAGAGCACACATGGGTGCTCAGTAGTCACAAAGGGACTGGTAGGCCAAGGAAGACCTGCACTGCTGAGGAAAGAAGAATCCTCACTACGGGAAAGAAAAAGCCCCAAGTGTCTGTCCAACAGACCAGAAAGAGAGGCAGATGTGGATGTGTGAGAGATGACTTTCTGCAGAGGACTTCATGAACAGAAGTACTGAGGCCACACTGCAAAATGCAAGCCACTAGTTAGCCACAAAAACAGGATGGCCAGGTTAAAGTTTGTGAAAAAGTACTTAAATTAGCCTGACGAAAAAAAAGATGAACCTGTAACTGGAGTGATGACGAGTGTGGAGACAAAAAGGAACTAAAGGATCTAAAGTGGACCACCTGATCTGTTAAACGTGGTGGTGGGGATGGTATGGCTTGGACATGCAGTATATGGCTGCCACCGGCACTGGCACACTTATCTCTATTGATGATGGAACTACTGACAGCAGTCACAATGAATTCTGAGGAGTATAAAAATAGCTGATCTGCTCAAGTTCCAGAAAATGCCTCCAAACTCATTGGATGGCGCTTCATCCTACAACAAGATATGATCCCAAACGTATTGCTAAGGCCACACAGGGGTTCTTCAGATCTAAAAAATGGAAACTTTGTGAAAGGCCAAGCCAGTCACCCACTTTAAATCCAATTGGGCAGGCCTTCCATATGCTGAAGAGTAAAGGAGACAAGCCCCCACAACAAACAGGAGCTGTAGATGGCTGCATTAGTGGTGATGTCTGTAAGTTGCAGATTTCAGGCAGTCGCTGCATGCAAGGGATATGTGACAAAATCCTAATAATGACTTCTTTAATAGACCTGCCACATTAGTGTGCCAAACATTATGGTTCCCTGAAATGTGGGGATCATACAGAAGAGGTGTTGTCTTTTCTACATGGTGTGACCAAAATTAATGCAAATCCCTTGAAATGAAAGTCTGCAATGTGCACTTTAATCACATCTGAATTGGTTGATTTGTAATTTTAAACTGTGGAGCTGAGGGGCAAATCAACAAGAAAATATGAGTTTGTACCAAACATCAATGAGGGCACTGTAAGTATACTTATGAGAGGGGAAATCAAAAAATGAGGCAATTGCAATACAACAATATGTGACAGGATCATTTTAAGGGGATTTTTGTGATCAGCAGGCCAATATACTGTAAGATATACCCCAAAGCATTCACGAAGCAAAATCTTCACTGTCCAGTGTAAATCAGTGAAACATGAAACCTTTGCAAATGGATGGTCCCCAAAGAGTGTGGCCATGACTAATAGGTGACTAGAATGCCATCATCTTGGGGTAGGGATGGGCTATTCTTCTCGTCTTCATGACCAAGTCTTTGTTATCCTTCTCAGAAGCCAATGTTCAGGCTCTGACTTAATGTTTTAAGCGGAGCGCACTTATAAGGGACCACTTATTGTATTTTGTAGTTCTTGTATTTGTAAAACGCATTACAAGTCTGCTAAATTTCATTGTTTTTATTTATAATAGACCTTCCGCCAATACAGTACAAAACTTACAGTAGTTATCTCCATTACACAAATATATCTAATTACATTATTATACAGAAACAAAGGCTCTGCAGTAGAATTTTTTTTTTAAAGCGATTCATACCGTTCACAGGAAAAATAAGTAAAACGCAAAGACACTAGCAATCCAGAACAAAGTGTACAAATTGAAACATTTTCAGACAAAGGTTAAAATCAAGAGTGCAGGGAAGGGAAAAGGCATATTGCACTTTGGAATTGTATACATTAGTAACAAAAGAAAAAATAAAAACAGTTTCTGTACAAGGATGTGCTAAGACTGGAATAGAAAAGGTTTAAACGTCGTCAGGGACCCCCCGTTTGGGAGCTGAGCCCCATTCAGTATAAGATGTTAGAAAAACATTACAAACTTCAATTCTTCATTAAGTAACGTAACAAATATACTTCTGTTTTAGGCCAGGTCTCTAAATACCTGTGGAACAAATGCCGGGGACTTCACTCCCCACTCCCCCCCCCCAAAAAAAAAACCCCACAATTCTCCCCAAAGAGTGTGAAAAGGTCCTAGAAATACCATCCAAGAACCTTGACATCCCAAAAAACCCTTGAAAGGTTGGGTTTTGGTTGAAAGGCTGTAGAGGCAACTGTTTTTCATTCCAGATCTTTTATAACAGATGAACCACTCGACCCTGCTAAGCTGCAATGGTCTGCAACTGGTAGACTCCCATCATCTCCCTGGGGTGTTTTAATAGCAGCCTGCACGCGGGGATGTGACCTCCCCAAAATGCTAAATATAGAAAAGTGGAAAGATGAGTTCATCTCCTCAGACCAATATGTTTTCTTGCGTGTCCATCAAAATTTCCTCTGAAAACTTGGACTGCTTCTTCAGAAAAAACTACACTTGAGTTGAGGGTGGTAGGGACCTTATAATCAAAGCCCATTCCCCACATTTCTGGCATTATTACTAACCAACATTGAAGTGACAGCTCGATCAATGACCATGAAAGCTGGCTACTCAACAATCAGGCCAATGAAACAGACACTGAAACTGGCTCCTGAGCAGTCAGACCAATACTACTATCTTAAAGCCCCCTAATATATGCAGACCTTTACAACTATAAATGAAAGCTTTCTTCACACAGTGTCATCAGCAGGAAAAAGAAACATTTTCAAGTGAGGTCACTAAGTGGCAGCCATGCTGTCCCAAGTGTCACCCAAACCTGGCCAATGGTCTGAACAAACTGGAGCTATTTAAATAACTGAGGTCCATGTGTATGTTTCAGAGTCCATTTAAATTCACCTCCTTGCATTCTTTCAGTACTTTTACACTCAATCATATAAATGTTTTTTTTTTAATCTCGCAAAAATGAACAATGCTAAAAGCAACCCAGGTCAGATGTCTGAAAAATGCATATTTCAATTAGAAAGATAAAAAACAAACAACAAGGTGAATTATGACATGTATTGAAAATATTTTAACCCAATAATGGGACAAAGTGGCAAGAGTGTATAAAACAGCACAGGAGGTTTAGGTTTAGCTTCTATAAACAAAGTTGGAACTTCTGCCTCTTTGTAAAGCACCCATGACTGAGTCATTCATAGGACCTCAGTGTATGACGTAAAGCAGCAAGTAGGACAGCGTAAGTCAGACGACACCATGGAGGTACCACGCTAGGCAGCCAATAATAAGCCAACCTAAAGCTCCCGGCACTGAACTGATGACATGACGGTGTAGCAGCAGTCATCTGTCTGTGTGTACATGAGGTTCTGCTATGAAGTCACGTCAACAGTGCCCAAAGAAATGTAACTCGCTCCAGCTCTGAAACCTGCAACTTAATGACTTCCTACAGAAAGACATGCCAACCATTCAACACAGCAGATCGATAGGCTGCCGGCCACACCAAGTTTAGTCAACATATGATTAGAGTGCAAGAATTACTCTCTTCGCTCAAACCTTGGCTTTTACTTTCATTCTGCACTTTCAAATGCAAAAGTGCTTTTCTTTCACTTTGTGAAAATATTACCATTTTATGTAACATTGGCACTTGGCAGCAATTTTTTTCCTTCTCTTCTGTTCACTATGGGCTAAGGAGCTTCGCTCTAACAGTATCTGCAGCTGCCATCACTTCTGTATTTTTTCTCTTTGAACTGAGAGGATCTGAACTTTAATAAATGATTCTATTGAACAAATATTAAGAAGTTCTCTGTTATTAAACAAGTGTAAAGTACCACGAGAGTCATCACTCATCACTGAAGACAGAATGAGGCCAAATGGCTGCTGGAAACACTTCAGCTCAAGACACTCTTATCCCCTTGGCATGCATTATGCTTATTTAGTACATTTAAGTGTTATTTATTTTTTTAATTTCCTACAGCTACTACAGGGTTGGATTTAGTACCATAACTCCCTTCCCCTCTGCTTTCTGTGGTATGATAATATTTCAGAACTACCCAACATGGCCACCAGTCTTACAAGATAATGGAAAAGTGCTTAGTTCATCTTTATTAAAAATATGGTATTTTATTTTTTTTAAACGAAATAGTTAATTCACTTTTTTAATAAATATATAAAACATAATCCCACCCCCAATAAAAGCCCCCAAGTTCAGCACTTTGCTTGATTTGATCAACTCAACAGAGTACCTCTGTCCTAGAAGAGCATCAGAGCCTTCTTTTGTCCTCAGTCGGAGGAGGCAGATCAGGGCAGGGAGCTGTTATTTCTTCATTTGTTTTTTTTAAATCAAAATCCAGCACAATATAAGTTAAATTAAATACAGTGCCATTTAAAGCTTAGAATTTGAGGGCTTGATAAAATGCAGCAACATTCCTGAAACATTAAGACAAACCCCAGAGCAACACTCTGTAGACAGAGAATTAAAGCTCCTTCTGAACAAGCAGACATCCTACAGTGGAGGGTCTCTGCCTCCCTCCAAAAAATAAGGAAAAATGTGTGCACTGCTCTCTTAGTAGGATAGCAGTATCCCTGTAAAGTCTGCCCGTTCTCCAACTTTAACAATCTGAATGTGTAAAAAAAAAAAAAGCAAAATAGAACACATTTATAATCAGAATTACAATTAACAGCAGCTAGAAAATAGCCAGTTGCAGCAAAGGCCTTTTTCCCCCTTTAGTAAAACTACTTCATAGAAAAAGAATGTTCACAAGAGACCACAAGTCATCTTTTCTTCCCGTTTGCCTTTTCTTGGACCACTTCCCTACTTTTTTTGGTTTTGTTATATGTAAGTCAAGGTGTTTTGTGCTAAAATGAAAAGTGTAACCAGTACTGTATCTTGAAAACCTAAAAAACAGTTAGGTGTGAGTGTAGGCAAGTGAGAATGTGCCCCAGCTATGGCGCAAGAAGCGGAATTAAAAGCAGAAATCACAAACTTGAAAAATAAACCTCTGATTTGCACCCTTACAGATTTTAAGAACCGTTTTAAAATATTTTAAATTAAGTAATTAAACACGGCAAACTTTTAAAACAAACTCGCTTCTCAGATGGGGCAATACGTTTGTACTTGTCCGGAAATGATGAATCCTGTCCAGCAGGTGGAGCTCTACGAACAGATACATGTTAATTATATACAGCACTTTTGGATAGAGAACAGCATTAGCTTAAAACAAGTTTGCTTCTTTTCAATAGAGATGTGCAGGAAAAACAAAATAAATAAATGGCTTAAGTGTTACTGTTCACAAACACAAGTTGTTCAGAACTTTTCCCATTGGAAATATTTTAAAACCCAATCAATGCAAGCGGGAAAGCTATCCTTAGCTGATTCCTGCAATTCACAGGTCCTCAATGCATGAATGTAAACATCAGATTCAGATCTGTTATCATTTTTTTACATAAATCTGGGAACAACAGTGCAAATTTAAGTATAATGACCATGTTTAGTATGAGTTGCATTAAAAGATCCACTGAAGAGGGGATGAAAAGAAAAAAAAACTGACAGTAAATTTGTTTCATTTTCTGCACACCTCTATTTCTAATATGCAGAAGTCAGTGCAACAAGAGTACTAAAAATAGACATGTTAAGTGCAGTACTTAATTTAGAGGCAGAAACCCACCCCATCAGCCCCATCCACACTGATTCAGCCAACCTTGTGCTCACCCCGCACAATATGTGACGAGAACTCATACCGGTCCTGACTATGATAACCACAGATGTTGCACTCAAAAGGGTCTCTGAATCCATGGCAGCCCATGTGGATGGTGAACATAACATGGTCGAGAAACAAGATGCGGCAGTGTTCACACTTGTATGTGCGCACCGTTTGGCCCTCGCCATCAACCACACGGACAGTCTCTTTGGCTGGGCTGCTGGCAGTGGCTTTGGTGGGGGTTCCCGTTGACACCAGCACTGGTTGTGTGCTAGCTGGCAGAGAAGGGGGTCCAGGGTTAGGGCAGTCCTCTTTGGCGTGGCCTGGGCTCTGCCGTTCTTGTTTTGTGCTGCTACGTTGATGCTGATGTTGCTGGTGGTTATGGTCTTCAGTAACACTCTCTGTATCTGTGGAGTCATGGCACCCATTACTGGGTGAGGCTGCGAGACTACGGCCTTGCTGTAGGTCTTCATGACCTTCACCTGCCTCTCTGTTGCTAGGCATTCCTCCAGGACATTCCAGGCGTGCTCGAAGTGGTGCCAATTGAGTGTATACTGAGCTAATAACCGGAGTCATGTCTGAGAGACAAGTGGAATGAGGTGGGGGCAACCGCAGAGGTCTAAGAGGCTCAGGACACCCTCCTCCCAGGTATGCTCCACTTCCACCAAAACCAGCAGCATCTCCGACTCCACTGTGCTGGGAGCCTATCAGTTCATCTTTCTCAAAGCTGCAGTTCATCTCAAAAGGGATTTCAGACATGTTAAGTCTCATGTGCTTCTCTCCTACAAAAAATGAAATTAACAAATAGCTTTTAAAAAGAAAAGATTATTATTTCAGGTGGAAATCAACTTGATACAAAAAAAGTGAACTGTTGGAAAATATCATTTTTTGTAGGACTTTATTCACCTATGAATCATACAGACAAATTAATAAATCTATATATATAGGGTGGTCCAGATCTAATTATGCAATTTTCATTACGCTATAACTTATTAAGTTTATTGCTGAGAAAATCACCCGAAAAATCCCAGATCATCGAGAAGTGTGCGAACTGACAACATGAAGAATCGCCTTCGTGCCGAACTGGAATTGTCCCCGCATAAATCAAAGTCATCCAGCCAATCTGGATCTGCATAATCAGATCTGGACCACCCTGTATATGTGTATGTGTTTGTGTGTGTGTATATATATATATATATACTAGCAAAATACCCGCACTTCGCAGTGGTGAAGTACTGCCTTAAAATTTTTATTAAGAAGAAAATTAAAACTTTTTAAACTGAGGGAAAATATACCAATAATTATTTGTTTATTTGTATACCACATTGTCAGTTCGGCCCTCCAGTTGTAATATGACCAAGCTGTGCGCTGAGCTAACTCTTGAGCATGGAACGTACAGTTGGCCATGTGAAAAGTAATCTTGTCTGAAATCTCACAGCTTTGATTGCTGCTGTCATAATCGGTTTGACTTTCATGGTTTGTTTCAATTAACGACAGTATTAGCAGGACTTGTGTTGAAGTGACATTCGGCATCTGTCAAGCATTGTAAGCATACAACCGGTTTTATCGATAACTTCACATCCAGCTTTTGAGAGTTTAAACATTCATAAACATCAAAAGTGTCCACTACTGAAATCGTCACCTGTGAGTCTAAGATGTTTAAGAGGCACTGGCAGTTGTCGAAAGGTGTAAAATATTTGGCCATTTCGGTACCCTTGAAAGCGACAACTGAACAATTCAGCGGCAGCCATCAACTCACATGTAGAACCATAGGTGAAGGGCTTAAGCATCTCACTCTTATAGTGCTCCTGTGTAGTAAAATTTTCTCCTGTACCATCATCAGTCCCCACCTTGAACCTGTCCCAGTCATTCAATACATAAGACACAATGTTCCTCCGGATATCAAGAGTGAGCGTGATATGACCGTGCAAGATGTAACACAGAGAATGGAAAGGTAGGTGCCATCTCCGGGCATGGAAACCACTCGGTAAGTGACAGTTCTTTGATCGATGGTGATCACCTCAAAAGACATGTTAATGGGGGTACGGTTGGAATGATAAAGGAAATGGGTACCTGAACAATGTAAAGTAAGTCTAAAATACCAAAACAATAACTATAATCGTAATAAACGAACTAAAACAGCGGAGAAGCTGTGGATTAAATAAAAAGGCTGTAGTTATCAGCAGGGAGACGTGAATCCCGTGGCACAGCAAGGAAGGGAATGTAGAGACCGGAGCGATGGACAGCCTTATATAGGCAGGCAGCCAACAACGTGGGAGGCGTTGAGATGGGGGACCCAACGCCCTCACACGGTGACCGAGCTGCAGGCTATGGACGTATATATGTATGTAAGTAGGATTCAGTTAGCATTGGGAACCCGCGTACCAAATTTGTTGAAGATGGGCCCATAAGTAACAAAGACCGTTGGAAAGTTCAATATGGCGGTCAACAGCGGCGTCATACCACCAAAATAAGTATGTACATCGGTTTTGGTTAGCGCAGGGAAACCACCTACCAAATTTCGTGAAGATGGGGCCAGCCATCTACCTACACGGGAAGTTGGAGAATTAGTGACGTTGGATAGTTCAATATGGCGGCCGACAGTGGCGTCATACCATCAAAATAAGTACGCGACATCGGTTTCGGTTAGCGCAGGGAAGCCGCCTACCAAATTTCGTGAAGATGGGGCCGTAAATAAGAAAGTTCAACATGGCGGATATTGTTGACCGTTACGTGTAGAATTTCGAAATGAAACCTGCTTAACTTTTGAAAGTAAGCTGTAAGGAATAAGCCTGCCAAATTTCAGCCTTCTATCTACACGGGAAGTTGGAGAATTAGTGATGAGTGAGTGAGGGCTTTGCCTTTTATTAGTATACTAGCAAAATACCTGCGATTCGCAGCGGCGAAGTACTGCCCTAAAAGTTTTATTAAGAAGAAAATAAAACCTTTTTAAACGGAGGGAAAATATACCAATAATTATTTGTTAAGGATCTCTTTGTATACCACATTGTCAGTTCGGCCCTCCGGTTGTAATATGACCAAGCTGTGCGCTGAGCTAACTCTTGAGCATGCAATGTACAGTTGGCCATGTGAACAGTAATCTTGTTTCAAATCTCACAGATTGGATTGCTGCTGTCATAATCGGTTTGAGTTTCATGGTTTGTTTCAATTACGACAGTATTTGTAGGACTTGTGTTGAAGTGACATTCAGTATCTGTCAAGCGTTGTAAGTATACAACCAGTTTCATCGATAACTTCACATCCAGCTTTTGAGAGTTTAAACATTCATAAACATCAAAGTGTCCACTACTGAAATGGTCACCTGTGAATCTAAGATGTTTAAGAGGCATTGGTGGTTGTCCAAAGGTGTAAAATATTTGGCCATTTCGGTACACTTGAAAGCGATAACCGAACAATTCAGCGGCAGCCATCAACTCACATGCAGATGCATAGGTGAAGGGCTTATGCATTTCACTCTTATAGTGCTCCTGTGTAGTATAATTATCTCCTGTACCATCAGTCCACACCTTGAACCTGTCCCAGTCATTCAATACATAAGACACAATGTTCCTCCGGATATCAAGAGTGAGCCTGATATGACCGTGCAAGATGTAACACAGAGAATGGAAAGGTAGGTGCCATCTCCGGGGATGGAAACCACTCGGTAAGTGACAGCTGTTTGATCGATGGTGATCACCTCGATAGACATGTTAATGCGGGTACGGTTGGAATGATAAAGGAAATGGGTATCTGAACAATGTTCAGTAAGTCTAAAATACCTACACAATAACTATAATCGTAATAAATGAACAATAAAACAGCGCAGAAGCCGTGGATTAAATAAAAAGGCTGTAGTTATCAGCAGGGAGACGTGAATCCCATGGCGATGCAAGGAAGGGAATGTAGAGACTAGAGCGACGGACGGCCTTATATAGAAAGGCAGCCAACAACGTGGGAGGCGTTGGGATTGGGGACCCAACGCTGCCTCACACGGTGACCGAGCTGCAGGCTATGGAAGTATATATGTACGTAAGTAGGATTCAGTTAGCGTTGGGAACCCGCATACCAAATTTCTTGAAGATGGGCCCATAAGTAACAAAGACTGATGAAAAATTCAATATGGCGGCCGACAGTGGCGTCATACCACCGAAATAAGTACGCATATCGGTTTTGGTTAGTGCAGGGAAGCCACCTACCAAATTTCGTGAAGATGGGGTCAGCCTTCTACCTACATGGGAAGTTTGAAAATTGGTGATGTTGGAAAGTTCAATATGGCGGCCGACAGTGGCATCATACCATCGAAATAAGTAAGTACATCGGTTTCGGTTAGCGCAGGGAAGCCGCCTATCAAATTTCGTGAAGATGGGGCCTTAAATAAAAAAGTTCAACATGGCGGACGTTGTCGACCATTATGACCGCTACGTGTAGAATTTCGAAATTAAACCTGCTTAACTTTTGTAAGTAAGCTGTAAGGAATAAGTCCACCAAATTTCAGCTTTCTACCTACACGGGAAGTTGGAGAATTAGTGATGAGTCAGTGATTCAAAGTGAGGGCTTTGCCTTTTATTATTATAGACTAGCAAAATACCCGCGCTTCGCAGCGGAGAAGTAGTGTGTTAAAGAAGTAATGAAAAAGAAAAGGAAACATTTTTATAATAACGTAACATGATTGACAATGTAATTGTGTTGTCATTGTCATATGCTAGCAACACTCATATATATATATATATATATATATATATATATATATATATACTGTATATATTTATATATCTATATATATATATATATCTATCTATATATATCTATATCTACTGTATATATTTATATATATATATTTATATATCGTAATGGCTGTAATATATATGATATCGGAGACGCTCAATATCTTTAAAATAATATTTAGGTTATACTGTATATAAACAGTGTGTTTACATACATAATTTCAACGAATCTTACCTAATATCTAAGAGAATACAGTGGAACCTCGGTTCACGACCATAATTCGTTCCAAAACTCTGGTTGTAAACCGATTTGGTCATGACCCGAAGCAATTTCCCCCATAGGATTGTATGTAAATACAATTAATCCGTTTCAGACCGTACAAACTGTATGTAAATATATATTTGTTTTTAGTTTTTAAGCACAAATATAGTTAATTATACGATAGAATGCACAGGGTAATGGTAAACTAAATGTTAAAACATTGAGAAAACCTTGAAAAACAGAGAAAACTAACACTGCAATAGTTTGTGCTATAGCGCTACGAACCGCTCGCTAAAAACACATTTTTAATGAGTTTTAAGCACAGGGAAAAAATGAACATTTGAAAAATCCATAATTTAATAAACTACCAAGAAAAGTAACATTGCAGCAATGCACGCTACGAACCGATCGCTGTAAACAGAAATGAAAACAAAAACAAGTCCAGTGCATTCTTTAACTGCCTTCTCTACCTTATGCGTCCAGCTCTCTCTCGTGTGTGCGTGTGTCTCTCTCGCGCCTGTGTGTATGTGTCTCTCTCTTGCGCCTGTGTGTATGTGTCTCTCTCTCGCGCCTGTGTGTATGTGTCTCTCTCTCGCGCCTCTGTGTGTATGTGTCTCTCTCTCGCGCCTCTGTGTGTATGTGTCTCTCTCTCGCCTCTGTGTGTGTGTGTCTCTCTCTCGCGTCGCCTCTGTGTGTGTGTGTGTCTCTCTCGCGCCTCTGTGTGTGTGTGTCTCTCTTCGCGTCGCCTCTGTGTGTGTGTGTGTCTCTCTCGCGTCGCCTCTGTGTGTGTGTGTCTCTCTCGCGCCTCTGTGTGTGTGTGTGTCTCTCGCGGCGCCTCTGTGTGTGTGTGTCTCTCTCGCGGCACCTCTGTGTGTGTGTGTGTCTCTCTCGCGGCACCTCTGTGTGTGTGTGTGTCTCTCTCGCGGCACCTCTGTGTGTGTGTGTGTGTCTCTCTCGCGGCACCTCTGTGTGTGTGCGTGTCTCTCGCGGCGCCTCTGTGTGTGTGTCTCTCTTGCTTACTTTGCGGACTTTCACCTTTCGCAGGGGGGTTCTGAAACGCAATACTCCATGATAAAGGAGGAATCACTGTGTGTGTGTGTGTATATATATATATATATATATATATATATATTTTTTTTTTAAGTCATCAAAATTCTGCATGTAAAAACGTATTAATATACCACAAACCAAAATTTATCTGTCAAAAAACCTTAAAAAAAGGCTTTGCTTTTCCCATCATTTTTATTACTACTTTGAATGTATTCCACGATTATATTTTGAATAAAATATGCTATCTATTATATTATATATAAGATAAATAAGCAATTTTATTTTTATCTACCATAAACATTCTATATTTATTTTGTAGATTCAGAGGCTCTCTTTGCAATTTTTGTTTATTTATTAATGAACTAAATGTAATTTTTTTCACAACATCGTAGCTAATGTGTTGGTGTTACAATTTTTTTGTAAAAAAATACATAGGATTTTTTTTAAATACGTTCATGATCAAAAAACTAATTTAATTAACTTATCAAAATCGAAGGTAAAGTATACACCAAATATAGCTATGATATTTAACTTATAATATTTATTTATATACAACAAATATTTAAAATTTATTTGATTGCGAAAGAATTTCAATTGGAAGAGACTAATTGAAGATTCGGTCTTGTATGTCTCTTATCATCCACTTGACGCGCGGAACGTTTGGACAGTCATTGAAAATTGCTGGAATCAATTTGGACACAGCCTGTTTCTCACATGGACAACTTTATGTGGCATGTTCAACAGTACAAAGTCCTAAGAACCTTTATATATTGGCTAAAGATAGAAAAACTAAAAGCATTATATATAACAAGGCACTTCAGTAAACAATACAAGCACATTAGTGAGTCTTCACTGTTTGTTTATTATTTTTATTTTTAAAGTTGTGATTTTTTTAAATTATATTTTTCTCAAACAATTAAAAACAAAAAAAAAAAAAACACTATATTTTCCTCCCAGGCAACGCCAGGTATTTCAGCTAGTAAGCAAATAAAGCAAAAAAAATCTCTACTAATTGATCTAAATGTATAAGAACAATTAAAAACAAAATAATCAATTGTCTAAAAATCCACCCCCTTAATGTCAGTATTCAGTTGGCAAGCCTTCAGCAACCATTTAAGTCTTGTGTCTATGTGGATGGGACTAAGCTTTGCCCACCTGGACACCACATTCCTCCCACCCATTTGATTTCACAGTTAAGTTATTTGGACAAAAGCAGTTGGATCTCTCACAAATAGGTGATATTAGTAATAGAATCACTTGAAACACATTGATGCACAAGGAGACTATTTTGTGACTTAAGCCATCGGGCAGCACCAGAGATGATTTAGCTGTGTCATAGTAAGGGTCTGAGTTCTTAGGCAATAAATAATTTTTGGCTTAATAATTTCAAGATATTTAGATTGATTTATAGAGAGCTATTTTCACTCATATGTCAAGGACTCTTTTATTGTTGGGGTCTGGGGTGTAAATATTTTTACTGGCACTATAAAACCCATTTTCCCGGCTCAAGTCTCTGTTAATGCTTATAGCCTTTAAAGCACAGCAGTCCCTACATTATTTTCTTAATTTTCAATCACCTTGCTGTTAAAATGTGTGCACTTAACGTTTTTCTAAATAGCAACAAATTAATCAAATACAAAAAGCAATATGACTAACAGCAGAGCAAATAACTTACCATTTGCACACGTGTATGCTTACTATAACTGTGCGAATATGTGCTCCATGCTGGTCAATAGTCTCTACTGAAGCAAACTGATCTATAAACACAATAGTTGCTAGCTGTACCAAGTGGTAGGCTGGCATAGCTAATGTCTCACACTTAAGTTTTTACATTACTTGCAAATTTAATATGCAAAGGTTGAGAGTCATTGAGTGATGGAATAAAACAATATATTGAATCCTATGTACAAAATGTGCAATGCTTTGTCCCTTAATTCGACCCACAGAAGACAGGGTCCTCTTTACAACAATGGTAACAAATATAAATCTTTGCTGGCTGGCTCAATTTCTTGCATCATTTATGACATACTCTCCAACACAGTAGTTGATCATATTACAGTGAAACAGCAAGTCTCTATAATAATCATAACTTTTTTTTTGTTCTTGGACATCTATTCAATTCCTCACTACAGCCCTTGGGGGACATTTTCATTGTTGTAATCTTAACTACATTGCTAGAAACAGAAATTTATCTGAACCCCTCTGTCATGTTCCCTCATTCACTAAAATGTTGATTATTCAGACAAATATAAACGTCTAGAAGAACTAAAAAAAACTTCTGATCAAAATGCACAATAATTACATTCATTATGTACAGGGACATCATTCTCTTGATCAGGTATGATCAGCATTTCTTGTTTGTACCACAAGCATTCCCAATATTCTACTCCAAAAATATACTTTTTGTGGGTGGAATTTTCTGGCTAATGTACTGTCTAATTCCAAAATAATCATTTCATGGTTTAGAAAAGAAAAAACTTCTAGATTATATGAAATCCTAAGAGGACTACGGCTAGAATAGAAATAAGTAATACAGGGGAAATTTTGGAGGTTCTGTAAAGTATGTGAAGTCTTTTGTGGACTTCTGTACTTACCCACAAACTTCTGTGGAGTAGACCTTTTTCTTTTGGTGATGCTATTGGCGAGGCGATCAATGAAGGACATCCTTTCAGTGGATGAGTGAAGCATTGCATCAGGCATCAACTCAAGATCTCTCATGTCTTCTGTAGAAGGACATGAATATAATTAAGTAATTTGTTTTGCATTTCACTAAAAGGTGTTAGATTAACAAATATTGTATCTTTTAATAAGTAAAAACATGAAGGCTGCCCCTGAATATTAACACAAGTGAAGTCTGATGGGCTTAGAAAACAGTAACAAAGTGGGTGTAAAGAGTAGAACAAATGAGACATTGAGGTTTCAAAGAAAAACTAATAAGAAAATGAAAAAAAAAACAGCAGTGGAAAGCTAATTCAAACAGATCAGCTTTTATTTCAAAATTAAACAAAGGAGATACGATTACTCAAATTACCACATTAATACTGTATTCTTATTTCTCTTACAAACATCATCATTCAAGCAATAATGCAAAACACAATTATTTCATAAAGGTTAGAAGATGTTAAAAAATAAATTCTGTTTGAGAATTTACCAGTACGCCTTAACAACATTAAACTTGTAAGTGGAACTTAAAACTACAAATTGTGGAAATCAAAGGCCTAGCTAGCCAATTATTGGATAACTGTAATCTGGAATGGTCTGAAAGGTAATAAAAACCCTGAAACAATTATGTAAATTGTCACTGACATCAGACAACTGAATTGATACAATAGTATGAATAAAGCTCATACCAACAATCAGCTTAAAATGGTCTGAAAAAGTAAATGCACTTAAGCAGGATTCAGAAGATAAAGAAGAATGGAAAACTACACACAGTACTGTCCAGCCTCTATTTGTCAACATGATTATATGGCGTTTGCATGTGCAAAATACTGCGCAACGTGCAGCTCAGTAGCAGTACGCATAACGAAAGCGGAAGCAAAACAAAAGTCTTCCTGGAGGCATCCATATTGTTTTTCTGAATGTTTTACTGGAACACAATCACCCAGGTGTGACATCATTCCCAGTTCAGACATCCTAGTTCCAAGGTAAGTGGAGCACAGCAAGTCTCTTTCTCTTTGTCTGCTTGTTTAATGGCCATTTTATGGCATCACCCTTATAAGGCTTGTTACCCTTGTCAAGTTTCCCTTCCCTAACTGATTTGATCACACAAAATGACTGAGCACACTTAAAGAAATGGACACCTATAAATAATTAGATCTATTCACTGAATGACCCATACAATGAAAAAAATGAAACAACTGGAAAGGGATACAAAGATATTATTTCTTTACCATTTCTATTCAAAATACTTGGCACATACGGTACAGTATGTCACAAGAAAGCCTGGAGTTGTGAAACTCTGATGAAATAATGACAAAAATAAATACATCTAGTAAAGCCCCAAAATGGCCAAACACACAATATGCCAGAATGAACAATTAAATACCAATATTTCAATTAATCCAACTACAAGGTTACTTCAGCTTTTTGGATATAAATATTTTCATAGACAAAGAGCTTTGAACCAACCACTGTCTAAATGTAAACTGCTCAAACTTCTATTTTAAATTAACAGAAAAGTTCTCACTAGAGACAAACACCATGCTCCAATCAAAATAAATACATAAATAAAATAAAACAAAAAAACAACAAAAACTTTTAACTGATGCCTCTCAATTTAGAACTGTTCACAAAACCATTGATTACAATTAGGGTTTAACTGAAAGTCATAGTCCTAAAATGAAAACAATATGGGACAACACAGAATCTGATCATGTGGATTCCATGTTAGAATCACTATTAAGATTAAACCATTCAACATATAAAAATCTGGAGTGTTCTCTACTCAACATTCTCGAATACGTAGAGATTATATAATAATTGTATGAATATATCAGCTTGTGTACCTATTCAAATTTCAACTTATTTAATAGTTCTTTTACCTGATTAGATACATTTCCAATTATGGTGTTTTGTTGTTTGTACCATGTAATTTCTTTGCATTGTTGATAAGTGAAATAACAGTTAAAAATAATATGTGCATCGTAATTAATAAACTGTTACTAAATACTGTAAGATGAATAATTAGATATTCTCAAAATTATATATTATTGTAGCCCTGTCTTAAACTCTTTAATTCTGTTTATATGAAAAAATCAGAGCATAAACGTGTATACCACTGATTCATTTTCTTCTGCCTTTCTGATGCCGTTTGCTTTTTACCTCTAATTTTCAAATTAAAAATTAAATGTAGGTAATAAAAAAATAAAAATATTCACTTACTGAGATAATTATAAAACAATGATTCCATTGGTCATAATATAATTTATTAATTAGTTCAAACAACCACCGTAATTACCAATAAAACAAATTTCATTTGTTGACAAAATAACGTGTAACAATGTAAAAACAAACTTACCAACTGTTAGTGTTCATATGTAGCCAATCATACATGATAAGTATTGAATACAAATACTAACACTATGTTGTGTAATTTCACCAATGAATTCGTGGAATGTCGGGACCAGCACAATGAAGAAAATTTCACAAACACTATTAAATCACTTAACGTACTACTGTATATTTTAAGCACAAAACCAAAAAAAAGCAAAAAGTAAATTTAAAAAAAGCACAGCTCAAAACAATTTGCCTTAAGAAAGACAGCAACAACTACCTAAATGACGAAATATGAATTTGTTTAACAGATAAACCTGCTTCAACAGTATCACAGAATCAACTGTCAAGAAAGCATATTGAAATGCTGTCAGTCAATCAAAGTGGTGGGGGTAAATTCTAGAAAAATCCCTAGTTCTGGGTAAAAAAGGTAGACACAAATTTGATGCCCATAAAAACGGCAATCCTGTCAGGCAATAAACTTCTGTTATACTAGATGTGTCACAATGATCCATACCAAACGTTGGAAGTATACTTCCATATACTAACTATAGTTATTTTGTTAAGGGCATTGATGAGTGTCAATTTGCCAGTCTTTTGTAAAGCACCACATGCAAAGCATAAAAAATCTGGAACTTTCCTTATACCTGTTCAGGTAAAGTAGATACCACTTCTTTTTGTCCAATTATAATGAAACTTCATATCTGTGTGTTTTTTACAAAATTTCAATCACTTACCTTTGTTTATAATGCAAGTTTATATGGCAAAGAACTACTTCTGGTACAGTAATCCCTCCCTATATTGTGCTTCGACTTTGGCAGCTTCACTCTATCGCAGATTTTATATGTAAGCATATCTAAATATATAACACAGATTTTTTACTGCTTCATGGGTTCTGCGGACAATGGGTCTTTTTACTTCCTGTACATACTTCCTCAGTTGGTTTGCCCAGTTGATTTCATACAAGGGATGCTATTGGCGGATGGCTGAGAAGCTAACCAATCAGAGCACGCAGTTAAGTTCCTGTGTGCTGAATGGCTCAGCAACGGAGCGCTGAATTCGATTCCTGGGGCGTTAACCAGGAAGTCTCATCTCGCTCATTCAGCATCAACATGTTTCGCTGTGTAAAGAGTTAACTTTTGTGCTCTTTTGTGTTTATCTTTGTGCATAGTCAAGCCCTTCATTACGGCTCCAAACCGATCTGCTCCTGCTACTGCTTCAGGGGCCGTGCCCAAGCGCCAATGGAACATGTTAACAATTGCCGAAAAGGTAAACGTTTTGGATATGTTGAAGGAAGGGAAAAGCTACACCGCTGTAGGACGCCATTACGGCATCAATGAGGCTACCTTTCTTTTTATTTAAAAAGTAGAAAAGGAATATAAGATCTACGACCGCAGTGTTCTTTTAAACAGGGTGCAAAACGAGTTGTAAGTGGATGTAATAAGGCAGTAGTCTGGATGGAATCTGCTTTAGGGATTTGGATTGAAGACTGCCGGAAGAAGAACAACGGCGGTGCTACACATTCGCCTGAAGAGGCTCCTTTAAAATAGCTGTAACGCTTTCCTTTGTTGTGCAGTAAAACTAAACTCATTATTATCGGACAAGTCATCTTGTCATTGTTGGTGAGTAACCATAATTAATTTATTCTACTTACAGTACTTAGTACATGTACGTACGTTTATTGTCACTGAACACACATTTACTGTATACAATTTTTCTTGCATTGTATGTATTTATTGCGGGTGGCCTGTCTATCGTAATGGCTGTAACATATGCGATATTGGAGACACTCGATATCTTTAAAATAATATTTAGGTTTTACTGTATATAAACTGTGTGTTTACATACATAATTTCAATGAATCTTACCTAATATCTAAGAGAATACAAAGGGTTTATGCTGTATAACTGTGTGGTGAATATTTATAAACAGTGTGGGAGAGTTTATAAGGGCTTAAAATACATAAAAATAACCATACAAACATATGGTTTCTACTTTGCGGATTTTCACCTAGCGAGGGTTGAATTGGGGGTTGGGTTGGACGGGGCGTGGTCTGGAACGCAACCCCCGCGATCGAGGAGGGATTACTATAAACCAATTAAACTTAAATTTCAAATCTGATTGTTTTTTGTGGTCAGTAAAATACTACTTCCAGTCACCTGATCAAGGTCAAATTTTATATTTAATGACAAGTAATGATCATACAAAATTTAAATGATTTACCTCTAGTTATATAATAGTAATGCAGGTTGCAATGTATTGGCATTCCTAAAGTTAAGTTCTGGGTTCAAAAATGGCAAAAATTAAACAGCTCTGTCAAGAAACATGTCAGTTTATGTGTTTATTTTTTGTGGAATGCAGGTTATTCCATGCAACAGATTGCCAAGAAACCAGGATAAAAAAAGAAGGGGTCCACATCCATAACTGCATTAGGCTCATACACATCAGAATCTGTAGTTTGAGAAACAAACATCTTACAGGTTCTGAGTTAGCTCCTTTTTAACCTCCTTGGTGTTAATCACGAGTGTGACCTGGGCTCGAAACCTAATGTAATTACAGTTATATCTGAGTCAGAACTTTGGGTGACGTTTAATGATCCGCTTGACAGCGCAAAGCCTGAATAACTCCCAGCACAGCATTCTGCTTCCATCTAGTGGATAAAACAACATTATGCTGAAAAAAATCATGAATATTTCTATGTGTTTTGGTAATGTACTAAGGTAACCGATCAATATTCATGAGTGGGGTAGAGCCTTCAAACAAAACACAATAATGTGTAAATAAGAAGCTGTAATTCCAGTTTTAGAACAAACTAAACCATTATTAGAATTAAGAGAAAATTATGACAATGTGAATTTGACATTAGACATTGAAACAGAGAGTGACACTGATGTACGACAGAATCACTGTGATATGCCCAGAGAATTTTGTCATCCGAGGTTCACTCTTGTGCAAGTTGCTGCAAAGTAAAAAGGACAAGAAAGCCTTCTAAGAACTGTTTACATTGCAGCAACTGTCGACTCATGTCAAGGGAAATATGGAAGTCAATAAGCCTTGAACTGTGCCAGCCGTCAATAACATATGGGTCGTATCAATTATGCAGATCAGGCACTGACATTCTACTCTCTTGTGCTCAAGTAAAAGAAAAAAATATTATAAGAAAAGTATGCAAAGAAACACTCTTTTACTGTCCCAATTGCAACGTTGGGGGGTGTGTTGGTAATTGTTTCAAAACATGTCACACGAAGGATGTGCAGTAAATCAGCATCAGTACAGCAATGAACACTAGACATACCTTTACTGTATATATGTTGATGTTTTGATATTTACACATTCCTGTTACATATAATGACATTTTTTCTTGTTGAAAAAAACTAAATTGTTTTTCCAGGGGTAAACATAATAGAGAACAGAGAAAGTTGACTCCAGGATGTTAACCATAACATGTTTTTCCAGTCAAATTCTGCCCAACGTCAGAGTTGTTTTGTTCATTTTAACCTTTTCTTTTTATTAGCCAGTTTTGCAAATGGCTTTTTCTTTGAAACTCTGCCTTTTAAGTTAGCATCTTGGAGTTGTCTTTTTATTACCGCAGATGACAATGTATTTGGCATGACAATGGTATTTGACATTTATTTAAAACAAAAGCCAAATAAGGACATGTAAGACACTTGTTTCTCAAACTATAGATTCTGATGTTCATATCCTCTTATGCAGTTGTGCATCTGGGCGTTACCCTTCCTTTTTTGTTCTGGTTAGATCCAGTTTACCTTTTTTGCAAGACAGCAATAGACATATTTGTATGAAATCTTCAGCTTCTTCATAATCTGTCAAATAGAATAACCTTCAGACACCATGTTTCTTGAGAAAGCTGTTCTATTGAGGCCATATTTGAACCTTGAATGGAACTTTAGAATTGCTAGTAACTTGAAACCCAAGTCAAAAAAATAACAAATTTCAGCAGTGCTAATGCAATTAGAAAGGTTGCTCCAATTACTAATTAACATGTAAAATGGCTAACAGAAGACAAACTAAAGGAGTTGACCATTAGGGCACTGAAAAAATGGATGATGAAAATGACATTATTCAAGCAGTAATAGACAGTACCAACAAAAGTAATATGTCTTGGATGTATTTTTAAATCAATTAAATGGTATTATGCCAAAAATTTCTAGTGTGTCCAAACTTTTGACTGGTACTGTATGTATACACACATATACAAAAATGTAGAAGAGAAATTAGATACTCTTACAAATTTGAAAAACGCATGCATGCTACATGGAATTACAGCTTCAGAAAAATGCTGTTCACTTGAATTACTTCTGCTCACTGCGAAAAAAGACTGATAATGATAATAAAAAAATGGATTTGGTACCTATTTCTGAACATTATTTGACATTACATTATCTTGTGAAATAGGATTGAAAGATGCATTAATTCCCTTATACTATAGTGACTGGACAATATACACCAATACCCATTTCTTTAATTAACAGCAGATTCTCATCACAGCAGACAGAAGATAGGATAATTTCCATGTCTACTTATATTTCCCTTGAAAGCAGAGCTTGAAAAGATGCTTGCAGAGCTGGATACTAGACAAAGTAAAGGTATGTCTAGAAATTTCCTATCCTATTTCCAACATATCATCTATTTGAATACTAATCACAAATGCCATAAAAAGACATCAGGTGGGATGAGTGTGACATGGTGCCCTAAGGCTCTTTAATTTCTACTTAATTAAGTAATTTTATGCATGTAGAGCTGATGAATTCACAGTGTAATATCAGATTGTCTATAGTTTTAAATTAAGTGAAACCTTCAAATGGTAAAAAGTGCAATATGTAAGGTAGAACAGACATCTAAAAATAAAGAAGAGGCCTATGTTTTATACACTCACCTAAAGGATTATTAGGAACACCATACTAATACGGTGTTGGACCCCCTTTCGCCTTCAGAACTGCCTTAATTCTACGTGGCATTGATTCAACAAGGTGCTGAAAGCATTCTTTACAAATGTTGGCCCATGTTGATAGGATAGCACCTTGCAGGTGATGGAGATTTGTGGGATGCACATCCAGGGCACGAAGCTCCCATTCCACCACATCCCAAAGATGCTCTATTGGGTTGAGATCTGGTGACTGTGGGGGCCATTTTAGTACAGTGAACTCATTGTCATGTTCAAGAAACCAATTTGAAATGATTCGAGCTTTGTGACATGGTGCATTATCCTGCTGGAAGTAGCCATCAGAGGATGGGTGCATGGTGGTCATGAAGGGATGGACATGGTCAGAAACAATGCTCAGGTAGCCCGTGGCATTTAAACGATGCCGAATTGGCACTAAGGGGCCTAAAGTGTGCCAAGAAAACATCCCCCACACCATTACACCACCACCACCACCAGCCTGCATAGTGGTAACAAGGCATGATGGATCCATGTTCTCATTCTGTTTACGCCAAATTCTGACTCTACCATGTGAATGTCTCAACAGAAATTGAGACTCATCAGACCAGGCAACATTTTTCCAGTCTTCAACTGTCCAATTTTGGTGAGCTTGTGCAAATTGTAGCCTCTTTTTCCTATTTGTAGTGGAGATGAGTGGTACCGTGGGTCTTCTGCTGTTGTAGCTCATCCGCCTCAAGGTTGTGCGTGTTGTGGCTTCACAAATGCTTTGCTGCATACCTCGGTTGTAACGAGTGGTTATTTCAGTCAAAGTTGCTCTTCTATCAGCTTGAATCAGTCGGCCCATTCTCCTCTGACCTCTAGCATCAACAAGGCATTTTACCACAGGACTGCCGCATACTGGATATTTTTCCCTTTTCACACCATTCTTTGTAAACCCTAGAAATGGTTGTGCGTGAAAATCCCAGTAACTGAGCAGATTGTGAAATACTCAGACCGGCCCGTCTGGCACCAACAACTTAACAACTGCTTAAATCACCTTTCTTTCCCATTCTGACATTCAGTTTGGAGTTCAGGAGATTGTCTTGACCAAGACCACACCCCTAAATGCATTGAAGCAACTGCCATGTGATTGGTTGATTAGATAATTGCATTAATGAGAAATTGAACAGGTGTTCCTAATAATCCTTTAGGTGAGTGTATATAAATTAGCAAAAACATCACATGCTGTTTAAAACATGGACAGGTAAGATTTTTAATGCATAACTACCAGTAGTTCAAGTATATCACAATTAAATAAACCGCTGAATTTTGTATAATCTCCGAAGAAGGAATTACATTCTGTTTACATTTTTTTTAATGTCAGCTTATATAGTGAGTAAAAACAACCAACATTAAAATGTCACAAACTACAAAGACACAGACAAAAAGAATAAAGGAAAGCAGCCAGTCAAGATTTGTGAATATGGTGGTGGATTAAACAAAAGTAGACTACAAATAATTAACAGACCACTAGAGGAGTTTCAATCATCTTAGGTAACAATATCTCTGTATTAGTAGTGGTTCAAATATCAATATGCTAATAATTGTTTATATTATTTAAATCCATGTAAACACTTTTCAAAATGAGTATTAAGGACTTTGTACTGCTAAACATTTCATATTGTGCCTAATAAACCAGATAACTATCACCACATCATTATTGTACTACAAATCTGTACTCATGTGACCATTCTTACCCTGGGGCTGCCCAGTAGGAGGTGGCTGCTGTGGGTCTAAGCTCTGCAAATAGCTATGACAACGTTCCCTGTGCTCTTCCAGTGTGCTTTGCTGCTTGTAGCTACGACCACAATAACTGCATTTGTAGGGCTTCCCAACTGTTGGAGATGACACTGAGGAAAAGGAAAGATCATGTTAGACCACATGTTATTTTAAGTAAGCAGCAAAATCCTACAGCAGCTAATTCTTAAATGTTTGCACAATCACTCTCTGCCAATTTCCCCCAACTACTAAATATTGTATCCTCACACCAATAGTTTACTTCTTCAGGAAACTTCTTCCACTATGTCCCACTATTTACTGCATTTCCAAAGTGTATGGGTTTAAAACCCATCATGTAACATTTAAAAGCCTCCAAGACAACTCCAACTATCACTCAAATATCATATCTCTATGTACCTGTTAAATTTTGTAAAGCAGAAAATTGTAATATGATGAAGTTAGCAAATTCTTTGTTACTGCTCTATCTTCAAAAGGAAACAAAAGTAAAGCTTAATCCCTTACTAAGGAAAAAGTTAGACATACAATGCTCTTTTTTCAAAGTGGGAACAATCTATATTTTTTTTATTTTTTGCAGAATAGAATACATTTTAATTGTATCACTTATAACGTTATCTATTTCACTCAATTAGATGTTCTATTTGCACAGTACTAATTCTTTTTCTACTTTCCTCTTAATTAATCGGGGCAATCAAAGAGCAAAATGCATCTAAGATCAAAGTTGTACACAATAAAATCTATTATATTCTGAAGAATAGAATTGATTGATCTCTAATAATATAACAATTGCCACTCTAAAATATTGGAAAGTACAGGCTCTTTTTAAGGTAAACAAAATTAAGTGTCAAGTAATGAATTATACTATACCATCTCTTTCTGAGGGAGAATGCTCCATTTGCGATAAGACTGAGAAGGTTTAGCTTAAACTTCAATACCATCCAAAACAAAATTAAAAAGAGATGTACAGCAAAGCATACATCAAGGGCAAAGCCAAAATATGCAGCAAAATTTGGCTTGTACAATATCAGATTACAGTTCTCTCAGGCTGGGTCACCTCAGTTAGATTTACACTTGCACATCTTTCTAAAACTGACTACACAATTCATAAATGTGTTTGTCCCAGCTTTGCTCGACTACAGTTGGTCTCACTATGTAGTGCTCTCTAACATCGACTAACTTTTTCAAAGGCTTTGGGCCTTCAGATTCCATTGATTGTGATCCTGTCCTTCAACGCACAAAAGTACCGGTCCCGGGACATAACAGCGTTTTAAAAATGTTACAGTAATGTGTGCATGCCCATCTTCCATGCATCTCGACATACTACCCATCAAATGAAACTTCAAAGTCTCGTCTTACCGATGATATAAACCATTTTGACACACAACAACCACAGCACTGACACTAAAGCCTTTTTTACAGAGACGTACATACTTTTAAGAGTTGACTTTCCCTACCTTTGAAGACCCCCTGCAAGTCAAACATCAATTTTTCCGAGCAGTATTGATCCCATTCTCTCCGTAAGGCTACAGCGAATATAATCCAGTAAAACGATTAGGTCCAAAACACACGATATATCCTCAAAGGGACAAAAACTCCAGAAAACGTTTCATAACTTGAGACTAGCTACGTAATTTTTTTCCATTTCTATTGATCATATCAGACGTAATTTGTTTCTGTCGGCGATAACCATGCTACCGCATGTAACACGGAAGTGTTAGCTTCTGATCGACACCTAAGTTGGCCAATTACGACGGGTCTGGGGTTGACTGGCACCTCGTATAGCCAACGAGTGTCACAGACAGCTGAACGATGACGTACAACTCCAAACCCTGGTAGAATCTACCAGTTTGATTGGACACTGTGACTGACACTCAAAACTTACAGCCAATGAGCAGCCGAGCATTTTGATATGTAACTTGCCATACTAACTTGTAAACAAACGATGAGCTGCGAAGGTGGCATTTGTGCCAGTCTGCAGAGTTGGTGCGTGGTTGTTTATTGTGATTTCGCCAAGTTTTTTCGCATTTTAAATATGAATAAAAGTAGAAGTTTAAACGTAAATACACTCTCGATTAAATAATAGATGCATGTACGCGGCGTGAAAGTATTCAACCGGCCCAGGAGACTCTAATGGCAGAGAGCGACATGTGCCACGCCTTGTGCTTTCTGCTTGCTAGTGATTGCTGCCATCAAGTGGCACATGGAAAAACGCTGAGCTGTGTTGTAACAGTTTGTAAAAGAAATGTATATAGTTTGTGTGCATTTTATAAAAAAAAAGTAAAAAATATAAATATATTTTTGGCCCATAAGACTTGTATTGACTATTTTACATAGAAATGTGTATTTTTTATTGTTTTTATTATTTTTATAACTAATAGAGTGACACTGTGTGTAGATATAGATTCCTTTAGGTGTAAGCTTTCAGTAGAGCCCTCATTGATATATGTGGGTTGAAGCATTCAAAAGTTATTACACTTTTCCATATGTTCCAAAATGTGGATAATGGTCCCTCTAAAAGCCCTGGGCATGCCCACATAAAACTGGTGTAAAAATGTCATTTTTACAGGTATTCTTTTCAAATTTGAAATGTGAGTAGTCAACAAGTTATTCTGTTGGTACATAGTGTGTTTCTGTCCCCACCTACCTACTGCAGCTTTATTTTCCTTTATTTTCATAAAAAAAACTTAGGCGAGAACAAAAAAATTCGTTTTTTTTGTGAGTTCTAATGTGCATAACTTTTGATCAGTCACACCTACAGTGATTCTGACTACTAAGGGTGAAACTAGAGAATGTTACCTTTACAAAGAGACCAAACATGTGTTTATACTCCAGATAGTTCAATAACAGCAATGATTCTAATTTGGAGAGGTCGAATTACAAGCGATTTAGCAAAAATGACCCCGCTTGATAAGGGGTTAACTAATGAAAACTGGAGAAGAGTCAAAAAGGCAGCATAAATACACAATATACTGTGTAATTATTCTAACACAAATTTTATGTATACTATGTATCATAACATAAGAGATAGCTCACAACAATACTATGCATCCAGGAACTCTTTGATGGTGCTCCTGTCCACAATGTTATGAGCATATTTAATGAAATTATGCAAACAAGTAATGTCAGAATGCAATTTATATTAGTCTCCATATTGATAAAACAACGAAACAGGGGCTATTCAAGCTTTACAGGTACATATAAAAAAAAATGGGGAAGAATTCAATGCAGTAGAATACTGCAGTATTTTCATTACAATATATTAGCAATAAATTGAGAAAAATTGTTATGAATTTTTTTGGGAATTTATAGGCAATGCATTTTATAGGTGGTTGCACATATAAATGCATTGCTTTTAAATTCCTATAGATGATGCAGCTCCATTGTTTGTACTGCTGATAGGATTCGAAGTGTTCTGTCTATATTTAAATTGACTGAATTAGGTCATTTTGGATTTCACAAGGGAGGAAAAATAAACTTGATATGAACCATGCAATTCTCAAACACTGTGATATGAAGGTCAAATACTATGGCGACACTACAAACTAAGTCCACCTCTCTTCTTCGTCTACTCAGAGCACTTGAAGACTCATTAAAAATAATCTTTGAATTCCATGATGTTAAAGGTAGTGGAGCACACACCTTTCCTTATATATCTGGTTTTGCCTGTCACACAAAGGGATATATGAATTTTAATATGACAAAACTTTCTCAAACCTGGTTAATCTGATTTATGGTTACATATGGCTGGGGCCAATCCTTGCACCAATGGGCTTAAAGTGGGAACAACTCATGGATACTGCGCCATACTCTCACAAAGCAAACTTATGCACACACCAATACATATTGAGAGTCAATTTTGAAATAAAAATTAAACCAGTGCACATCTTTTGGGATGAAACTAGTGTAACCAGAGGTAAAACCATGCAGACGCAAGGAGAGAAGGCAAAGTCCACAGAATGATTGTACATGGACTTCAAAACCAGGATAAAGGATAAATGAGGCAACAGCCCCTACCAATGTGTTATCTTGCCACCTTCTGTGACAATTATGCATAGAAGAAACCTTAGCTAAAATGATGTGATCATTCAGGTGCAGTGTTCACACGTGTCTTGTGGGTGTTTTGTTTGCTGCTGTCTCGAGTACTCAATATACTGCAAATATGATAAAAAAATGCTATGCCTTCAATTGGCTTTCAGTGTACACATGAAAGAAACTTAATGTAATATTGATATGAAATTACTCGAGCAAAAATCAGTATTTTTTTAGCAGAGGATTCAAATAATAATAGAAACGAGGAATCTACCATAGCTAGACAACAAAAACAGATTTCAATTTCAAAACATAAGGTGGGCACAGTTTTTAGCATAGAAACACCAAACTCTGGATTGATCAGTACTGAGCACCACTGGTTGTGGACTCACTAAAGTTTGTTCTTGTTTGAACTTTTGCCAAGGATAACCATATTGCTTTTTAATTATTTTAGTAAATCTATTGTGAACATAATTTTGACTTCTCTGCATCAGCTATCCAGGAATTGTTTTTTTTTTCTCTCTGTGTTGCGGATTAATTATTGCCTATGAAGTCCTCCAGCAACAAAGGCCTGTGAATCCATTTACTCAAAGAGTAATCCTCTTGTTGGATCTGAGCAGCAAAATATAGCCAGGAGTATAACTGGGAGTGGGTGCCACAAAAAAGAGTAGAAGCATGAGAGACCACACATAAAAGCAATGTTTTCTTCAGCAAGACAGATAAAAGAGTTAACTGATCACTCACTCTCAGTAGAGATAAATTATGGTAGCAAGGCATGACCACCGGTGGAAATATCAAAAACTGTAACTGCATATAACACTGCTATAAGTGCCTATAAGCTGCTCTATTGTGAGGGTACTTTAATTTCACTTCATAATTACAATACTTCTTCCTCTGCATCAATCTAATCTAGAGCATACTTTTATAATTTAGAAAATTGTAAAAATCAAAAACTGACTAATAAAATGGGTGATGAAACATAAATAGCATACATTGTATAAAAAACTGGCCCGAAACTCCATGAAATTAAATGTGCAGTTCCTCATCACTCTGTTATAATGTACCTTTAAGAATCAATGATTCACACTTTAAATAATGTGTAAGCATAAACCAACATTTTACCATAACTTCATTGTCCACAAAAATGGATATAAGAATTTTACTGTCAAATGATCAATATGTCTTTCTAGAAGTACACTGTCTATTCATCAATATGCAATGGTGTATTTGAGCTGCATTTAAAATTCTCAGGTTTGCACTGACTTTGATTGTGGGTGTATGTGTCAATGTAATGCATGATTAATTGGAGTCTGTCCAGGGTTGGCTCCTGCAAAGCATAAAGTGTGAGGCATTTGAGTGAACAAGTAGTTTTATTAGCATGAACTTGTTTATTAAGTGCCACTATATAATTAAAACAATCATAATTAGCATAACATATGAAAGAAATAAAACAGGAGAAATTCTGTAATTGTAAAAAAAAATAAAAACCAAGACAACTAGTTTTGAACCAGAATATGAAAGCTATTTGTCCATCTATTTTCATTCATCAAGTATTGCTGATCTTCTTAATTAATCTACCCACTTCTGACCTGTTGTTTAGGGTTCAATGAGGCTAGAATTTACATTGGGAACACAAAGTTGCAAATATGAATAATATGGCAGTTTATTACAGGATATATCTGTATGCACACCCAAGTTCACAAACACTGGGGGGATTTTATAGTTGCCAAGTAACCCAATACTCTTGCAAATGGAATGTAAGAAGAAATAGAGAATGCTTGCACACATGCACTGTATAATTACAGGGAAGGTAGTAAGGTAGCAAAACTCACTGTAACATAACCACTTAGCAGGTGATCAGATTTAAATGATAGCTGAACAAATCAAGTTTGTATTAAATGATGTTAAAAAAACAAACAAAACCAGACAAATAAGTCACCATGTAAACTTGAAACATTTGACGAAACACAATTAAAGAAGGAATGGAAAAAAATATTCTCTTATATAATAATAGAGTAAGAGAATAATTTAATAAAGAATAATTTTAGACACATTCGTTTACAACAAAATTAATCATATTTAAATAACATACACAGAAAAAGTAATATTAATTTTTCTTTATTTGATATGAATTCAGTTATTTGAGTGTAGTATTTTACAGTGATTTCAGCAGCTTGAACAAGAAGCGGAATTACAGACCAGTATATGTGAGAATTATTTTGTTACTAGTTTGCATCTAGGGGCGGCACGGTGGCGCAGTGGTAGCGCTGCTGCCTCGCAGTTAGGAGACCCGGGTTTGCTTCCCAGGTCCTCCCTGCGTGGAGTTTGCATGTTCTCCCCGTGTCTGCGTGGGTTTCCTCCGGGCGCTCCGGTTTCCTCCCACAATCCAAAGACATGCAGGTTAGGTGGATTGGCGATTCTAAATTGGTCCTAGTGTGTGCTTGGTGTGTTTGTGTGTGTCCTGTGGTGGGTTGGCACCCTGCCCAGGATTGGTTCCTGCCTTGTGCCCTGTGTTGGCTGGGATTGGCTCCAGCAGACCCCCGTGACCCTGTATTCGGATTCAGCGGGTTAGATAATGGATGGATGGATGGATGGATAGTTTGCATCTAATAGATAAAGGGAAAACTGCTTTAGTGAGAAATAAGACGCCAGGTTGACTAAACTACAATATAACTGCCATCATTAATTAAAACATATTGTTAATGTTTTGTTTGTTAACAACGAAACTTGAGACATATACAATAAACAATTCTGCATTACTCTGCACACGTGACAATTATCTTGAATTAGTAAAGAATTAGTATATTCCGAAATATCCACAGTATTTTATTTTTGTCTTTTGTTCTCCACAAAAATATTTCATATTTCATTGGCCTTTATATTTTTATATGTGAAAAGGTATTTTTGTTGCTAGAGCACACAAGTTATTCAATGGGTTATCAACAAGTACTAGGGTGTTGTACCGTGTTAGCAATTATGAATGTAGTGAAAAGTCAAGCAAAATGACACCTTTTATTGGCTAACTAAAAACATTATAATATGCAAGCTTTAAAGTTGTATTACATCTTGCCTAAAGAAGCTTGCACATTGTAATCTTTTTAGTCAGCCAATAAAAGGTGTCATTTTGCTTGACTTTTCACTACAATGGGTTATCAATAAATTTAAAAACATGAGTTAGTTTAGGTATCAGCACCAATAATATAGTCCAATCATATTTTAAAGGATACTGGAACATAAAAGCACCTCTAAAGATGATTTTGTGGTGAAGCAAAAATCTTATTTTTTAAGGCACTACTGTACATACAGCACAGCTAATAAAGGGCTTTTGTAAACCAGCATTTAAGTTGGGCCAGAATGCAGTTTTGGGAAATGGCCGCACCAAATTACTTAGGACATATAGAGCCCCTCTTCTTCCTGTAATACTATATCCATTCCATTTCTAAACCAAGCCCACTTATCTAGTTCAGAGTCATAATAGGCATGTGCCTATAAGCAGTTTCTGAACAGCCGTCAGAATATCAGAATACAGTGATCCCTCGCTATATCGAGCTTCAACTTTCGCGGCTTAACTCTATCGCGGATTTTAAATGTAAGCACATCTAAATATATATCACAGATTTTTTGCTGGTTCGTGGATTTCTGCGGACAATGGGTCTTTTAATTTATGGTACATGCTTCCTCAGTTGCTTTGCCCAGTTGATTTCATACAAGGGACGCTATTGCAAGATCGCTGAGAAGCTACCCAATCAGAGCACGTATTACATATTAAATAAAACTCCTCAATGATATACAATATGCTTCCCATGCGGTGCCTCGCATACTTGAAAGCCCAAACAGCACGTACTGATTTTTGATTGTTTGCTTGTCTCTGTCTCTCTCTCTCTCTCTCTCTGACATTCTCTGCTTGTGACGGAGGGGGTGTTCGCAGAGGGGGCTTTCGCACACTGGCCTAGAGGATACGGATGCTCATCTAAAAAATGCCGAAAGACTACCTTCACATTGCTGCCTTCCTTGTAGCTGCTTTGTCCGGTGGTGCCTCGCATACTTAAAAGCCCAAACAGCCCTATTGATTTTTGATTGTTTGCTTTTCTCACTCTCTGACATTCTCTGCTCCTGACGCACACTCCTTTGAAGAGGAAGATAAGTTTGCATTCTTTTAATTGTGAGACGGAACTGTCATCTCTGTCTTGTCATGGAGCACAGTTTAAACATTTGACTAAAGGGTGTTATTTCATGTCTAGAGGGCTCTAACAATGTTAGAAAATGTACTTAGAAAGTCGTAAACAGGTTTTCTATGCTCTAACTGCGAAAATATTCGATTTATAAATAAAGAATCCTACTTCGCGGAAATTCATTTATCGCGGCAGAGTCTGGAACGGATTAACCACGATAAACGAGGGTTGACTGTACTAGGAACTTCATGCACTCTGAATGATGGACAGATGGTGCCAATAACCAAATGTAATGCTAGGAACAGTGTGGCAAACCTTTTCAGAAGAGTATGGCACAACACTGGAGCAACTTCTAAAGAATGACAGTGCCACATCATTTCATTTGTTTTATCAGTTTACTGTATATACATTTAATAGTTATACCCACAAGAAGCCAGTTCAGGACAGCTATTTTTATATTTTATAATTATCTACAACTTTTTAATAATATTGATTTTAAAACACATATCCATTTACCACTGCTTAGAAAATCACTTTCACTCAGGAGATTTGTTTTCAAAGTGGAAAAAAACTAGCTTCTTTTACTATCTGATCTGGGAGTTACTTTTTCTTCTATCTTTGGGTGATGTCAGGAAGCACAAAAAATACCAACTAAAAACAACTTTTAATGTTGATTTCATGTTCAATTTAGAAGCATTATCCATGACTACTTACCAAAGGAGAACAAAACTATGAGATACCTGTTCAGAAAAATGAGGTAAATTACAGTCTTTGAGGCTTTATGAGCTGCATTACTTCCACCGGCCTTGTGTGGCTCACTCAAGTTGCCTTTGCATTCATTAAATGGCATTAACTGGACATTTCCCTATCTCGAGTGATGACCTTCTTTTCTAGAATTGTTGCCAGTCTCTGTGACACCTGTGAAGTTTTATCATGAAGTCCCAATCTCTAATGAACCCATATTGTGTTACACTATATATAAAAAATGTCTTATATTTTTCTCCTAGCTAACTGGCTGTTGTTTGACAGGTTCCATATCCTTTAGCAACCACTTGTGTGATGTTGGCATATTAAAAATGGGCATTTGTTGCCATTTTCCTGGAATAAGATCTTAGTTGTACTGAGCATATTCACAGCTAACAATTTTAAATGCAAGATTCCTGTTTTGTAGTTTTGGAGAATTATCACAAACATTCACTGTGTTTCTATAATATAGAAGTATTAAGATAAACATCACTGATAATAGAGTTTAATGATGGTTCTATAGTGGGTGATTAATTGGTCTAAGACAGTGCTTCCCAAACTTGGTCCTGAGGACCTACTGTGGCTGCAGGTTTTTGTTCCAACCAGTTTCTATTTTTAATTGGACTCCTGGTCTAATTAACTGAACTGTTATTTCCCAAGTTCTGTGTTTTGGGAACAATTTAGAAAACTAAGTTTGTTATTAAAAAAAAAAAAAGTACCAAGCAATTATATGGGAATAATGTATTTTGTTTCTTTTTAACAATATTTTCATTTTCATTCTATTTTTCCAGGTGTTCTAACTATTTAATTAATCCATTATTTACTAATTAGTGGGATTGATGCTAAAGTAGTTGCAGCCTTTGATTATTCAGTATTGTTTGCCTGGGTGTCTGCTTTGCTCGTTTTTAAATGTCATTAATAAGATACAACGAAGTGGGAAAAACTGCACAGAGAAAGGGCAAACTATAATGAAGTCAACAAAGACAGTTAAGCATTTAAATCTATAGCAAAAATAGAAATATTTCTAAATGTCTTATAAATGTATAAATCATGCTGTGGTGCTTTTCTGAATGTAGAATAAGAGGAAAAAATACAGCTAATTAAATGAGATCAGTGTTAACAGTTGTTGTCACCAATTATGAATCTGGTTGGAACAAAAACCTGTAGCCATAGTGGGTCTCCAGGACCAAGTTTAAGAAGCACTGGTCTAAGAAATATTATCTGCGCACCAGATTGTTACCCAGGCACATGCACTTTGAGGTTTACTTTCTTGCCCTTCCTAACCTGCTTAACAAGCGTCGCTGGCAGCTGCATTACAATTTACAAAAACAGAATTTAAAAGTGTACTTTCTTAGCTGGAGGTTAGCAGTTAAACAGATATTATGTGAGGTGCAAACATGGCTAAAGCAAACTAAAAGATTAACATGTGTGGTGGAATCAGTTTTGCAATAAGAAGATGTGACTGTTGATTAAATGTTGAGCATGGTTGTATGTATATAAAGTGCAAAAACACGCACAATGCAATGTCTGAAAAATGACCCACATCCAGAAATTAGTACAATTAAAGATATAAAAAAAAAGTCACAACACCAAAATTGGAGCTAATATATGGGACTGTGCTTAGAATGTCACTTCACCTTATGCACAAGTTGGATCTGTATTGTGTTGACAATTTTTAAAATGGGTCTTGCATTGTAATTCAAGCCTGTTTTATGAGCTCACAGCATCGCCCAATATTGCTGTTGTTTTATACTGAAGGCAAGTTTCCGCAATATTTTTTCTCTAAAATAAAGCACTGAAACTGGAACCAATACTTGTTCTGTACATATTGTATATGAAAGCAAGTACATTCTAAATGTTAACTTAAGTATATCATAGCTAATATCTGAATTAAGTATTAAAAAAAAAAAAAACCTTACTATAATGGAAAGCATTTAAATTTTGTAAAAATGAAAATTCAATACAAAAAAGTATGTTAATTTTGTAGGCAGGATATTCATTAATAATATTTCTATTGATTAAACATGAATAATTAATTTGAGCTACTGTCAAGCTTTTAGCAATTGCACAAAAGCTGCTGACACCCTGTAAGTTTACTAAGAAAAACAACAGCAAACCTTTTTTATGTCTACTGTTCAACAAAAAATGATTAATATGTCATTTCTACAGCATCAACAATAACATACAAAACTTTTGTGATTTTTCAAGGGAAAAAAACAACAGAAATGATACAGTTAATATGACAATTTATTGCACTTTTTTTCTTTAGTCAAATCACTTGACTGGATTATTCACAACATTACACTTAAGTATGCTGAGCTACTATCCATTCAGAATGTAACAACATATGTATATTGCTATAAGATTGATAGATACATTATTAATCCCAAGGGGAAATTCACATACTCCAGCAGCAGCATACTGATCAAAAACAATATTAAATTAAAGAGTGATAACAATGCAGGTAAAACAGACAATAACTTAGCATAATGTTAACGTTTAACCACCCCCCCCGGGGGAATTGAAGAGTAGCATAGTGTGGGGGTGGAACGATCTCCTCAGTCTGTCAGTGGAGCAGGACAGTGACAGCAGTCTGTCGCTGAAGCTGCTCCTCTGTCTGGAGATGATACTGTTCAGTGGATGCAGTGGATTCTTCATAATTGACAGGAGCCTGCTCAGCGCCTGTCGCTCTGCCATGGATGTCAAACTGTCTATAAGGCCTCCTTAAAATCAACTGATTAATTATTCAGAAAAGGGGAAGGAAATACATAATTTTTTATATATAAATATAAAAATGATTGTATATAACCATATAAACTTTTTATTGTAGATGCTGTTTACATTAGCATGACTGATCTAGCTATAATATTCTGTAGCATTCATTGTCTCTACAAACGAAATCATGACTAGAGGGAATATCTATTAGATGACAAAAGGGACTTAGTGATACAGATGTTCCTCAAATAAATTAATAGTTGAAATGGAAAATGGTTATTACTTTTAAATTACAGGAGACATCGCCTTGTTTTCAACAAATGTGAATTTTGACATAAATACATGGTTTTATAGAAATGTAAACTATTTAAAACAAATCAGTTAATTGAAGATTTCTTTTATTCTACATAAAATTCATAAAATATTCAAACTCCTTGGCACAAAGCTTAAAAACAAGAAACTTAGACTGGGTAAGTCTTTTCACCACCCCAGGATTATCTAACCTGTACCACATAAACAACTAAATCACAAAGGGCTTATGGAGAAATTATTTAACTACAAGACTGCTACAAGATTGGTGTCACAATTTGCTGTGTTACAATAGTTTTATTTGGATTTCTAAAAAATGTTATTTGCAGATATACCAAAGTACCACCGTCTGTGCGTGTGTAAAATTAAGTGTGGACAAAACCTAAAATAAAGACACTCCATCCAATTAAAAGTTTTTAACAAAAGTGCAATGCTAGAAGCCCATTGATTCCGAGCAACATGGGGTCAAGATTCAAAATGACAACTTTATGTGAGTCAAGTCATGTGCTAGATATCTCAAATTTCTTTTACTTTTCTACTACAAAAACTTATTTTGTCTTATCAAAATGAGAAATATGCTCTGTTAGCCAAGATAAAAAAATATCAAATTTAAATATGCTGCAAATTTTGGTTGTAGAAAATCCTACAGACAGTCTAGGTTGGGGTGAACTCTTTCTACACCCACTTATTTCTTTTTTGAGAAAAGTCTTCCATGCTGCGGTCAGTAGCAACCAGAAACAGTGCATCCGGAAAGTAATCACAGAGCATCCCTTTTTCCCATTTTGTTATGTTACAGCCTTATTCCAAAATGGATTAAATTCATTTTTTTCCTCAGAATTCTACACACAACACCCCATAATGACAACGTGAAAAAAGTTTACTTGAGGTTTTTGCAAATTTATTAAAAATAAAAAAACTGAGAAAGCACATGTACATACGTATTCACAGCCTTTGCCATGAAGCTCAAAATTGAGCTCAGGTGCATCCTGTTTCCCCTGATCATCCTTGAGATGTTTCTGCAGCTTAATTGGAGTCCAACTGTTGTAAATTCAGTTGATTGGACATGATTTGGAAAGGCACACACCTGTCTATATAAGGTCCCACAGTTGACAGTTCATGTCAGAGCACAAACCAAGCACGAAGTCAAAGGAATTGTCTGTAGACCTCTGAGACAGTATTGTCTCGAGGCACAAATCTGGGGAAGGTTACAGAAAAATTTCTGCTGCTTTGAAGGTCCCAATGAGCACAGTGGCCTCCATCATCTGTAAGTGGAAGAAGTTTGAAACCACCAGGACTCTTCCAAGAGCTGGTCGGCCATCTAAACTGAGCGATCAGGGGAGAAGGGCCTTAGTCAGAGAGGTGACCAAGAACCCGATGGTTACTCTGTCAGAGCTCTAGAGGTCCTCTGTGGAGACAGGAGAACCTTCCAGAAGGACAACCATCTCTGAATCAATCCACCAATCAGGCCTGTATGGTAGAGTGGCCAGACGGAAACCACTCCTTAGTAAAAGGCACATGGCAGCCCGCCTGGAGTTTGCCAAAAGGCACCTGAAGGACTCTCAGACCATAAGAAACAAAATTCTCTGGTCTGATGAGACAAAGATTGAACTCTTTGGTGTGAAAGCCAGGCGTCACGTTTGGAGGAAACCAGGCACCGCTCATCACCAGGCCAATACCATCCCTACAGTGAAGCATGGTGGTGGCAGCATCATGCTGTGGGGAAATTTTTCAGCGGCTGGAACTGGGCAACTAGTCAGGATAAAGGGGAAGATGACTGCAGCAATGTACAGAGGCATCCTGGATGAAAACCTGCTTCAGAACGCTCTTGACCTCAGACTGGGGTTCATCTTTCAGCAGGACAACGACCCTAAACACACAGCCAAGATATCAAAGGAGTGGCTTCAGGACAACTTTGTGAATGTCCTTGAGTGGCCCAGCCAAAGCCCAGACTTGAATCCGATTGAACATCTCTGGAGAGATCTTAAAATGGCTGTACACCGACGCTTCCCATCCAACATGATGGAGCTTGAGAGGTGCTGCAAAGAGGATTGGGCAAAACTGGCCAAGGATAGGTGTGCCAAGCTTGTGGCATCATATTCAAAAAGACTTGAGGCTGTAATTGCTGCCAATGGCGCATCGACAAAGTATTGAGCAAAGGCTGTGAATACTTATGTACATGTGATTTCTCAGTTTTTTTATTTTAAATAAATTTGCAAAAACCTCAAGTAAACTTTTTTCACATTGCTATTATGAGGTGATGTGTGTAGAATTCTGAGGAAAAAAATGAATTTAATCCATTTTGGAATAAGGCTGTAACATAATGTGGAAAAAGTGATGCGCTGTGAATATTTTCTGGATGTACTGTATAATAGAGAGAAATCGTACAACTAAGAGCATTGCTTTAATGTGCTTTTATGAAACAAAAAATGTTGATTTCCACAAAATCTGAAAAATAGAATGTTAAGAAAATTAATGTTTTTAGTTTATACTGTTTACTTCCAACTCTTTGGTGTAAAATATTTTGTAAATGAGGCTTTAATGAAAAGTTGTTTATAATAAAAAAAGGTGCCATAAAAACAAGCACGTCCTGTGCTGTGGTTTAACCTTTATTAAGAGTGTTTTTTTAAAAATATTGGTTCTGTGGTATGAATAGGCTAGACTCTGTAAATTCCCGTTAACCCCACACCTGCTGTAGTTGGGGAAAAACTAACTAAAGATTAATGGATTGTAATTAATGAGGGCTGGTTATATATTCAATTGCACTAAGAAAGTAAAATTGGCCTAAATGTTTTCTAGAGGACATCAATAGGACCACAGGTGCCATTAGATGACAGATGTAAAACAAGCAGAAATAATCAGAGGTGTAAAGAAATTAATGTAAAGATGGTTGGTACATTATTTCCTAGGGTTAAAGGAAAATCGGGTGCACTTGATGAAAACTCTACAGTGTATTAAGAGAACTAGATTAATCTTGCACAGCTTTCACACTTCAGCAGGCAAGAGAAAACTCAGTTCTGAAAAGGCTAATGAAGAAAATATATTTTTGGACCAGTCAGAATATTGTCAGAATGAAGGCTGAGAAACACACACTAAGTCTGAAAAGGCTCTTTGAGACTAGTATCTCTATTTAAAGAACACACGTGGCATTGATAGGACTAGGAAAATAGGGTTACACAATATATAGCACAGTGTTTCTAGATTATAGAAACTTAAATCAGACACATTGTTTTGTGACCAATATTGTTAATAAATAAAATGAAAGGTTTATCAAATAACACCAGAATCTTACAAGATGATGAGAGGACTCCAATTCTAGATGGACAAAGTAATCTACAGTACTTGAAGTCTATGTTATTTTTTTAACCTAATTAATTTACCTGAAAATGGAATGTTACAATAAAGAAAAGTCTGGATAACTGCTGAGAACTATAATGAGGTAATCCATTGAGCATGGTTCATAACCCATTGCAATGCAAATGCTTCCATACTTCTTTCATGATTCAGCAAAGGGAAGTTAAGTGACTTGCTAAGTTTATCAAGCGAATTAATGTGGTGAAACACATTTTATTTATTTTTTGCTTGTGTAGCTCTATTGTAGCTTGGTGCCAATTTCCCTGTTAGCTGGAGATGCAAGGATGAAAATTCTCACCAAAGTACCATTAGCTAACAGGACCGATTGTGCCAAGTTTCTCTGATCTCTGTTGAGAAGTTAGCATTTGAATAGCAAAAGGTGCTCTCTCTCTTCAGTCAAAAAACTGTTCACTGCATTCATGATAAACAAAGGTTATACAATCAAAAATACAAGTGTGCTGTTACTTGAAGTGAGATGTGAGTACAGTCTTGTAAGTTTGAAATAACTGCAATGTCACATAGTCACTTTGAGAGTAATATAACAATCAGTGAGGAATAAAAATTTTAAATACTTTAGATGTAATAAATAGTGGACATGCATGTGACATACATAAAAAAATTCTCAGACCACACAGAGTCAGCAAGATGGCAGAACTAGCAACTTCGTGGTTTTACAGTCTAACATGAAAACTACAAAACCATACTACATGCCTAAATGTAATTTTTTCTACAGTCTGGCTTTGTGATTGTGGATAGGGAAATCAAAACATTTATTAAAATACACTGTAGTTTGATCATGTCTCTTTAAAGTTCTTTTTTGGGGTGTTTTTTCTTTGCTGAATGAGTTATGGTTTGGAGCCTGATCCTATCCAGAAACATCTGGACAAAAGATAGGAGCCTTAAAGCCTTGACAGAATGCCTGTCTATTATAAGTCACAAATATGCAGAAAACAACACCAAGCCAATTTAGAAATGCCAACCTAATATGCAAATCTTTTGAATGCAGGAGGAAACTGGAGTGCCTAGAAAAAAACACCATCAGGGATACAAAAAAAATACAGAAACTCCAGATAAACAAGGAGAAATCAACCCCTGGTCTCTGGAGACATTGAGATAGTAATGTTAACCACTGTTGTTAATGTGGCACACTAAATTAATGGTAAGCTAAAAATATAAACTAAGACAACATAGCATTCATTGGGTACGGTTTGGCAGGATGTTTACATTTAGCTACATGGAAGAAATAATGTGGCATGCTATGAAATCTTTAAAAAGAACACAAAATAAAGAATAAATTGAAATAAAATGCTCTATAAAAATTTTTATTTTTCTATTTCAATTGTCCATTATTTTATTAAATAAATAATACATTTTTATTCCTCCATAATGCATTTTAATGAATAATGACTGTATATAGTTTTGTATCTTTTTAGCTGTTCTACTGTTGTGTAAAAGAGCAAAGTTTAAATAATACTTTCTCCAGTAATATTCTCCAGACACCTCAATTCAGTTTAACTGTGGGGACCAGAGACAATCTCTGTTACATCAGGAACAAGATAGAGGGCTATACCTTATCCTGGCGGTGCTGTATGGTACAAAAAGCAGAACCAGCTCTTGACAGAGCATAAATCAATTGCTTGGCCCACTGTCACAAACCCCATACTTGGTATATCTGTAATTTACAATGTGCCTAATATACATATTGGCATTGTGGCACAGTGGTTTGTACTGGTGCTTCATCACAGCTACTGAGTCCAGGGCTTAAATATCAAGTAGGTGTAGAATTTCTGTAAGTGCAAAATTTCTGTGGTTGAATGGGAACACAAAATGTGCCAAGGTTGCTAGTATGTCAGAAATTAAACTTTCCAATGGACTGGCACTCTGTTCCTGTCTTAGTTTCAATCTTGCCTAGGTATTCTCTGGTCCCCTACAACTCTGTATGAAATAACGTGACTCAGAAAAATAATAAAATGTTAGCCTTTGGGCTTCAATATACTATATACAAGTTAAAAAGAGCCAAATACTACATGCTTCCCACAAGGGCTGACAATTCACTATGTATCATAACAGGTGAACTGTCAAGAAAAAATTATTTTTCCATTTTCCAGATTTCCCCAATTATTGTACATATTTGTCACTAAATATTTTCAAGTATTATAAGTTCATTTTAAAAATGTAACCTGAAAGACCAGATAACATTTTTCTTGTAACTTTCATATTAAATGAACAAAGTTATCCAATACCAGCTATGCGTTTTATGAAAAAATAATTGCTCCTTTATACTGAATAAATTAGAGCCATTGTGTTTTCTTAACATAATCATAGTAACTGACTATACTCAGATTGTGATAAGGGCATCCTAAGAAGTTGTTCATCACCCACCTGAGGAAAATACAAAGCTACATTTCCATATTTTTAAATTACTTGTTTTTAAAATGTTTATGTAGGTACGAGCCACGCAAAACTGTTGAAGACAGGTAATAGAATAGGTAATACAATAACTTAAAATATCTGCAAACTCTTGCCTAAAATATACCTCTTGTGCTTTTTTTCAGAACCTGCTTTTGTCTGAACCTCTATTCACTGGTGCTCCTTCTCAAGCATGTTCCAGTAAAGCCTGCTTCTTAGATTCTGTCATTATTTTTGAGGCGCCTTTTTCACATCCTGTCTGCTTTTATACTTGCTATATTTGAAGGTGACTCTTTTCATGCCTCCCATGCCATTTTCCTCCTGTGTCTCAATTGTACACTTTCTATTTTGTCGCATCACCAAAGCCAAACTAACCAATGACTGCCAAGAGGGAATGGACACACATACTACTGTTTTTAATATAGTAGACAACGCCTCATAAAAACATTTAGACCCTTGACTGTCTAATTTTACTGAATAACAAATCCTACAATTAACTTTTGTTCACTGTAATATTTTTATTTCAAAGCAATGAAGCTCAAATTTTCTTAACACAACATTTTTTGGATAACACTACACAGTTAATTGGGTCATTATTCAAGTTGAAAATCTGAAGAAGAGCTCTGAAAATGAATACTAAAGATCTCTTCAAAATAAAACATAAAATCATATCAATATCTATTTGTTTGAATGACTTACTGGGCAAAAGCTACATCAAATTAACCAAACGCTGTCAGATGCTGTATATAGTACCTGTCATCTTGTTTTGTGATCTGAATAATGATGTCCTGCATAGGAGGGTAGCACAAAATCCATTCCTCCAAAAAAAAAAAAACAGGTGAAAGCACATCTGGAGTTCACCAAAAAAAAAATACGATGTGGAAAGTAGTTTTATGGTCAGAAAAGACCAAGATAGAGCTTTCTGGGTGAAGTTCAGAGATGTGTAACATGAATGTAAAACTGCCAACACCTTGACAAAAAAAAAAACAAAAAAAAAAAAACATACCTACAGTGAAGTATGCTGGTGTTAGCATTATGTTGTATAGCTGCTTTTCATCAGCAGAGACTGGACATCTAGTTAAAATAGAAGTAACAAAAATAGGTAGGAAATACAAGCAAACATTACAAAATAACCTGTTTTAGTTTGCTAAAATCCTAAAGATCTGTGAAAACCAATCACTGCAAGACAATGATCTCAAATACTAGACCAATGTAATTTTGGAATAGCTCAAAGGCATAAAGAGAAATATTTTACAATGACAAGTCAAAGCCTGGCTCTCTGATCAATTGAAAATGGTTTTTTAAATCTGCAATGCACAATTCTCATCCGGGCTAACCTGAACTTGGAGCAAATTTGACGTGAAGAATTGGTCAGAATCACTCCTGAGCAGTGAGCAAAGCTGGGATATGCTAATGCCCAAAAGGATATCACTACACAATGCAACTCTACAAAATATTATATAGTTGGAGACTGAACACTTTTGTAAGTGGTATGCTTCCTTTTTCCTCCTAGTAAGATTTTTTTCCTAATATAAATCTGTCCCTGATAAAAAAAATTAAATATTATAATGAAATTCTAATATTATACAAAATACACTTTCAGTATAGGATTTGCTATTAAGCTAAACTAAAAAGCTGGTCTAGTGACTTTTATCATTCTTATCTTTGTCTACAGAAAAGCACACCTCATTTGCTTTTGAAACTTATCACCATGTCCAGAAATGTCTCCCATACCTAAATAAACCAACAATTATGGGTGCAAGTCTAACTACTGATATTCTTAATAAATGAGAATATTACCAGTATGACTTTCCTTGGTAGACTGGGAAAAGCTGACCTATTGGGAATAATTTGTTCTATGGAACAGCTTAGAGGAATCAGATATGGCACCAAGGTCTGCAATCTGCTTAAAACAGTTGGGCAACTCAAAACCCAACTGAAACATTTTCCCCTCTTAAAAGACTTCCAAATGTTCACTTATCAAAATGATCTTTTTCTTACAAAAGCTAACAAGAAAGAAGTGAGAGGGTGATCAACATGTTATAGAAACACAACCCAGTTTTTATCGAACAGGCATGTTTTTATTATAGCCATATCATATAAGTAATGCTCTGTATGATGTCAAAAAGAACTTGACCACATATCACCATTTTTTCCTTGAATCTTGTCTGGGCAGGTTTCAGGTAATACTTTACAAAGTTAAAATCTCTGATAACGCAGGATATTCAAATAGATACACATAATATATTGCTGAGAAAAAGACTAAATACTGTATTATTGTCAAATCCACTGGAAAATTTTCAATATGTCAATGAATTAAACATTTTTGCTGTCTTTAAGGTATATGAAGAGATGTCTGTAACTGATAGTGCCAAAACATAAGTACAAGTCAAGGCCTCATTCATAGGAAAGCACTATTTCTGCACATATAGTAAACAAATCAATGGGTAATACATACTGTATGCAAAACACTTTTAACATATATAAAGAAAATGTGTAGTCGAAAAGTATTCCAAGAGTGATATATACAAGCAGTTATTTTTAAACCTGACAAATTACAAGTGTCTTTCTATAAAAGCTGTATGGTTTATGACTTCAGTAATAAGCCCAGAATGTTAAACAATTTGCTGATAAATGTTTATTATTTATATGAAAATGTTTTCTATTTGTTAAGAATTACCACTATACCTTATAATAACCCAGCCACTGGGGATGCACAAACCAGTGTTTTTCTTCGTGCAGGTCCCAAGCCCGGATAAATAGGGAGGGTTACGTCAGGAAGGGAATCTGGTGTAAAATTTTGCCAAATCAATATGCGGACAACAATACAAATTTCCATACCAGATTGGTCGAGCCCCGGGTTAACGACAACTGCTAACAGTACTGTAAGCCAACAGTGTGCTGGCTGAAATTGGGCTACTGTTGGCCAAAGGAGAAGAAGAAGAGGGGAGAGACGTGTCCGGAGGCAGGAGGAGAGGAGGAAAGTAAAGAGAGTGAAACTGAAGGTAGGAACTTTGAATGTTGGCAGTATGACTGGTAAGGGGAGAGAGTTAGCAGATATGATGGAGAGAAGGTTGATATATTGTGCGTGCAAGAGATTAAATGGAAGGGGAGTAAGGCCAGGTGGATTGGAGATAGATTCAAATTGTTCTATGATGGTGTGGATGGGAGGAAAAATGGGGTAGGAGTTATTCTGAAGGAACAGTATATCAAGAGTGTTTTGCAGGTGAAAAGAGTGTCAGGCAGAGTGATGATTATGAAGCTGGAAATTGGAGGTGTGATGATGACTGTTGTTAGTGCATATGCACCGCAAGTTGGGTGTGCAATGGGTGAGAAAGAAGATATTTGGAGTGTGTTGGATGAAGTGATGAACAGTGTATCCAAGGGACAGAAAGTGGTGATTGGAGCAGATTTCAATGGGCATGTTGGTGAAGGGAACACTGGAGATGAGGAGGTGATGGGTAGGTATGGTGTCAAGGAGAGGAATGAAGAAGGTTAGAAGATAGTGGATTTTGCCAAAAGGATGGACATGGCTGTGGTGAATACGTATTTTAAGAAGAGGGAGGAACATAGGGTTACGTACACTAGTGGAGGAAGATGTACACAGGTAGATTACACCCTTTGCAGAAGAATTGATCTGAAGGAGACTGAAGACTGCAAAGTGGTGGCAGGGGAAAGTGTAGTTAAGCAGCATAGGATGGTGGTCTGTAGGATGACGTTAGAGATCAAGAAGAGGAAGAGAGTGAAGGATCAAATGGTGGAAGTTGAAAAAGGAAGACTGCAAGGTTGAGTTTAGGGAGGAGGCGAGACAGGTACTGGGTGGCAGCGAAGAGTTACCAGACAGCTGGAAAACTACAGCAGATGGAATAGGAAACCTGGTGGTGGAATGAGGAACTACAGGAGAGTACACAGAGGAAGATGATGGCAAAGAAGAAGCAGGATAGTCAGAAAGATGCAGAAAGTAGACAAGAGTACAAGGAGATGAAGCGCAAGGTGAAGAGAGAGGTGGCGAAGGCTAAAGAAAAGGCGTATGATAAGTTGTACGAGAGGTTGGATACTAAGGAGGGAGAAAAGGACCTGTACCGATTGGCTAGACAGAGGGACTGAGTTGGGGAAAGATGTGCAGCAGGTTAGGGTGATAAAGGATAAAGATGAAAACGTACTCACAAGCGAGGAGAGTGTGTTGAGCAGATGGAAAGAGTACTTTGAGAGGCTGATGAATGAAGAGAACGAGAAAGAAGAGTTTGGATGATGTGGAGATAGTGAATCAGGAAGGGCAGCAGATTAGCAAGGAGGAAGTAAGGACAGCTATGAATAGGATGAAAAATGGAAAGACCGTTGGTCCAGATGACATACCTATGGAAGCATGGAGGTGTTTAGGGGAGATGGCAGTGGAGTTTTTAACCAGATTGTTTAATGGAATCTTGGAAAGTGAGAGGATGCCTGAGGAGTGGAGAAGAAGTGTACTGGTGCCGATATTTAAGAATAAGGGGGATGTGCAGGACTGCAGTAACTACAGGGGAATAAAATTGATGAGCCACAGCATGAAGTTATGGGAATGAGTAGTGGAAGCTAGGTTAATAAGTGAAGTGATGATTAGTGAGCAGAAGTATGGTTTCATGCCAAGAAAGAGCACCGCAGATGCAATGTTTGCTCTGAGGATGTTGATGGAGAAATTGAGAAGGCCAGAAGGAGTTGCATTGCGTCTTTGTGGACCTGGATAAAGCATATGACAGGGTGCCTTGAGGGGAGCTGTGGTATTGTATGATGAAGTTGGGAGGGGCAGAGAAGTAAGAAAGAGTTGTACAGGATATGTACGAGGTAAGTGTGACAGTGGTGAGGTCTGCTGTAGGAGTGACGGATGCATTTAACGTGGAGGTGGGATTACATCAGGGATCAGCTCTGAGCCCTATCTTATTTGCAATGGTGATGGACAAGTTGACAGACAAGATTAGACAGGAGTCCCCGTTAATTATGATGTTTGCTGATGACGTGATTTGTAGCAATAGTAGGGAGCAGGTTGAGGAGACCCTGGAGAAGTGGAGATATGCTCTAGAGGGGAGAGGAATGAAGGTCAGTAGGAACAAGACAGAATAAATGTGAGGGAGGTCAGTGGAATGGTGAGGATGCAGGGAGCAGAGTTAGCGAAGGTGGATGAGTTTAAATACTTGGGATCAACAGTACAGAGTAATGGGCATTGTGGAAGAGAGGTGAAGAAGAGAGTGCTGGCATGGTGGAATGGGTAGAGAAGAGTGTCAGGAGTAATTTGTGACAGACAGGTATAAGCAAGAGTGAAAGGGAAGGTCTACAGGACGGTAGTGAGACCAGCTATGTTATATGGGTTGGAGACGGTGGCACTGACCAGAAAGCAGGAGACAGAGCTGGAGGTGGCAGAGTTAAAGATCCTAAGATTTGCACTGGGTGTTGACGAGGACAGATAAGATTAGAAATAAGTACATTAGAGGGCCACCTCATGTTAGACGGTTGGGAGACCAAGTCAGAGAGGTGAAATTGCGTTGATTTGGACATGTGCAGAAGAGAGATGCTGGGTATATTGGGAGAAGGATGCTAAGGATAGAGCTGGCAGGGAAAAGGAAAAGAGGAAGGCCTAAGCGAAGGCTTATGGATGTGGTGAGAAAGGACATGCAGGTGATGGGTGTAACAGAACAAGATGCAGAGGACAGAAAGATATGGAAGAAGATGATCCGCTGTGGCAACGCCTAACGGGAGCAGCCGAAAGAAGAAGACCATCGCTATACCTTATAATATCAGGCCAGGTCAGGTCAGGTTGGGGAGCATGCACTGGTACAGCACGTTACTGCACCCACCACACAATGAAACAGCTTGGGGTCCTGGTTAGCAAACACCTAGGCAGACATGTGGTCCAGTCCCACCTTCTGGAAATGACCATCTATCTGCTGCAGCCAGGTGTTACATGGGTATCCCCTTGGCCTGATCCAGCCACTTGGGTCCTCAACAATGAGGATCCTACAAGCTGGATGACCCTTGGTAAATCACACCACATGGCCACAGTGCCGTAACTGACGCTCCTCAAAAATCTCATCATAAGCAAAGTCAAAATCAGTGAATCTTTCTTCACCAACAGATGTCCAACAGCCATAGGACCCCAAAACCTTGCCCAACACCAAGTCCATGCAAACACTGAACAGAGTAGGAGCACTCTGCACAGCACTTACAGGACCAGTGTAAAGGCCGGTCATGATATCCAGCAACCTTGAGGGTAGCTTGATTAACTGAGTCGAACACTTAGCAAAAATCGACAAAGGCTGCAAAGAAACTCTGCCGATATCCATGTTTGCATTCCATGAGAACCATCAGTGCCAGGATGCAGTCAATAGAAGACTTCTTAGGCGTAAGACCAGACTGCATCCTATTGAGGATGACCCTAGAAAAGGACCTTGCCTGGCACTGAGAGCAGTGTTATCCCCTTGCAGTTGCCGCAATCCAGGCGATCATCCTTCCCTTTCCAGAAGGGAATGACAAGTCCAATTTTCCAGTCAGTTGGGATGACGCCTGTCTCCCAAATAGAAGCAAAGATTGCTTACAATGCCATGAGGACAGCCTTACCACCAGCCTGGAGTAGTTCACCCTGGATACCACAAATCCCTTGCAGCCTTCCCTACCCCTCAGCTGGTTTACCACCTGTGCAATCTCAGTGAGAGTGTGTGGCTCACAGATAACTGGAGGATAAGCATACTATGTAGTAATAAGTATCGAACCAACTACCATTTCTCTCTATTATAAAAAAATTCTGGAGAGAAACAGTAGGTTGGCAAGATGTGATCTTGATGTTAAGATCACGGAAGACACTTAAAAGACCCGCGAGACTAGAGAGATTGGCCATGGAGAGTCTCGTGGGGACCTTAAACATGAGACATTGTGCCAAGAGATTGACCCAGGACCATCTCACGATGACGTAGAACATGAGATTCTTTGAAAACATGCCCTACTTACAAATAAATAACAGCAAGGGGAGCCAGCAACACACTCAGTCGTGTTTTGGCTTTGACCACACACAGATCCAGGGATCTCAGCACATATAAAGCGTATAAGGATAATACGTTATAAATGAAACGTAGACGACTAAGCAAAGAAGAAAGCAGTGCAGAGAAAAGAAACTCAAAATAGTTGGAGAGACAAAAAAGAAAAATCTAGGTGTAAATTCAGAAAACAAGGAAAGTAATTATCAGCCCAGAACAAGTGGAATTGGAAAAAAAAAGCACATCCAATACAGATGTTGGCGCTATACACATGCAGAACAGGTTAGAAAATATGAAAGCAGTGAAATTCGAAAGGCTCAAAAAAAAAAAAAAGTTGGTGCGATACACATGTGGAGAAAGTTAAAGAATATGAAAGTAGGAAAATTAGTAAGTATAAAAAAAAAGAAAGTAAAGATCACAGGAGCACAAACAAATGGAAATTATTACTCGAAAAAGGGAAAATAATCGCCACAGACCAGGTGTTATTAAAAAAAAAAAAAGCAGGATAAAGAGAGGTCAGAAAAAAAACACAGAGTAGAAAACAAAGTAAGCCATCATAAAAAGGTTAAAAAACAAGGGGGCCAAACACATGCAGAGCAGGTTAGACATAATGAAAACTGGAATTCAAAAGACTCAAAAAAAACGTTGACGCGAAACACATGCAGAGCAAGAATATGAAAGCAGAAAAAAATGACAGTGTCAAAACCAAGAAAGTAAACATGGCATTAGCACAAAGAAAGAGAAATTATTACTCAGAGAAATAACAAAAAAGAGATCGAATATATGGACAGAGACGATATGTCAGAAGTATGTAAATATTGTAAGGCTTTGAAGTTTAAGTCAAGAGAATTTCAAAAACTGAGTTTACCTCACATGCATTTATTGGTTACTTTGCAAAAAAAAAAGAATATTAACTGCTGATGATGTAGATCATTTTGTCTGTGATGAAATTCCAAACAGAGAAAGTTATCCTGGATTATGGTACAAAATCATTAAACACGTCTCACGGAGCTCATTTAAAAGATTCAGAACGTTGGGACTTGAAAGATTCCAAATATTGTTTTTACAGAAGTTATGAAATAAAAGTGAAACTAATGAAATTGCAACAATTCAAAAAAAAAAAAAAAAATCTTAACAGTGTGTATCCGGAAAAACAAAAGCGGGGATTGGAGAGCAAAGCGAGAAGGGGGTGAAGCCCCCTAGTGTAGATATAAAAACAAATAACATTTGTAAATGAAAAGGTATTGCGGGAATTGGGACTTTCTGGTTATTGCTGTACTCAAATGAAATACTGCCTAAATAATTTTCTTTTACCTGTGGTGGGCTGGCGCCCTGCCCGGGGTTTGTTTCCTGCCTTGCGCCCTGTGTTGGCTGGGTTTGGCTCCAGCAGACCCCTGTGACCCTGTAGTTAGGATATAGCAGGTTGGATAATGGATGGATGGATAATTTCCTTTTTACTTTGAAACAATAACAAAAATGTACACAAGAAGAGCAAAATAAGCTTAACTCTGTTTCCTGACAAGCTTGTCAATGTCTTTGTGAAATGTTGCTTTGATATTATTCATATACAGAAATATTTCTATCATGAAATATTGTGTGCTCAATTAATTTTAGATTTAAGATGCTAAACAGCACTAACTGAAACAAATCAAGAAAATGCAATATACAGTCCAAAGCTTTTAAATATTTTACTATTTATTTAAAATAATTTATTACATTCCTTTTTCATGTTCTTTGTAGCATGAGGAACACTACAAAGCATCAACTGGAGGAAGGAAAATACAAAATAACAGTCATGTGAACTACTCCCAAAAGTTAATACATTTCATATTGCTTGTGACTTAAATTAGTAGGAAAAAAAGAAAGAGAAAAAGCCAAAATCAATACAAAATCATCCAACCGGATTTAGGCATGATCAGGTTTCATGCAGTTTTTTGAAAAGGTTAACGTCAGGACCATATTACCCTTGGTGGCAGATACATTTGTGCTGAGGCAATTCGGATGGGTCATTTGCCTTTCCTTACTTATATCCTTTACTAATGTGAACTCAAGTTCACATGAATAACTTATTTTTATTTTAGTTTACATTCTGCTGCATAACAATTTCTTCCAATGTGAGAAGGTTCCACAAAGTAATAGCCAGCCTGACATAAATATCCATATGCTCCATGTACACCAGTGGTTTTAATGTGGAGACAACACTGTACAACATAAAATCAATAATGGCTGAACAGCTGGCTGCTATGAAGGACTCCACTATGAGCCTTTTAGCAAAAATGAAAAAAAGATCAATGACAAACAAAGGAAGATTTCATTTGAGGTTGGGAAAACGAACTAAAACCTCTGACCATCACAAAAAAATTCTTGAGACTGGGTTACAGGCTCGAATAGAAAGATATCAAACCCAGATGATATTCCTATTGCAATAATGTTTGTAATCTAGAAATACAGGAGATGCTGACAGCAATAATACTGTTAAATTAAAAAGTTATGACCTGTAATCTTGTTCACTTTGCTTGACTTGCTCCCAACAGCAGTTAGGTATCATTCCATTCACGGTGTGAACCATTCTTTGCATCCTCAGCTACTAATTCTTAAATTTCTCAATTATATAGACTAACCATCCCCCATGAAGCACTTGCAAAATCCCAGCTTGTCCTACAAGGGTTGCCTTTTTGAATTCCTTCATAGCTTCAATGTGATCACAGTGTAACTGAGGAGGGTGACGTCAGAAACTGTTCCGCATCCATTTCTTTGATGCCTGGCTTTGATTAAGCTGAGGTACACTCCCTTATTTTCTACTATAAACACTTAAGGCTGTAGGGGCTAGTCAAAATTTTGTTTCCTGGCTTTCCAGGTAATTTTGGCTAGGTTGTGTCACTTTATTTTCTAGAGACTTTTTGGCAGATCTGCCTGTTCTGATGAAGTAATGTATTTCGGAATAAGCCACTGCTTTTGAGTTCCTCTAGTTTTGCAAGACAAATGTATATATTACACATCTGGAAACACCCGTGAATTTAAGTGTGAAAACAATTAGACAGTTCAAAAAGTAACATTTCTAAACCAATCCAAGGTTTCAAGGTGGAGTTCACAGCAGGGGGTGGTGATTTTAACAGCAAAGAAAAATGGTACTCTTGCCAGTGTGGACTAACTGACTGCAAGCTGGTGGTTACAAATGATAAATCATCTAAGGCTGAAAAGTCTCCCAAAAATACCCTTTATAAATATATACAGTAAATGTATGTTGTGTGTGCATTAAATATGTTACATATGTAATGAACAAAGATAACCTGTTGCAAGGAAAACCATTCTGTTAAACCAGATTATTCTTTTGCACTTAAGACATTACTGGAGTGGTGTTAATCATACAGTCGGTATAAATGTGAGGTTGTAAAAAATAGAGGCTATGTCTGCAAAAAATAAACTCTAGAAAGTGCATTAGAGATAAATGGTTCATAATTATTTAAAAAGAGCTCCTGTTTAGTGAAGTCTTTATGCTGAGCAACAGGAGATACAAATTACTGTGCAAGCAACAGGAACAGCTCTTATATTGGCAGAAACATCGACTATGGATGTGGCTGCACAGCATCTAAGTTCTGATAGCGCATAAAAGATTAACCAAAGTAAGTGAAAATTACTAATTGTCAACAGAATATACGTCGTATATATACAGTAATCCTTCCCACGATAGATGAAAATTCGCAAAGTAGAAACCATATGTTTGTATGGTTATTTTTATATATTTTAAGCCCTTATAAACTCTCCCACACTGTTAACATTATTAGAGCCCTCTAGACATGAAATAACACCCTTTAGTCAAAAGTTTAAACTGTGCTCCATGACAAGACAGAGATAACAGTTCTTTCTCACAATTAAAAGAATGCAAACATATCTTCTCTTCAAAGGAGTGCGCACGTCAGGAGCAGAGAATTTCAGAGAGAGAGAGAGAGAGAGCGCTCGCTAAGAAAAGCAAACAATCAAAAAATCAATACGTGCTTTTGTGCTTTTAAGTATGCCGAAGCACCATGCTAAAGCGGCATTTTTTAGAGGATCGTCCGTATCCTCTAGGCAAACAGCCCCTCTGCTCACACCCCCTCCGTCAGGCAGAGAGAGTGAGAGAGACATAGAAAAGCAAACAATCAGTGATGGGTCGTTCTTGAACGATTCGTTCATTTTGAACAAATCTTTTTTTTAATTTTTTTTATTAATTTTATTACAATCCATAAAAGCAATCAAGTTTTTACAATAAGAAGAATTGAGTTAAGAACAGATCGATCCCCACCCCTGAGAGAGACAGCAACCCAAACGGCGTAAAATTTAAGGCTTGTAAACATACCTAAATTAATAAATTCTCTGTGGTTTATACGAACGAATCTTTAATGTGACTCGGGAAGAACGAGTCGTCTCGTGGAAGTGATTCATTCAGTCGCGCATGCGCATTTGCGCAACTTCCTATAGTTTCTGTATTGGAATAAGCTTAACCAACTCAGTCTGAGCCGGAAACAGAATTGATTAGTTCATCTCTCGAGTCTTCGGGTTTGAGTCGTTCGTTCATCACGTGACAGCACCATAAGCTTAACCTAGTATGCAGTCTGAGCCGGAAACAGAATTGATTAGTTCATCTCTCGAGTCTTCGGGTTCGAGTCGTTCATTCATCACATGACAGCCCCATAAGCTTAACCTATGCAGTCTGAGCCGGAAAGAGAATTAATTAGTTCATTCCTCGAGTCTTTCGAGTCGTTCGTTCTTTTGTCACTTACCATCTCAGTACCTCAGTCAAATACTAATGTAAAATTCCATTTGTTGTATGTTGGATCATATTTAGAAATTATCATAAAATTATCAAAAATATCTAAAATGCATTTTCTTATAAATAAAAAAGGTCTGTCAATTTCTGTCACTATGATTTTGTTACTGCTTCTTGAGGATCTGTGGTGTGTTATTTTATAAATAAATAATCCTGTTACAAATAAATTATTGATTAATTACTGTGATCAACATTTGTGTAAGCAGTAGATGTGTTAGGGAGGTAACAGGTAACATTTTAATTATATGTTGCTAAAATGAACGAAATGACTTATAAAAAAGATTTGTTCATTTTGCTGAACGAGACTCAAAGGTTCGAGTCTGTAAAAATGATCCGAACTTCCCATCACTACAAACAATCAAGCACCACACAGGAAGCTTATTGTATATCATTGAGGAGTTTTAGTTAATACGTAATACATGCTCAGATTGGGTAGCTTCTAAGACATCCGCCAGTAGCGTTCCTTGTATGAAATCAACTGGGCAAACAAACTGAGGAAGCATGTACCATAAATTAAAAGACCCATTGTACACAGAAATCCGTGAACCAGCGAAAAATCCTTTGATATATTATTTAGATATGCTTACATTTAAAATCCGCGATGGAGTGAAGCCGCGAAAGTCGAAGCGCGATATAGAGAGGGATCACTATATATATATACACTGTGTGTATGTATGTATATATATATATATATATTTACAGTACACTCACCACAACACTGAATCAAACAATATTCTTAAGACATTTGTTTTAATGTTGCCCTTAACAAATTCTGTAAATTTTGCTAGCCATCAAGATGTTGTTTAAAGTTGTACCCCGAGTGTTTACAATGCACATATTGAAAGAAACTTTGAGCTGTTTTTTAAAAAAAAAAAAACAAAAAAACTAACCCTAATGGCATAACCTTTTCAGTGCTAGATTTTGCAACCATCTACAACCAACAGTTTACTGAGCTATCCTCAGATGTGTATTCTCATTTCGAGAATCATGTCTGGCCCTGTGAGACTGCAGTTCCTCAAACTTTAATCACTCACAATATTCCTGCAACAGCTTTATGCACACAAGAACATGTTACTGGTCCTTGTAATGATGATTGTGTTAATTGCCAACCCACAACATTAATGAACATGTAAGTAAAATTATTGGATGTTCAATTACAATTGGTCATTCATTTAAAAAGTAGCAAGGCTGGGATGGCACCTTTTTTCTTTGCTTTTTAATCTTTGCCTCAAGTCTCTAGCTATAGCTTTGCATAATCAGAATAAAATCACACCTATATCTACTCATGGCATCTGCTGCAAGATCTCAGTTTAGGCTGATGACATGCTACATTTCCTTGGCAATGCCCTGACTGATGACATGTCACTTTTCCCTGGCAGTGCCCCTGGTGACCTCCAACATGTTTTCAGAATCTGTTACACCTACAAATGTATCTAACATTACATAAAATACTGACCAAAATCTGCACTTCCTCCATTAAATACACTCCTTAGACAATGCAAGTTTCCATCATTCAACCTATTAGTCATTCTGAGTAAACAACACATTATAGACATTTCTCTATTTCATCTATCAACAATAGTTTTAAGGGCTCCCAGACACACTGGTTGTAAATTCAGTTGTCATTCCATTCCAGACTGGCAAAAATAAGTACCGCTCCAAAATAAACTTCGTTCCACCTCCTGCAAAATACTGTTCTAATGTTAGGTCTCTGTTACATAATTATTTATTGAATAAAAAAGACCAACTATCAAACACTCCAAAGAAATTTGCAACAAGATTATGGGCTGAATATTCTTGCCAGATCTGTTCTGATCACCGGGTTTACATATTGTGTACAATCTTGCAATGGCTGACTTTCTCAATTAATCTTCCATCCAGTTTATAATGGTTCAGCACAATAAAGCATTTACAAATAAGGATCAACCATTTACTGTCATTTACTCATTCAAATGTATCATCTTTCACTTGCTTTAGCAATGAGGTATGGTAACAGATTGATATATGCACCTTGGTCGATTATTTGGAGTTATCTTGGTTTGGTTAACTAATACAGAAGTCTAAACAAGCTAAAAAAAGGACTGCCTTCTTACCAGAGTGTGTTCTTAGATGTCCTGTCAGTGCATCACGTCGACGGCAGGCATAGCTGCAAAAGGGGCACTTGAAAGGCTTTTCTCCAGAGTGCAACTTGATGTGTCGGAGGAGGTTTCCCTTCTGTGTGAATGAAGCGCCACACTGGTTACACTGGAAGGGTCTTTCTCCTGTAACCAAAATATACTACTAATAATATCCTCTAAAAATACAATAAAAAGCTTTTTTTTTTAATAATAAGACAACACATGAGAAAATTTATTTTTCTCTGGGCAGAGAAGTGTCCTGCCAACAAATAGACTGTATTGCAAAGCTGAAGGCTCAGGACCTTAAGAAAGTCACCTCACCCGCTAGTGTCCTAAATGCAGAAATACATAAATGAATGTGTGTTAAATATGAAATTTTAAGAGATGTTGGAACTGCAAATATACACTTAAAAAATTAGCAATTCTTATTTTGAACTTATAGAGAAAGTTACACTCTTTCTGACCTTTATATATAGTTTGTTTTTCAAATAATATAAAGACATGGAAGAGAAACTTAGTTCATCTCTGTTACAACCTGTTCAGATACAGATATTAAAACATACACTTCTGGACCTCTAAAAGGCATCTGGCAGTGGCATTACTAGAGCCACTAATATTTTTTTTTAAATAATATTATGATTGTTTACCTGTGTGGCTACGTTTGTGCACCATCAGAACGTTAGGGCCAATGCAGACCATTCCACAAATGTCACACTTGAGCTTGCCGTTGGGGAGACGAATAGCTCCTGGGGAAATAGGTTCTGAGTTTGACTGGTCACAGTAGCCTCCCTGTTCAGGCCCTCCTTCATCCATCATTCCACCATCTTCCCTCTCTTGACTTCGTTCATCTTGAGGCAAAAGTCTTCCTGGCTCTTCATCACTGTACATTTCCACCTTGATGGAATTTGCTGAAAGGAGGGAAAAAATGATTTATTTTTCTAAATTATTATGACTATATCATTCTTAATTAAAATTTTATTAAATTTAGAGTCTTTATATCTTACAGAGCAATGAAAAATATTTTTTGTTGGTCCCACTTCAGAAACATCACAACTGTAGTGGCAATAGAGTACATATTATAATAACAGAAATGGAAGGAGATCACTAAAGAAAGCAAAGGTAATAGACAGTAACAATAAAAAAAATACCAAAATCTGATATAAACAGACAGCATGTACCAAACTGAACAAGTAACATTCAGTTATGCAAACTGACTGCTAGTAAATGCACTTACATATGTTTTGGTCTCTGGTCAAGCAGAAGTCTATAGCTGAGCTCAATGGCCTGGGAGTAAGACTGTTTAAAAGTCTGCAGGTAAGGCAATGAATGCTATGATATTGCCTGGTGGATAGCAAATGTGTAAATAGGTTGCTGCTGGTTTGTGTGGTCTCAAATGTTGGAGAAGTACTTTGTTTGGATATCTCTTTTCATAAATATACTACAACATTTTGACTACCTGCTACATGGCCTTGGGACCCACCAGAATCCTGGTGACATACCAGGCTGGGTCAAGAATTCCAAGCTTTGCTGCTAGTTTTAGCTTTAACCAATTCTTGATGACAGGGATGATTGTCCTGGCCAAGGGTTTGCAAACCCACAGCCTTCAAAGCTGCATGCAGCTCTTTGACTCTTTACTTGGGCTCTGAAGCAGACTTAAGTCTCTGTTCTTCTTGAAGTGATGCAGTGAAAAACACTATAAAATACTTTTTAAAAAAATCTAAAAAAGGCTTCCACAAATATCACAAATTGATCATTAGTGGCTTGTGATGCTCATCTTTTAACTGGTCAATGCAGGTCTAATCAGTACCACTTTCTATTTTAAGAGCACAAAGTCTTGCAAAGAAGTCGAACAGTAAATCGTAAAAAGTATCAAAACAAACAAAAAAGTAAATCATGAGTCAGCTAAAACTGAGTTCTCAAAATTGCAAAAAAGGGAAATATAAAAGAAGAGTGAGTATTTTGAGATGAATGGACAGAGGCATATGCATTCACAGCTGTTCCATAAGGTTTCCTTCCCCATGTGCATAATATACTAAAAGAAACTTTCAAACAATAGAAAATTCAATATTGAAAGAAATTTCACAATCATTGAAAAATTTCCCACTGAAGATGCTTGAAGAACAGCAATCAAATTGAAGCTAAAAGCAAAGCAGAGTAGTTGCTGCTAGATTTGTGGTGTCTTGGTAGATTATAAAACATGTAGAGCGCTTAACCGATGCTGAATATTTAAGGAGTGTTTTTGTACAGTACTCAAACACCTATTTACCAATTTCAAAAATAAACTTTTTTTGCAAAAACAGTAAAAGAGAGAACAGTGAAAATGGCCAACAATACTAGCAGTTAAAAATGAAATTTTTACAGTCATCTCCGTATTTCTCTGTTGCGTGTGATAAGTCATGCAATGTAGAGGACATTGCAACATCATATTCGATGATGTAAACAGCACATATTCTGACATCCCATGCATAACCGAGGTTTAATGGGCAGGTGCAGAAATAATTTGCAGCCTGTTTAGAACATGTTAAAGCTTTTCTACGCGAGACCCCTCAAATTATGTTGATGATGCTTTTTGGCTGGAAAGGTTTTAGTTTTTGGTTGAGATTACTACACACTTAAATAGCCTTAATTGGAAACTGCAAGGAATGGGAAATATGACCATTTCGTTTTAAGAAGTTTTGATGTTTGAAAGAGACATTGATAGTGCTGCACTGAATTATTTTCCTTCTCTGAAGCCGTTTACATAGCAAACGTCACAATCAATACAAATAAAATGAATTAAGCCATTCTAATGATGAAGGAATCTTACCTTACGATTTTTGGAATTCAGGAAAGAAAAATCTACATTTTCCTTCATCTTGAAGCCACTTGACGCAGACACATCCGATTAGTCAAGTGAATATTGAGATTGAACTGGCGGATCTAGAGGAGGAGGACATCTGGGTGTCCAAATTTAAAGATTTGGAGCAAAACCTTGAGAAATTGGAGAGACAGCGAGCTACTTTAGCAAAGAACCACAATTGGAAGGAAATGCAGGAATTTAAAAGCAGGACCGACTTCTCTGATGTATGGACTGCTTAACCTGATAGTTATATTAACTTGAATAGGTGTGCTTTTGGAATTCTGTTCATTTTTGGGTCAACGTATTTCTGTGAACAGATTTTTTTGAACATTAACTATATCAAAAGTAAAATCCAAAACTGTCTGAACAGCGAATGTTTGAATTCTTGCTTGTCTGTTCAGACATTGAGAAGCTTCCTAAAGATGTACAGGCAGAAAAATCACATTGAACAGGTAAATTACATTTTTGTTACATTTGCAGCTATGACCAACCAGGTAAATTAAATTTTAGACAACCACAATAGTTTAGCATATAATATATTGGCACATCTGCCCTCATCAACACCTCTTCCAGCAGAATCTTACTGGCCAGGCCAAAAATGCATAGCTTGAGGCATATGACCTCTTCTGAAGTACATGTGGTTAAACAATTCTGATATATTAAACTAAACTTTAAAATTCTAAGTTATATATTTTTTTTCTAGCAAATATCTTTTAGAATAAATACTTATTTAAGGAAATAGTCATATAAGCTAAAGTAAATGCATAATATCTCAACGCATTTACATCTATGCAACGGACATTTTAAAGCAAATAAATAAATCAAGTGAATAGCACAACTGGTCTGGATTTTTATATTTGGGGTACTGGCAGGTTAGAAGAGTTGCCAACTGTCACACTATGAGCTAGTGATGGGCCCTAAAAATCACAGCTTTATGGTTTACACCTGAACACTATATCCTTTTGGTCATACCTTGCTATGTCCAAGAAGACCTACACATACCGTAGCTTCCTGATCATACAATCTTTTGTCAAAACTTCTAAACCTACTTTTGCATAAACACTTGTAGCCCATGTAGTATAAAAGCATCAACCCTGAGCAACTCAGTTTAATGAACTGAACAGCATATGGATATCATTTGATACAAAAGCACTATGTAGCACAAATTCCTATACTATTTTTAATATGCAGTTTAAAATGTGTTTTTGTTTCCAGTTTATGTAACAACTGGAACTGGTGCACATGGGTTGAATACCTTTTCTAAAATGACAACAAACTGTGAATGCTCATTTTACTATTTGGTATTTGTTTATTGTGAAAGTGTGTAACCCATGTTCCTGGCTTACACATATTTACACAGCCTGCCCAGATCTATCCCGTTGCCATCGTTCACGAGGCAGGAACGAAACTTGGACAATATGCCAGTACTATACAGAGGACATCCACTTGCACTTATTTGGACAAAATTTACAAATATGCAAGCAAATATGACACAGATGGGTACAACAAAAAACTCTCCCTTTTTATGTTAAATTCTCCTGTTTTCTTAAATTACTTCTGAGAAAAAAAAAAACTTGGCGAATATTTCTGGAATCAGAGAAGGGAGTGAAAATCCCTGGAATTTCATTATACTATGATCCTTTTCTGAATAGATCTGTTCAATGACATTATGGAAAAACCTGGACTGAGATGATTTTGACCTTTGCATCTGAAGTCCACTAAACTGAGGTGTATGAAATCAAGGGCATACTTGAGGTGGCTAAACAGCATGGGAATAGACTTGCACTTCACTCATTGTAACAGTAATTATTGCTTCCCTTCACTTACCAAACCCATATATAAAGAAACTGTTATTTAAATTAAAAAAATTAGATATACTATTATAGCATGCAGTGGTTTTAAACCTATCACCATATGATTATAAAACAAAGCATTTATCAACTGCATCACAAAATCTATTTACTTCACACAGTACACACAGACTTTAATTTTTATTACATTGGACAATATAAAATGCCACTTATAATTTAAAAATTTTTACCATTATAATGAATGTTAAAATAACACAGGGTTAGGGTTTTATGAATAAAAACATTTATTCAAATATGTCCACATTGCTTTTGTTTTTTTTCTGTCTCTTTTTTCTCTTCTTCAGTTTTGACTTACCATTCAGTACTACCTATGTTCATATAAGACCAAATGGGGGAGATTTATAAAGCCGTTGTTTTATTACCACATTATAATGTACTTTATTGTAGTTTGTTGTGATTGTTCATGATTACCATTTCACTAATGAAAACTTAATCAGGAAAAATAAAAAATTGTTAATCTCTTAAACTGAAGCCAAATGACTCAAGTACGTAACACTTGGGAGCAAGAAATGGGTTATAAAGTCATAAGTTTGGTTACTACTTCAATCACGCTTTATATACAGGTTACCAGGAAAACAGCTTGAGTTTTATATATGAAGAAAAGAGAAAAAAAGGTTTGTGTTGATATATTAAAAAAATCCCCAAAATGTTGTATTTCTTTTTAACTCAACCACCATCCACTTAAAAATTGTGGTATCTGATTTATGAGCCACATCGTTTTGTTACAGGCAAGATGCTTAGTCTTAGACCAATTGGTGATTTCTTGAGGAGTCTAATACTGTGATGTCAGATAAGTAAAAATTGCTGGGACAAGATGAGACAGCATAATTGCATTGGAGCCACCAAACACTGAATATCCCGATGGCACTGATGATGTTTACAGCATGGACCCCAGCTAAGTTTGGCAGTAAGACTGACAATGGCATGCGTGCTTACTGAGCCAAAAAAGAAACCAAACCCTGTAGGAATAGCGATACTAAATTCTCTAGCTAAAAGTATCAATTCAAGCATCAGCGTCAATTTTTCTCCAAAGGTGCGTTGAGTTGCAAAAAGGATAAATAGCAAACCAGAGAGTGGCCCTGTCACTGTCATTTAAAAGTATTTTTGTATGTTCCTTCCAACAACCTAGGGGGATACAACTGAATATTTAACACCATTTTGTCACTTAGGGTATAGTGACTGGAAAAAAACAAGCAAGTGACCTTACAGGCTTTGAAATTTACGGAAAAAATGTTATCTATATTAAAAAAAAAAGCACTGATCATGAAATAAGTGACACATAGTTCAAAAAATAACTTGAAAATAAGTCTGAGTATTGACATGGCTATATCTTTTCTCGACTTTGCCAGTGACCAATATTAGCAGGCAGCAGATTTTATGCAAACCTATTTATTATGAAAAATAGTCAATTATCTACTATGCATTAAGAAAAAGTGAGCCACCTTATTATGATGTTAATCATGAATGACATTTTAAGATGCTTGAATTTTAGTAACATACTTAAAGAATTTTCAATTAAGAACTAAGAAAAGCTGGAAAAAAGATAAAAGTAATACATTTTTACTTTTCTTTATTATCACCTTCAATATGTTGGAGCAATAGTGCAGCATTTGTTCTTGTGTGTTCTAATTTAAAATAAATAGTAGGTTACAGCTTTCCTGTAGACGTGGATATGCCATACCAAATCTATGGTTTTACTCAAAATGCATGGATCCTTTCATTTTACAGACTATACAGTATAACTCATTGAAGTACTGGCTCCTTCAGTTTTGCTTAGACATGTATAAAACTGGTCATGCCAGCTAGTAGGGAGTTGCTACTGTGGCATGTTATATCATATTAAATTAGCAGGTTTGCAAAAGGTCTTCATGAAGGCTGGTAGCCCTAAAGCCCCAGGGCCCATTGCCACATTGTAACCTCTTCTATTAAAACTATTATTATCAGCTAGAATTTGAAGTAATTATTTTCCTATATGGAGTACATGTCTTATATCACATGGGAGTAACTTTGGCCCATCCCTCCTTAACACGGATGAATTAATTTTGGCCCACTAGTCTTTAACACAGCTTGATTTCAATAATGTTTTACAGCAGTTGTTTATGTACAAATTCTTTTGAGGCTCTGTAACAACGTCTCAGTGTAGCTGAGGTATGAACTTTGGCTTGGCAAGTCCAAAAGCATTGATTCTTTTCCTGTTTTTAGCCATTAGTTTGCAGATTTCGTGGTGATCTTCAGATCATTTGTCTTTTATATGAACCAATTTCATCCAACCTTTAGCTTTAACTTCAAGACAGATGACCTTAGATTTTCCTGCAGAATTTAGTGATTCATAGACATGCAAATTCTACTACTAAAAAACAATGACCAATTCAAACAATCTGTCTGTAAACCTGGAGTTTTGTATAATAACCAAACAATTCCACTTTGGTCTTAAATGTCAGGGATTCAGACATCTTCTGGTTTCATCAGGGGAAGCACTGAAAATCTAAGATGTGTTGCTATGTTCCTTTTGAACAAGTGACTTGTAGATCATCTTATTTATCTTATGAATTCTGTACGATTTCTCAGGGACATCATTCTGCCCTGTCATTGGGTAAATTTGCTGGGACACCTGCTCCTTGAAAGACAGGCAAGTGCTCTGAAAATTCATATTTTTCTAATGACATATTTTTTAAATGTAGAGTCTCAGAGATGTTATACTAATAACATCCTACTCTAATAAGCAATAAATGCTTTCCTCCAATAAATACGTATGTATTTCACCCTTATCATGGTATTACCACAAACATGAATGCACCAAGATGAACTATTAACGGTTCTGCATTTAGACAGATGAAGTGGTACTTCAATGCAATATTCAGCAGCACTTGGTCAAATTATTGTATGGATGAAGTGGGTGAAGAGCGCTTTTTTAAATGTGCAGTACAGTTGCAAAATGTGATTTACATCTTGTTAGCTAAAAATCACATGGATTGTTCAAATAAGGAAATCTTTTTACTCAATGCATTAAACATAGCAGGTGATACGTCTTCAACAACATGGTCATGCAGCACTTTTGGCAACAAAATATTTTTACTTGCTGAGAGGTTCCAAATATGATTCAATTAAACCATGGGTACCTTTAACTGTAGGCTCTCTCTCTTTTCACTTGGGTGCTTCCCTAAATTTGAGAGATAATTGGAACTGTTTGAAATATAATAGGAAATAATCTATTCACGGTCTTTTTTATACAGTACACATTGCCAATATTTTGTCAAACTGCGCTAATTTTCAGGAATGGTGGCAAACAAAAATGTACCATTCATATTTGACTGTGCAACTTCCTGTAGACACTGCTACTGACTTATCAAAGGCACATTTATGTTATCTAGAAGCTTCCTCTCATATGCTAAAGATCACTATACTATCTCTTCGACATCCAGTTTTTTGTATCTCATTCACTGTGAGAAAGAAAAAAAATATATGTGAACATTGTTTTGCTATCAACATCATCGATAGTATAAACTGCATGATTTTGTCTTTTTTAAATGTTGTACTTCACAGGTATATAACCAAGTGATAATAATACCACTTATAAAACTCAAATACAATAGAAGATCAAGTAGAAAATACTTTTTATCTCTTTGTATAACAATAAATGGCAACTTGGATGGCAGCCACTGTAGTTTGGTGTTCCGCCCGTCTGTCTTTTTGTGTTAAATTTGTTGTCACCATGCAAAATCACATAGCAAATACATGAAAACAGCTTCTGAATATCAGTTGCAGTGTACCACCTGAAGTGACTACAGATATTATAACTACATCCATGGATCTTATAACTTTGTTGTTTTCAGGTGCTCATGCAGCTAAACGGGTAGCCTAACAGTGAAGGACCAGGGACAGAAGAGCTGGCGTTCTAGTTTGATTCCTGAAGCAAGGACTGCAGCAACTACTGCCTGGAATATGTATATCTAACATGTGCATGCTGCTATTAATAATTACTCAAACTGACTTTTCTTTTTTACCTGCTCTGTGCTTTACTGAAATGTGTCTGAATACCTCTATTCCCAACTCTGCATTGGACTTACCCAACTTCATGGTGTACCAAATGGACCATGTTACTGAACTTTGTAACACAACAAAGCGCAAAGGAGTGGACTTCTACATTAATCAAGGTTGGTGTACCGATGTGACAGCTCTTTTTAAATCATTCTCTCCCAACTTAGAATTGTTTGTTATAAACTATAAGGCATTTAATTTACCATGAGAGTTTTCCTCAGCAATCCAAGCTGGTGTTTACATTTGCCCACGCGCTAATGCTCACAAAGTGTGGTGGTGACTCGTTGATGTAATCACCGAGATTGAAAAAGACAATCCTAACTCGCATATCATGATTTTGAGTGATTTTAACCATGTCAGTTTTAACCAGATCCTTCCTAAATATCAGTAGCAAATAAAACGTCCTACCAGAGATGGAAATATTCTAGATTACTGCTATGCAGCTATTAAGGATGCTTATCATGCCCTCTCCCATGCCCCTCTTGGTAATTATGACCAGTCTATGATTTACCTTATTCCAGCTTACAAACAAAAGCTGAAAAGTGTCAGTAAAAAAGAACAGTTAGAAACTGAACCAACAAGGCAATAGAGGAACTTCAAGAATGCTTTGACTGTACAGACTGGAGTGCTTTCAAAACAGACACTTCCAACATACACAAATACACAGATACTATAACTTCACATATTAGTTTTTGTAAAGATGTTAGCATTCCAACAAAAACAATCATTATGTTTAGCAATGATAAACATTGGTTAACACCAGAGCTCAGATGACTATGCTATGACAAAGACTGTACTTTCAGATCTGGCAATTGTGAGGAATACAGAAAAGCAAAGTCTATCTTGGAGGAAGATATCAAAGGTGTAAAAAGAAAGTGCTCAGATAAGCTGCAGGAAAAATTGTCTGCAAATGACAGCATGTCAGTCTGCAAAGATCTTAAACAGGTAACTAACTACAAGAAACAAACATCAAACAATTCTGCTCTGCTGATTCCAGTCTGGCTAATCAGTTAAATCAGCTTTACAATCACCTTGAAAGACAATGGGACACAAATCAGCTTGGTGGTCTCACTATTACTACTCTGAACTCCTCTGATACTTGATGTGAGGACCTTGTTTGTGGACTTTAGCTCTGTTTTCAATAAAATCATCCCAGAGCTCCTAGATAAGAAACTCACCCAGTTGATCCTGCCTAGTTCAATCTGCCACTGGATCATAGACTTTCTTACAAATAGGAAGCAGTACGTGTAGTTGGGCACACACGTCTAACCCATTAAGCCTCAGGAGTGGTGCACTGCTGGGATGTGTCCTTTCCCTGCTACTCTTCTCACTTCATACAAATGACTATACTTCTGGTGATTCGTTTAACTTCTTAAATTTCACTATCAGGCCTCATTTCAAACAATGTTGAGTCCTTATACATACAAAAGATGGAAAATCTGACATTGTGGTGCAGCCACAATAATTTGGACCTTAACATTCAAAAAACTAAGGAGATGATCATAGATTTCAGGACATAGTCACCTGCTCACCTATTACTTGCTCAGTCGGCCTAATGGCTCAGCCGTTGGTATGGCTGAATCATTTAAACTTCTGGACACTGTGCTGTCACAAAACCTTAAGTGGGACAATAACATCACATGCATTATTAAGAAAGCCCATCAGAGAATGTTCTTTGTGTGTCAGCTGAGGAAATACAATCTCCCTCAAGCAATACTGGTCCAATTCTACACAGCCATCATCGAGTCTATTCTGACCTCATCTATAACTGTTTGGTTTGGTGCTGCCTCTGTTCAGGCTAAGGAATATCTGCAACGGATCAATGGAAAGCCTGTGAAAAAATCATAGGCTGTAACGTACCACACATTCAAGTCTTATACGAGTCCAGGGTACGAAAGTGGGCCGCAAAGATTATTGCTTATTAGACTATCCCAGGGCATCACCTGTTCCAAAGACTCCCTTCCAGAAAATGTCTTTGTACAGTGAAAGCTAAAACACCTCACCTAAACATTTTTTTCTGTGTGCAGTTATTCTCAATAATCAGGTCTGAGCTGAAGTATCTATGTATACCTTAACACAAGACTGCTAGGACATTTTAATCCTACTATCTATTTTTTTGTATTGCCTTTGTATTCTGCATCATATTTTATTATTTTATATTTGTTTTCTGTATTGTCCTTAGCAACATCTTAGTATTGTCCTTAGCAACAACATCTTGCCTGAAGAAGGGGCCTGAGTTGCCTCGAAAGCTTGCATTTTGTAATCTTTTTATTTAGCCAATAAAAGGTGTCATTTTGCTTGGCTTTTCTGTACATTCATAATGGCTAACACGGTACAACACCCTAGTACTACTGTATTGTTCTTGTATGTTGCAAAAACACTGCCAAGACAAATTCCTACTGTACATTAGTGTTCTTGGCTAATAAAGTGAATTCTGATTCAGATAACTTATTTTAACCATCAGATATTTTGAAGTAATCTGTAAGTTTAATTTTATTGACATACTCAACTCAACTATCACTTTTTTCCAGGTCTTCTTGCTTTTACAAGCTGCACAGATAAAGTTCAAGGGAAGTTTTTTTTTTTATTGTAGCCTAGATTCACCTTAACTCATGGGCAAAGATATTCTCAGTAATATGCTCATAAACACAGATATGGAAAATTTGTGTTGGTACCAAAATTAAAAAAAAAAAAAAACCTTTGTAATTCTTGTTGGCTTTGCAGGTAATTAATACCTTGCCTAATGCATGTTTTACAAAATTTGTTTGAATCTAAATCATTTTAATAAGCTCATGATAAAATACAGATATCAGATAACAGGTTAGCTTAGCTGGTATAAAACTAACTATGAAAATGTGAATTATCTTTTTTCTATAGAAGGCAATTCTAAAAATAGGTTTTCATTTCTAAAATGGGTCCTTGGACCAATAAAGGTTTCAGTTAAGTGTTCTTTCATTAACCTTCATGGTTTTCAGGAGGCTTTTTCAGATGAATGGAATTTAATGTAAATTTAGGGCTGAAACAATTTATTAGTACTGCATGTGATTATTTCATTTTATTTCCTTAACAATAACTTACCACTTAGAGATCGACTTGGAGATGAGTGCTGGCTATTTGGAGTGCTCACAGTGGGCCCCATGACTGCTCCAGAAAAGTCCTTCTCCAATGACGAGTCTCCACTGCCTGAAAAACAAATGAACCAAATGAGAACTGGGCAAATTAAAATCCAGTGAAGCTGAAGGCCAAAAGCAATAAAAAGGTATATTTTCCAGAAAAATAAGTTTTGAAATGATGCAACCCATATTTCTCATATACTTACTAAAAACTACAAATTAGAATGTGAATGAATAGTAATGGGCAGCATTTAACACAGAAAGAACTGCACTACACACATTTATGATTGGCATCACAATGTTCCTTCTTGCAAGGTAGTACAGAACAATTTACCAAATTCAGCATGGACAAGATGCCCAGCAAATTTAAAGGACTTCAGTTTTCTTTCAGTGTGAAAAGTTAATATCTTGTCTATCCGGTTGTCAACGGATCTCAAGAGAATGAGGCACTCTTGAGGAACCCTCAAATACCATACTTCTGCAAATAATTATGAATTATTCTCATCAATTGCTATCGTAATGATCTATTTTATGATCAGAAAGATCAGCATAAAAGCACTAAATAATAACTGAAATGTTATAGAATAGTTTGGGTAATTTGGCTCCTAGGGTATAAAGCCTACTGATGCTCATATCTGAACTTTTTCAGTTACAACTGTTCCTTAATTTCTGGAAATGTGTTACAAGTCAGCTCCTAAGTCAAAAGTCTGAATAAACACACTACCTGAAAAAGGAATTAATTTGTTTTGCTTTGGTATATTGGAATGGTGAGCACTACGGGCAAGTTCACCAGATGCACCATCATGTGCATATGTAACTTTTTTTTTCCCCTCATTAATTGCAAGCTCAACACAGTGAAGGCCAATTCAAGAATCTCACCCATGCCACTGAATTAATGCTATTACTGCTATGTCCTAATGACACTTCAACAGATGTGCTTTTGTATGTCTAATTTAAATTAATGGTTAATGTTTTCCTTTCAAAGATTTTGACCTTAGAGCAATGGTATAAAACTAAGTATGCTGCTCAGCAACAGCTTATACTCGGTTATATGCCGTTCAGATTTGTTAACTTATTAAATGTATTTCAGCAAAATTAATAAACTCCCTTCTAATTAAACTGAAATCAAGCAATTAAACAAACCATGAGGTAAGCATTCACAAAGGCAGTACACACCATGAGACTTACTAGAAATGAAAAAGTATGATTACTATAAATTTTAATTTGTTGAAGAGAATCATGTTAAAGAGTTAATATTAGTATGAATAAGGTAGTAATATTCACCTTTAGATATCACTACTAAGCAGGTATTAAAGTGGAATTGTTTTCATGACATAGATGGAGGTGATGATCAAACAAGTGTGCAAAGGATTACCTTGGAATTTCTTGCTGTATGCAGGTGATCTCATATTGATAGCAAAAAGTGAAACAGAATTAAAAGAGAAGATGCTGAAATGAACACTAGTTTGGAAGTGAATACACTCAAATGTTACAAAGATCAAGGAAATGAGCCAAGTGAGGAGTAAGTAGTGAGCTCCTAAGTAGTAAGATGTGGTTGTTAAAGGCAAAAGATCAAGCATATCTGGAAAAGAACACAGATGAGACTGACCAGGGTGGATGTCTGCAGTGCCATGGAATGAGAGAAGAAGATAAATAAAGGTAAGAAAAAGACTTGGTGTGGAGCCAATAATTGCTTTTCTGTTACTTAGGAATGTGGTTGGATATTATGAAAAGAATGGATGTTATCTGAAAGGATACCCAGGAACAAAGGCAGAAAAAGATTTGAAGCCAACCGGCTAACCTGGGTAAAAGCGGAAAATTACCATTAAACTGGTTGTGGAAAGAAGTTACTGTATTGAGCAAAAACTAAAAACACAACTTAAATAAAAAACAATTCTAACTAGCCATCCATTATCCAACCCACTATATCCTAAATACAAGGTCACGGGGGTCTGCTGGAGCCAATCCCATCCAACACAGGGCGCAAGGCACCACTGCAGGGCACACACACACCAAGTACACACTAGGGATAATTTAGAATTGCCAATGCACCTAACCTGTATGTCTTTGGACTGTGGGAGGAAAACGGAGTACCCGGAGGAAACCCATGCAGACACGGGGAGAACATGCAAACTCCATGCAGGGAGGACCCAGGAAGCGAACCAAGGTCTCCTTACTGCGAGGCAGCAGCACTACCACTGCGCCAACGTGCCGCCTCAATTCTTACTATATAAAGAAAAAAATATAAAGACTCGCATCAATAGTAGTTTTCCTTTACAGTCACAATAACTTAGCAAAAGCACTGCAGTAACAGTCTGACACCAAAAACAGGAAACAACAGTGTGGGATATTCAAAAGGGTGAAAACCTGAAGCAGATACTGTATATACATAATCTTAGATTCTAAAAAATGTTCTTTTTCTGATGTTAAGTCATTTGAATGCATATCAATTAAACTGTGAGAAACAAATGATCTGAATAATTTCTCTTGCCTTATATTGCTATTTATTTAACAAATTATTCTGTTACCTGAAACATATGAACGTCCATTGCAGTCCTCTAAATCCATTTTCACAGAACTTGTCTGAAAATTAAAACAAAGAAAAAACATTAAACCCTTCTTTAACACTAGGATACAAGCACTTTCGAACATGCATGCATTCTGAATTTAGAGATGTTTCTGTAAATGAAAACATTCATGAAGCAAGGAAACTAAGCAAGGGAATTCAAAACTGCCCCTAGAACATTTTACTATTACTAATTTTTCTGTATAATTTTAAATATTTTGGTATCTGTTATAAAACTAGATGTTCCAAACACACTTTTTTAACATTGTTTGTTATACTTCTGTGAAATACTATTACTGAAACAGAGCTCCATTGCACTGCCATTGAATAAAGATTTGTCATCTCCTCTTCACTATAAACTCTACTCAATCCTCCTGTGAAAGGCAATGCTGCCTTTCCCACAAATCTATGATCTTCTGCCACAGATAGGGGATAACATTTATACTGCAGATAAGATCAACTGAAAGGCCCTGTATCTACCTTTAATGTACTTAATATACATTGCCTTCCTGAGTTTTGGCTGTTTCGTTAAAAAAAAAAAAAACAACATACATGATAGCTCAGATGTTGTCTGCTCTTCCTATGGCAAGCAGACAAGCACAGCAAGAACATTTCACAGTTATTAAGTGAGCCCTCTATACTGAGATTGACTAACTGGCAAAATATTCAAGAGTACACTTCGATGCTAATATTTTGTTTTTAAACTTCTGTAAACAAGAAAAAAATAGACTCTTTAATTGTGGTAGGGCAAAGTAACTTAATAGTCAACTGTTATAATTCAAAAAGATATACATGTATATCTCTTTCTTTACCCATAAATTGCCACTCTACAATACATAAAAGAAGAATTGCTAATACAATATATAAGACCTTTTTTACGCTAGGGAGTAAGATTTGAATTTCTAAACATATGTTAATAGGTTTAGTTTCCCTATTATCACATACCCGAGAAAGCCTTGTGACTACATACAGTAAGACTTAAAAATTTGGATTCAGATGCAGGAATACTGCCCAATAGCCACATACCAGATACCAAGTCATACGTAAAACTGAGAACCATGTACAAAAAAATGCCTGCATGGCATATCATTCAGGCACATTTGGACACTTGCAAACTCCACGCAGGGAGGACCTGGGAAGTGAAGCCAGGTCTCCTTACTGAGAGGCAGCCATAACCAGACGTGCATTTCGATTTTTTTTTTTATCATGTTCCAACAAAAATGGAGATGTCTGTATATAATAAATTATCTCAGACTTTACCTTAACTGTTAGAGAAAGTAACATAATAAATTACAAGATGTAAATGCTTTCTTTTTGACCATCACGTCTTTTTTGATAGTGTAATGAAGATCCAGATGCAACATTTTTCAGACATCACACTTTTACTAATTATAGATTTTTAAAACAATGAATCATACTCCACAACATCAATGACAACATAATGTAGTTAAATGTGTTTGTAAAATACATGTTTTTAACAGCATTTTAGAGTATTATGTAGTTAGGCTTGTGGTGGCTGAAATAGCTTTAATACACACCAGATTCCAACTCAAATAATGCAAAATTAGCATTTTTGTACCATTATTGTTAGCTGTGGATGGATTGAGTATGGGAAATCATAAATCGCATATAAATATATTTATATATTTTAAACAACATACCTTTTTATGTGGAAGTCCCAAGGTACAATTGGTAGCTACGTCATGGACATGACTAGAATGAATTGCAGGTTTTTATGGCACTTTGCCAATAATTCAGTATTTCTCTGATACTAATCTGTGATAATCTGCAGATAATGCAGCCGTGGCATTGCTTTCGGTGTAATGTAAATACCAAGCACTTGCTCATTCACTATATGCATAATGGCTTACAGAGCCATGCTTAGACAGTTGCTTTTCTCTTTCATTCATTTATAGATAAGTTAAGCGAGTTTTTGTCTTCTTTGCTTGCATTTTTTACTTTTACAGTTACAAAGTCATTTAACTGACCTAGTATGACTTGAAGCAGCAGGAGTAGTGAGCTGGTGTTGCAAGAGTTTACACAGCCCACTAAAGTGAGAGCAAGATACACTTTCATACATTATTGTGCTGCCATTTCAATGCTGAGAAACAGTTTTGCCATCAGGCATGGCTATCAAATATGTAAAAACAGTTGAAAACATCTGTAAAGGCAAATTTCGAAAAGTAATTTTTAGCAATTGAAATTGTACAGAATCCAGAATCCTTCTCTGTTCTAGATTAACAGTTTTTAAAACTGGCCAATATTTTTAAATTCAGAGTTTTTCATTTAAACAGTGCTGAAAAAGGTCCTAAAAGAATATGTGTAGCAAATGTCAATAAAAATGGTCCTTTGGGGCCAAGTTGTTTCATGAGGACAGACAGACAGACGGGACAAGAATGCATGCTTTCCATACTTAATCTGTACACATACATATATGCATTTTGTGAAGAAGCAATCAATACCTATACTTCATTTATGTTGCCAATAAAATTGTTTATTGAGTAGATGATTTTACTAAAAATAATTACATATTATAGATACAATACAAATGTCACATACTGTATCTTTAAATTTGGACTACTGACATGTTAACTGATACTGAAAAAGTGATGGAGACTTAAATGGTGGCCTTATGTCTTATAGTCTAAGATCTTAGCTCATTTTACATTTCAAACTATATTATTTCAAATAACATTTATATAATACATATTCTTTATTTTGCTTGACATAACCCAGTTTTATTACTGAAAGAATTTTGGCAACTTGTTTAAAAGTTGCTATAAAAAATTGCGTTAATATTATAAAAAATGTATTTCTTATAATAATTAATAAATCTTTTAAATTATGGATACACAGTACAAAATAAAAAGTATATGACTTTTAACATGTTAAAAACACATAAAGAGAATACAATTGATACATTTTGCCCTATAAAATTGTTGGCACATTACACAACTTCTAATCGTAGGAAATAACATACTTGTCAAATGCAGCTGCCAATACTGTTGCCTGACGATGTCAGATTATATGACTAGAAATTGCAAAACATTACAAATTACACAACTATGACAGCTTTCCAGCCCAGTTTCACATTTCCAAAGTATTGCAAGCTCCACCCCTTTTCTGAAAGCCAACAACATGATGCTTGACAAAGCCGGTGCAGTATGAATGTTTTCTAGATATAGAGAGATCAGCCACAATCTTGGTTCATTTTATTCTTTTTCCATTTTGCTGTGGTATGTAAAACATAAGACATTAGGCATACAGGCCTCTCTTCTGTTTATGAGGTCCAAAACAGCATGTTCCATATTCCTCACAGCTGCCTTATACGCATAATATGTCTGGATGACCACTAATTGGTTCTTAATTATTGCATCACTGAGCCCATTCTAGAAACACAAGACAAAATCAAATCTGTTTGATTTTGTTCAGGTGAGTCACAGACTGGTTGAATTGAGTTGCTGGGTATGTCAGGCTACAAGACTAGTAATCATGGGAGCATGTCACAATTGCTTTAGACTTCCAAAGATTATGTAAATGAATTCCGCAACTGAAATTCACATGGACTTTTATGTAATGCGACAAGGTCTTCAGACAGTAGTTCAAAAGGCAAAGTGATTCACTGCTAAATTCAGAAATGGATTTCAAATATTAATATTTCTGTACTAACCATTTCTTAATTTTGTAACTTTCTAAATACATAATAAATTTTCAGCAATTTCTAAAACTTTGCTACTTGTCACCAATCATTATTTAACCCTCTTCACTTACCAGATGCTATTCAACTGACACTTTTTGCAATGGTAATATTGGATTCATTTTTTCATTTGTACTATCCTTACAAGTTTAAAAATTACTATAATATAAGCATTCATCTTTTCTTAATGCTAATTATCCATTTCCATTATACACAATAAGTGAGACCTTGTTATGTAAAGAGCAAAAGAAAAAATGTCTAAGGTTGCTCTTTGATAGTTAAAAAAAAAGTTGTTTCAAAGACAACATTCCAAATTTCATAGAATAGCTAGCCTGATCTCAACAGAATAAGCTTTACTTTTTTCAGGTTTAGCACATACTGTAACACATTTAGATAATTAGTTTTATCAGTTGAGTAAAACTAGGTGGTAAGCTTGCAATGTATTGTATAACTAAGACTGAAACTGCAATAAAAAATATAAATTATACTCTTAAAATTTTCAAGGGATTATTGGTTAAAAACTGGGTCACGGAAAAGAGGCCACAGTGGCCCCAAGACTTGACATACTGGAAAGGCCTCAAAAAACATGCAACAGAAAAATTAAACCACAAACAGTAATTGGAAAACTTCTGTTGTGGTCTGTAATGAGGTTTTACATTATGCAAATACCAATGTGGGAAAAAGACTGCAGTAAAAGATTATACTCCCTCCGAAAAAGTTTGACTATATACAAACCTTTAAAATCCTGTAAACATTGCATAAAAACCGAAAATATTACAAACACTACCACAGATAAATGAGACATCTTTTGAGTTTAGATATATCCCAGGAGGTACAGAAGCAGTCTACTTGACATTATTCTTTCTAACAGTTAATAATGTTGAGCAAAGACTATGCTGTTGTTCAATACCTTAAGTACACCATGAAAATAGGCACACATTGTCTGCCACCAACTGCGTAAATGAGCTGCATATATTGATTTTGAAATACTCAAGTAAAAGAAAAATATACTCTCTTATCAATTTTTTCACTTTTGGTTACAATGATCCCTTTATCTCACTATTGGGGAAACAGTGACGTAACCTGTCTCTAACATTGATCAATTGCACTTATCAGCTGTCGATAAGCACCATCTCTAAAGAGGTGAGGGACTAGATATTTGTCTCCTATAGGCAGGTATGACACATATTCAGACTTTAGAAGAACAATCAAAATTATACCTGTCGTTTTACTGGATAAATCATTTTTATGAGGACCAAATATTCTGTTAAAGTTCATAAAACTTGATAATGATTTAATACTTTAAATAAACTAATTGATAATTAACATTGCTAAGAAACCATAATTCATGCAAATTTTATAGATATATTATTAGTTCTATTATGTAGCAACTAAAATGTAACAACTTACTTGGATAATTCTTCACTAGAAATTTAGGAACAAATGTATTTGAGATTAACAAGCAATTAGTAATTTATGTAATGAAATGTTATTGTAAATACAGTATCTGACACAGGTGCCTTACAGATCAGTTGTTTATAGCCTAATAATGAGACATTAACTGCAATTAAGCTCCTAAAAGTGGAGTATTTCTACTTGTTCAAAATTTCCTTGTTCATCATTTATTATTAATTTACTGTAACATTTGTCAAATCAATTTTTCATTGAGTAACGTACAAAATAAAAAACGTAAAAGCGCCCATGGTCACAAATGTAAATTTTATGCTTTTATTTTTGCACATTGTGTATTCACATTGTATTGGTCTGTTTTCTCAAATTACATTTACAGACCTGCTATTGTATGCCAATCATAAGGAACAACGCTCTTTTCAGGGGGAAAAAAAGTGTGGGATTCACGGGCATTGGTTTAGGAAACATTTAAAGAATACCAGTGGTACAAAAGTACTTACAAATTATGAGCTAAGCACAGCTCCACAAGTCCAGCATTATACAGCTTTTTTCAGTCATTGGTACTTGTTTTATCATATTCTATAAATCAACTACCAGCCTATGACAGATTAATGTCTGCTGGTCATTTTCAAGAGAAATAAAAGAAAGAAATGTAAATCTGGAGTTACTGCAACATACCCAGTACTAGGTTGAAAATCCATATATATGGAAACCAAAACCCAAATGAAACAGCAAAATAAAATTTTAAATTAAATATTTAACTAATACAGAAATCTCTTTCCTATGTATAAAGATGACTTGAATATAACTACATATTTTCTCATTAACATATGTAATTTTTTTCCTACAATCTGTGTGTGCTCAGAAATTATAAATGTATTATTATTTTTGTGAAAATACCAAGAGTGAATATAGGATGTGTCTCATTATAAATGAGAAGTTATTTTCCCCTAGTAAGAAAAAAAAAATGAAATTGTATTTATTTGGTTTCTCCAGTATATACTTCTGCATCTCAACTATTATTAGAGACAGAACATGTTAAAACATCTTGCATTACACTGTGGCACCTGAATTTTAAAATGTCTAACATTTAAAACTACTGCTTATTAATATTAACACTTCTAACTCTTCCCAGATTGGTTTTGTAACCAATGCTTTTCAGTGGCATCTAGCATACTCCACATATATAAATAATTTTAATATGAACTGATAGAATTACAGATGAAGACATACATGCTACATTACTTCAATAGTATCAAGTAAGGTTGTGTTTTAAATAGTAATTAAATAAAATTGAGTTTTTAAAACATGACAAATATAAACAGGCTAATAGAAACAATCTTTTTTTAACGTGCATCCAGTAATTCGGTAAATAATTTTAAATAATTGCGACCAACATCATGTAATTGTGACAATCAAACATGTACTTACTGAGCTGATAAAAATGCTGAAATTACTTTTGTTCATTTTGTTTTTTCACATCCTGCCAACAGCCCAGTGCTTTTCAGTCGTAATGAACCTGAACATCATCTTATGTGACACTTAAAGGGTTAAAGTTGAGTCAGCCGTTCCACCCCAGAGGAAATAACAGGGGTAAACCCAGCATGAATTGTACAAAATAATAATCTTGTCAGTACAATACTATTTATTTACTTTACAATATTTTTAACAAGCTTATGGTTTTTATTCCATTTACATTCATTAAGAAGATTCTAAAATAATAATAAAAAGGTAATATGACTTAAGAGAATTGACAAATATTTTAGAAGACTTTTATTTTGAAGCATAATCTGAAAAATGTATAAACACATCACAATTAAAACTCTGATTTGTTTAATAATTGACTTTACATTTATTATAGCACGCCTTTTTGTATCTGATTTAATATAACATACAGGTTAATTGAGAAAGCACTTCTGGTCAAGCACCAATGGCTTTAGCTCCAACAGAAGAGCAAAGCAAAAACATCACAGGAAGAAATGCAAAGCCTTAGTCACAACCTAAGAATGATCATCTGTGGGTGGGAGTAAAAAAAACCCAAAACAGCCTATAAAAATACAGAGGCCTGGGAAATCAGTCTCAAGAATCAGTGTACTGGAACTCTTCAAGATTAAATTAAATGAATAGACCTAGTTTTACACAAGTTATAAAAATGTATTTGGGTCCCAGTTCTTTTTATGCCAAAAGGTTTTGCTGTCATGTTAGATGATGCACTTAAAAGAAAGTTTTAGCTTTCTTGAAAAGGTTTACTTCCAGAATTTGCCAATATTTTTCTATCCAGTTTCCTATCTAACCTGAAAACCGCACCAGTTCCTGCTGAGAAAAAACACCATTATAGCTGAATGCTGCTTCCTGAACAATGTTTTACAGTGAGAATAGTAAAATCCTTACCTAAGGATTTGCTATTCTCACTATAGAAATTCTGAGGTTGTGATTTATAGACAATATGGACTTTAATATTTTTTTTTTTTTAATTAAAAAAAAACAACTTTTTTTCAGACAATAAGGAAGATTAGCATTCTCTCACTGTGGGTGTGCTGCTCCTTTTTAGTCTTGTTTTTACATTGAATTAATTTTTTCAAACAATTTATCTGTTGCAAATTATGATTGCTTAAACTTACATCTTTTCACATAAATATACCATTTAAGTAGTTTTCATAAATATTTTTGTGCATAAAAACATACAATGAAGTCTTAATCAGGGAAAATGTGCTGATAACAACAGAAAACAGCTAATAGTTGTAATAATGGCATAACATGTTATATTGAAAGAAGTCATACAACAAGACCCGTAATGAACATAAGGGAGTGCTTACTCCAAAACGACTTACAGAGGAACTTCTTCATGAAGAGGGATGTAATACTGTGTCCTTAGTGAGCATAGCTGACCCTTTTACAGAGGCAGAACTTTATTATAAACCTTTTCTTTTTCCCCCATTTTTCTTCAGCAACTGCATCAAACTTCTGAAACAGATATACTTTCTCTGGAAAACTCTTCCGCTTTAACAAACAACATAAGCAATGCAGAATTTAAAGCAAGTGTTAAGTGACTTAGCACTCAAAGCTGGTTCGTGTAAGGAAACAAACAGAGAAAACACCCATATAGAATAAAGATGAATAAACTCTTTTTAAGTGAGAACACAACTATATATGATTCCCTAATATAGTAACAAGGGTTATTTTAAAAATATACGCATTGCACTGTTTTGTACTAAAGTATAAAAATATTAGATTAGATTAGGCATTTAACATTAACACAGCATTCTTTTTGTAACACTGCACTCTGTTACCATTGTAATCAGTAAAAGCACTACAGTGTATCATGCACTAAATTAGCCATCGAAAGCACCTGTATCATGTACAGATAAAGTGAGTGAGTGTTGATTTGCAATTTGCTGTGTTCACATTATTCAAAATAAAAATATGTTTAGTTTGTAAGCATTCCAGGATTCAGATGTTAATGCAAGTTCTGAAAACTTTTGCCACTTATGTGTCCTTAGTGTAAAATTGAAGTTTCAAATTTTATTACAGTCCAATAAAATTTGTTTTGTTAGTTTTACATTATATATTTATTAAGCAGGCAATTTAATCCAAAATGACTTAAAACTCACAAAAAAGATAAATCATTAATGTTTTAATGTGCAACAATGATTTACCTAACCTAACTAGATCTCACATGATAAAAGAGGAAATAAAGAACTATTAAATTTATAAATAAAGTTGCTATAGCACAAAAGAAGCATTATAAAAAATTTCTGTAAGATCAACATACTGTGCTTTTTGTTTTTTTTTTATTTTAAAGACCCCGGTCAAAACAAACATTAGTCTGAATCGAATGGGCAGCACAATGGTGTACTGGTTAATGCTACTGCCGACACATAGTTTCAGGAGATTTGGTTTAAATCCTACTCAGGTTGCTGTCATCATTGTGGAGTTTGTACATTCACCCCACAGTTGCCTATTATTTTTCCAGACACTGCGGTATTTCTTCCATAACCTACCATGTAGGTTAGGTTTTCTGGCAAACCTATATTGGCTCTTCACAAGCAAGTTCCACCTGTATCCTGTCCACAGCTAACTTCTGCTGTGCAAACCTACGTTGCCAAGATAGATTTCAGGTGCCTTAACTGAATTCAGTAGGATGCTAAATCAATGCCATCAATGTTCAACACAGCATGTATAAATAAAACATTTGTAGTTGATAAAAGCATAGTTACGGTGTATATTGACTCCTTATTTTGGAAACATTTTTGAAGTAATGTTTGATTTTAGCATTTGAAGAGGAGATACCAACAGACTTATCAAAGTAACCCATTTAGACTAGCTCTCTTCTGGACTCTGTAGAGGTAGCAAAAGCAGGAAGCATGATATTGGCTAGGCTATGTCACATTACGTAACTTCCCCAGCAATTTTCAGTCATAGCCTGCATTTACTTAATCCTGTTGAGCATGTTGAAATGTAGCAACAAGGATTAAGTCTCTGGTTAAAACTCTGGTGTTTTGGACCTCACAAACAGAAGTATGTACGTCAGATGTCTCATGTTGTACATGCCACAACTGAATGTAGGGAGGTGGGAAAAAAAAAGGGTCCAAGATTACAGCCAAATTTGCCATATACTTTATAACTCTTCGTACCATCTCAGTTCTGTCAGGCAGCACACTATTGGCTGTCATTACAATTATTTGTGCAAAGCACTCAATAATTCAACTGAAGGAAAATGTATCCAGGCAAGATCCAACCTATGAGCAATGCAATCTAGTGCTAGCCTCACTAGGCCACATGTTTTGGGAGTGAACCAAATTAACATAAAAAATTTAAATACTTATCCGACAGTCTTTTTGTCACAACCACTTCTGACACATAGTTATATCTGGTGTACTTGCAGATGGGCTTAAAATGGAGAAGGACAAATTGATTGTACCACACTAGTATACCGCACTACTAGCACATAGACTTATCCCACTTAACTGGAAGAATTCCAACCAGTATTTTATAAATCAGTAAATAACTGAAGTTCTATATTATTTGAAATTGGGAAAAAAATTCTTGGTTAAAGGATCTTTCAAAAACATTTTTAAAGCTTGACAAGACTTGATTAAAAACACAATGAGCATTCTTTTAGGCCAAAACAGATATTTTCCCCTTTTATTTTTGTGTAATTTTTTATTTATTTTACTTATGCTCTTGGCTTTCCTCTCTTTCTCTTCGGTGGGAGCTGAATTCTTCCTTTGTTAGGTTTTGATGTTATTAGTTGCATAAGATCTGCAAATTTTATTTGCTTGAATGAATAATATGTAACTTTCATGAAATGTCTTTTTACCAGCCACCACAAGACTTTACAACTTGGTTAGACAGGATCCCAAATATCTATTTAGATACAGTATATCAGCATTGTCATCTGAATGGATCATAGATGAGATGTTAACACCTTAGAATTGAAAGTATCCGGTGTAGTTTTTGTGTATATCTGACTGATGAGTGCTGTTTTATCTTGGAATCATTACAGTATCCATCAGTCTTTAGTACTCACATTACTGGGTTATACAAGGTCTCCTTTTCCAGCTAAAAACTAAAGGACAATTAAAAAAAATATATGAAGAATACACAACAAATCATGCAAGTGCTTATTTCAATCACGTGCTTATTTCAATCAGTGCTAATTACTGCAATGTTTTATTCACACAATGATCATATTCTTTCATTTCCAGCCTGCATTTAATTTAGAAATGTATAACTAGGAAATAAAGTAACATTACAACTGTCTATATCAGCTTCTGGTTACATTTAGGGCAATTTGACAACCCTCCTTCTAACATACACATTTTTATGCACCTTTATTAATAGGAAATGTTAAAGAATACATTACAATTTCAAAATACAGGTCTTCACAAAATTTTAAGAATAAATGACAAGCTACTAGGTAGCTTTAGTTATATAACCCCCTAAATTATAGAATGGTCAGCTTGCTAGTGTAAAATGTTCCTCTATTTTCTGCATTAAATACAAGCCAAAGACTACTTATTACAGTCTACCTTTTCCATATTGGAGCTGAAGAATAGGTTGACCCCATGGGCAACATATTTAATATGTATTTTTTAGAATGGAAATAACAACCTGCTGTTACTGATTTTTTTCTCTTCTTCTCTCTCTCCAGCAATTATAGATTGTTCCATAAAATTACTTTGTTAGGTGTATGCTGTGTTTTGAAAGGGCCTGAAAAAAGAACTATGTAATGTTTCAAGTCAGAACAAACTACTTCTATAATGTGAAACTAAAAGGAATACAGTTATTCTCCCCCAATTACATTTCAATTTTTTCAATGGACTTAAGTTACTTAAAGTTAACAAAATTAAAAGTATGAGACAATATTTATTCTTTATCAAGAAGCTTTAATTTGATTATTTTACATCTGTCTTATAGTATGAATGCTCTAAAAGAGCTTGGTCCTCAATGACAGCCTTCCTTAATCATAACATATACAAAGGAGATGAGAAATTAACAAAAAGAGCATCTTCATTATACAATTACATAACAGGAAGGGGTAAAAACAGAGAACAAAATACAAATAAACATAGGACACAACACTAAATAGGTTATTCCTCTGGGCCTAATTACACAGGTTCTGCATCCTGTCTTTTGGAGTGGCTCATTTACCTGTCAAAAAAGTGCAATACCAAAGTACCTCTTTTCAACCCAATACTGTAAAAAGTATAACAACAATAATAATAATAATACATTTTATTTATATAGTACCTTTCCCAAGCTCAAGGTGCTTATTTAAACAGCAGGGCATATCTAACACTGGATACAGCATAAATCTTTTCTGCGCAGAACACTAAAAACAGATAAATACAGGATATACCAAGCATTAAATAGAATAAATGAAAAATAAAAACACACCAGAGTAAAATACTAAGTTCAATACTAAAACAAATGCCTGAAATAAATAACATCAGTTATGACAGAACACATACACAAATTGTGAAGAGTATTTGGACAGAAAGGTAAACTGAAAGAAGGGGTAGAATGTTAGGTAAAGTTAAAAGCCTTCCTGAACCGATCAGTTTTAAGTTGTTTAATAAATGAATGAATCGAGTCAGCTGATCTAATTAATTTAGGGAGGTCATTACAAAGTCTGGGCGCTATACAGTTGATGGCCCTGCTGCCCATGACGTGCAGGTTAATGTCGGCACAAGAAGACCTTCAGAATCAGAGGATGAACAAAAGCATAGCAATGGAGGTGGTCACTGATGTAGTCCGGTGCAAGGCCATTTAAAGCTTTGTAGATTATTAGCAGAATTTTTAATTAAATCCTGTAAGACACAGGAAGCCAGTGAAGGCAAAGTAGGAAGGATGTTATGTGCTCGTTGTTGTTAGTTTGTGTAAGGACACTTGCAGCAGAGTTTTAAAACAACTTGAGCTATGATATAAGATTAGAAGCACCTGCCAGTATGGAGTTGCAATAATCGATGCAGGGTGTGATAAAAGCCTGGACAAGTTTCTCAGCATTAGAAAAAGAGAGGAATGAGTGAGCATGGGATATGTTACGGAGGTGAAAGTAAGAACGTTTTTTATTGTGGTTTATGTGGGTAGAGTAAGAAAGGGGGGAATCAAAAGAGACAAGATTCCTTGCATCAGAAGAAGGTCTGATGAGATCATCAAGAAGAGTGACTGAAAAGGAGCTCATTGTCTTAAGCTTCGCTTTAGTGTCATTTTGCAGGAGCTCAGTTTTGTTGCAATTTAATTTTAAAGAGTTATCCTCCATCCAGGTTTTAATTTCAACTTGAACTGAGAAAGCTCTGATGAAGTACCGCTTGACACTAAAATAGAGTTAAGTATCATCTGCATAAATATGATAACCCAGTCCATTGCTATGAATAATATGGCCAAGGGAAAGCATACAGATACAGAAGAGCAAAGGGCAGAGGACAAAGCCCTGGGCAACTCCTTGTGTGACAGGCACTGAGCGGGATCTGCTGTTGCCAACTAACAAACTCTTGCCTATCAGTTGACAGGACTTAAAACCACTGGAGGTCAGTGCCACAGATTCCCAGAATGTTGTCCATTCTGGAGAGTAGAATGTCATTCCTGATAGTGTCAAATACTTCAGTAAGGTCTAATAAATTCTGAATTATACCATGGAGCTGAACGTTTAAAGGAAACCTCCTTATGTTTTAAAGGAGCTGTTTTATCTAGTGCTGAATGAACTGCTAAGTTATAGTAGTCAACCAGATTATCTAGTGTTGATGGAATAGGGGAAGACAAATAAAGATCAGAAATGGATCCAGCAAGGATAGAGAACAGGTATTTTTAAGGTTTCTGAAAGAAATTTCACATTTACAGGTAAGAGGAGGGAGAGGTAATGAGACAGTGAAAATTAATGCTTTATGTAATAGTGTTAGTTCCTTGCTTTTCCTCTCACTATACTCAGTGGAATCCCACTAGTAAAGTAATACTACGACACATCTTAGGGTCACATCTGGGGTCGGTGTCCTAGATTTTCACCAGGGACAACATACTAAAATTCCATCTCGCACTTAGAGTTGCCCTCTGTTGCCTTTTATGTTCTAGGTCTGCAAGAAGGACGGCATGGTTCCATAAATGCACACATTTTCTATGGCCATGTGTCCTCTAAAGGCCAGGAGGGGCTGCACCTTCCTGGCCCATTTCCTCCCTGGCCATTTCACCTCCAGAAAATCATTATGGGCCTGCTCTTTATTCTGTGGCAATTACAGAAGAATGTCCAGTAACATTTACACTCTTTTACACTCTCCTTTTTAAAATTATATATGAGCTGAGCACTCAAAAATAAAACTACATCAGCCAGCAACAAATACAATCAACTCCAGTCCAATGGAACTGTGTAATTCTGCAACCATCAACTATGGAGAATTAACAATTTTTTTGCAGAAATATATCCTTTTGGGAAAATGTTGTGTTGAATAATGACAACAAATTAGACCTCTCTGACATTGCAGACCCTGGTCTGTTTATGGGCTATGAAATGTAGCATAAAAAGCATAAAACGAAAAGGATAACCTATCTACAGTTAAATTAGGTGGATATTCCATAATGTTGTGGTTCTGTTGCTGGAGGTCTTGAAATGTCTTATAGGAGTCTTGAAATTGGAGGATGATCAGGGCATTTTAGTAGAATATCCCACAGTGTGAAAAAACTAGATATATGCTCAAGATAAACAGTCCTCCAGGAAGTCAATGACCAAAAACATATATCCAAAACACAAAAGAATGGTTAAAAAGAGAAAATGGACTGTGTTAATCTGCCCAGCAATGAGCCTAGATCTCAATCTAATTGAAACCCTTTCAAAATACAGTCGCTATAATCTGCAGTTATTAAAACGGAATCCGGCAAACATTCTAGAGCAAGAACACATTTCACTTGAAGAGTGTGAGAAACTAACTGCAGAAAGGTGCAAGAAGGTAACAGATGGCTACAAGTAAAGTTTGGAAGTTGTCATCATTGGTTGGTCAACCAAGTAGCAGGGAAAGGTATCTGATTTTCATTTTCTTCTGTAGAAAAAAATCTGCATGTAAGTAGAATAGACATCTTTTTTGTTGTGTTACTTAGAACAGACTACTAAAATATTCTGATAAAAAAGTTGGTTCATTACCAATTACTTCACAAGGTATAGGGTGGCATAGTGGCACAATGGGATTGCTGCTAGCCTTGAAGTAAGGAGTCCAGGGTTCACACCCTGGATCCTCCCTTTATGGAGTTCTTCCAGTGTCTATGTGGCTTTTCTCAGAGTCCTCCAGTTTCTTCTCACAGACATAAGACTTGGTTGGTTGGTTGGTTGGTTGGTAGGGTACTTTATTAATCCCAATTGGAAATTCAAATAATCCAGCAGCAGTATGTAGACTTGTGACTCTAAATTAGCTCTGGTGTGTGTGTTTACCCTGCGATGGAATGGCGCCCTGTCCAGAGATTGAACCTGCCTTGTACCCCATGACTGTACATAGTATTTACATAAAATGCAAGGGTGCCAGTAATATTAAGCACGACTAGGAAATCAGTCAACAGGTGAAACTGTCCTTTTAGCATAGGGTGCACAAAGCCAGCAATTTATGGATGGTGCCAAAACTTTGACCTTTTGTCATTATTGTGGTCATCTTAGCAAATTCACATTCACAGATGTGTATGCTAAACCAAATACTGTTCAAAACAGAAAGTTTTCTTTCAGTGGAAAATTAATTTGCAAAACTCTGCAGCACTCACTTTTTTCTAGTTGTACCTTTCAAGATTTCACCTTTTAAGTCAATAGTTAAGTTTAACCAGTAAGTGGCTGAAATGTGGGAATGACATTTTTGTCAAAGACGATGTGAACATGAAAAATTTCATTTTCCTGATTTCTTCAGGAAGTGATTTTTGTTACATTGAATATTTTCAATGTGGCAAATACTGCATATTTTCACAGAGCTATAGATGATAAAAACTACAGCAGTGTCTTAAAGGACAAATACTGAGAAGTCCAATTTGTGTCTCAGCAGAGAGAGTAACTTAGCTCTCTCAGGGGAGAGAGAGAGAGAGATTGTGTGTGTATAAAAATGAAATTACATCAAAGGCAAATTAATTATTAGCATTGAACTTTAAACTCAAAATAAATCTCCAAACACATGTAGGATAAATTCAAATCCTGTGCATGAGTGTATCTTATTGTTCCCAAGATAGGGCAGAATAGATTCCAGCCATCAACACTTCTGAATTGGATTAAGTGGATTGGAAAATATTATATTATGCTATGTTATACTATAAAACTAATAAAAGTCCCCAAAATGTGACTATCCACCACCCTACCTGAAAATCTACCTTACCTTCTCAGAATGTTTTCCTATGCTTCTGTTGAAGAACTCATTTTACCATATTATAAGAAACGGGGGGGAGGGTCGGGGGGTCATTTAAATCAGTGATTTTTTTGAAAAAGTGATGATTTACTTAACGATGTAAATACATGACAGCACAGTGAAGGCCAGAACAAACATTAAAAGAAATCATCTACATCCATACAAGGCCTATTACACTATGCAAACCTTTGAATTGTTGGAGAAATCCTGAGCATGTGAAAGTAACCTTTAACATTGTGAAGAATTTCGAGACACACCGTGCAAATGACCTAATTACTAATCACCAAGAACAGTACTAAAAATTAAAAAATCAATGAAATACTGATGAGGATTAGTAATAATAAAGTCCTTTTTTTAAAATAGTCTGGGTTACTTTGTAAAGGTAATGATAGCTAAAGGAAGTAAGCATTTTTCCTGTCAAGCACATTTGCTGAAAATTCAGCATAGTCAAAGAACCAACTAGTTTCCTATAGTTATAAGGTGAAAATTCACATACACACCATCTTTATTCTCTTTTCAATTTTTGTGTTAAAAATGTGTAGTTTCATTGGTGCTACAAAAACCTCAGGCATCAATTCATTTCAGACCTACGTGCCTTCTTTGTCTCAGTTTACAGTTACCCTCACAGAAGATTCAAAATAAATTAAAAAAATAAGTGTGAGCTTCATTGTCCATTTCCACATAGTATAGTGTGAATTCTGTGCATGAAGTCTCTAACATTGCACCACAAATAACAGTAAAACATCTACTGATGGGTTTATGGTAATACATTTTGTTAAAAAATAGTCTCTCTTAGTCAGTCTCTTACCAATCCTTTTGCCCACACAAGAAGCCTTTTTCTTAGTGGGCAACCTGTGCTATGTTCACACCAACCACCTTGTGTATTGTACAAATGCAACTTTTCTGTAAGTCCCAGAAACCAGGCTACTTTCTGTGTTACATGCTGTACTTATTTCCATTTTTTACAACCTCCCATGAATTGTTGCAGCTTCTCTGATTGTTGCTTCTTACGTATAACTTTCACTATTGGGAAGCCACTCCTTTGATATCTTGGCTGTGTGCTTAGGGTCGTTGTCCTGTTGAAAGACGAACCGTCGCCCCAGTCTGAGGTCAAGAGCGCTCTGGAGCAGGTTTTCATTCAGGATGTCTCTGTACATTGCTGCAGTCATCTTTCCCTTTATCCTGACTAGTCTCCCAGTTCCTGCCACTGAAAAACATCCCCACAGCATGATGCTGCCACCACCATGCTTCACTGTAGGGATGGTATTGGCCTGGTGATGAGCGGTGCCTGGTTTCCTCCAAATGTGACGCCTGGCATTCACACCAAAGAGTTCAATCTTTGTCTCATCAGACCAGAGAATTTTGTTTCTCATGGTCTGAGAGTCCTTCAGGTGCCTTTTGGCAAACTCCAGGTGGGTTGCCATATGCCTTTTACTAAAGGAGTGGCTTCCGTCTGGCCACTCTACCATACAGGCCTGATTGATGGATTGCTGCAGAGATGGTTGTCCTTCTGGAAGGTTCTCCTCTCTCCACAGAGGTCACCTCCCTGACTAAGTCCCTTCTCCCCTGATCGCTCAGTTTAGATGGCCGGCCAGCTCTAAGAAGAGTCCTGGTGGTTTCGAACTTCTTCCACTTATGGACGATGGAGGCCACTGTGCTCATTGGGACCTTCAAAGCAGCAGAAATTTTTCTGTAACCTTCCCCAGATTTGTGCCTCGAGACAATCCTGTGTCGGAGGTTTACAGACAATTCCTTTGACTTCATGCTTGGTTTGTGCTCTGACATGAACTGTCAACTGTGGGACCTTATATAGACAGGTGTGTGCCTTTCCAAATCATGTCCAATCAACTGAATTTACCACAGGTGGACTCCAATTAAGCTGCAGAAACTTCTCAAGGATGATCAGAGGAAACAGGATGCACCTGAGCTCAATTCTGAGCTTCATTGCAAAGGCTGTGAATACTTACTGTATGTGCATTTGCTTTCTCGATTTTTTTATTTTTAATAAATTTGCAAAAATCTCGAGTAAACTTTTTTCACGTTGTCGTTATGGGGTGTTGTGTGTAGAATTCTGAGGAAAAAAATGAATTTAATCCATTTTGGAATAAGGTTATAACATAACAAAATGTGGAAAAAGTGATGCGCTGTGAATACTTTCCGGATGCACTGTATAGTTCAAGAAAATGTAACTAAGGCAGTCAAAATACAATCAATACAATATTACAAACATGTTCCAAAAAAAATTCCAACAAAAAGGAACACTCAACCCCAAATCCACTATCTTGGTACAAGAATAAAATGATATATTGTCAAGTGGTTCTCCATATAAGGCACATAGTCCCTGCTTGCTTACTTATGAATGTCTTTTTTTTTTTAACATTTTATTAACTTTATTAGAATCTAACAACAATCCATACAAGCAAGTCAAGTTTAACAAAACTAGGTTTGAAACAGATTCACAAGCGAACATGAAATCATTTTCCCATTCAATACCCACTTAGGCATGGGTTACGAATGTTCCAGCAATTAAGAAAAATAAGACTTTATATGAGTAGTGTAGCATAGTAAATTACAATAGTTTCTTAACTGTGTAGGGTTACCTCATAAGGTATTACTCCAAATACTACTGATTGAAATTAATTTTAGATACAAGGCTGACTGAGAGAAATACAAATATTTTAACAGAATAGTGTAGAGAATTCTCAGAACATTTGACCTAGACTGTGTACAATTTTACCTAAATTAGGACAAGCTTTGCACACACTTAATTTATAGCTGAATACCATTTCCCATCCTAAATTTTAACTGAAAGATTAATTTCCCATTCCTAAGATCACCAAGGAGTGAATTCCTTAACATATAAGTGTTGAAATACTTCATTAAAACTAGCTGATAATGCTTTAGGGACAGATACTGATTGGGGATGAGGGAAGTATAGCACACTACTATTGCTAAAGTTTCTAGCTTGTATATTAAAAGTAGTATGTTGCTGGAAGATTATATTTAATACAGAGCTGATCCAAGGAGACATACACATTAGGTACAGTAGACAGAAATCTCTAAATGTTTTATTACTGAGTGATTCCCTTAAATACCGTACAATTTCAAGGAGGCTGGAATTAATTATTATGATGCACAGGGAAGCTAAATATGCATCTTTGTACTTTGTAACATAGTACTATACTGTCAAGAGTGAACTCACAGAAGTTGCCTGAACCATAGGACAAACAATAACGGAGAGGATTTTGGACAAAATTAAATATTTGTGGCTCAGGTTTTGTGGTGGTGTCATGCAATGATCTGCTCTGGCTCTTCATTAAGATGTCTTTTTAATACATGTCTTTTATGAATCCAAGGTAATTTAAGTTTTCTCGTAATAGCAACTTTTAAGGTATTTGAACTTTACAGCAACTTTCAGCAAAAAACTGATCTGGTCTGGACAACTTCCAAAGGAAGTTACTTGGAAAAACCACTGTATTGTTCACATTAATTTAGGAACCAGAGCCATTATTAAATTTCCACCAATAGATAAACACGAGAATAATGATGAGTATTGATGCAAATAGCTCTTATTACCATAATATAAAAATACTTGTCCACTGGTCTGTACTTCTCAATCTGTCTTCCTTTTTAACCGACTGATTCTTGCACTACTCCATTACACCTGACCTCTGACAGCTGAGGTTCACTGCTATACCTGCAGGAAGGTGTATCCTTTATGAAATCATGTTCTTTCTTTCTGACATGTCTGCCTTGCAATCTGTTATGGCTACAGTATGTAGTTGCTCTTCTGCAGCTCTTCTAGTCCATTTCCTTTTGTTTAATTTGCCTTGCAATTGATAAATTAAGCACAAATTGTCTCATTTTCTAATGTTTTTGACATATTCATCCCATTTTTTTCATTACCACAATTTAAGAAATACATTTAGTGAATGGGAGGTCTTCAAGAGCAATCAAAATTGATATTATTTTCAACTATTTAAATTCTTTCTCTGCTTTTTTGCTCTGGAATGAAAAATGGACCAAGCTAACAGCATATTTTCAGGCATGCTATTAACCAGGGCTTCAGAATCAGACTTGAGGGTTCAGCTGTTTCTGGAGGTGTTAGACATCTGTCAGTTTTTTAGTCACTAACATACTAATAAAAACACATTAACACACCAACTGCAAAGTGCAAATGAAATTTGATTTAAACTTTACACAAGAATGCTAACACCAGCATCAGGGTGGGCTACAATGGTTACACTGGGAATGTCATGTTATTTAAACTATGCAACACAAGTAAGACTTGCAAACAATGTTATGGAGAAACAGTGACTGCCAATGCAGCTCCTCGTATGAATGTCATACACACATTTCAACTATGTGTGTAACTGTTTTTTAATTACTTACTCATAGATACTTTATACTGTTTTCGCCACAATGCACTGTTTTCTAATGAACTTGGCCAAATTCCCCAATATACACAAATAATAAAAAATGTTTTTGTTTTAATGAAAAGGACAGAGACAACCATCAATTGCTTAGACTTTATAAATGATTGTGTGCCAGGCTACCTGAAAGAAACAGCAAAGTTTCGAGGGTGCTTTAGACGGATTGCTGGAAAAAAAAGACTTTTTGATATATAGGAACAAAATGGCAGTTTTGACTTCACTTTTGGTAAGTCATCACAACATTATAATTAACAATGTAGGCATGTGCTTTAAAGATGAACATGTTTTCATTTTCTAAAATGACATTTGGCTTGAGACGTAAAGTTTCACTTTTGTTTACTTGGGGTTGATATGGCAAATGTGCTCAATAAAGCAAGACTGTGTTTATATTGAAGGCAGATGTACAGTAACATCTTCATTTAAGAGCTGCTGTGGTTTAAAATGTGCCTGGTTATATTGTAACATAAACTGCAATTAGAAGCATTATTCACATGTGGATATCAAATCTGCCATGTTTATCAGCTCTGCCAACAAAATATTCAGAAAGCTGCACAAATTCTTTACTAGCCACAGGGTCATAGGGATAAGAGTCTACACACAAAAGCTCAACACAAACTTCTATTTTTTCTTGCTTAATGCTAGCAGGAAGGATGTGTTGCTTCTTTTTTAGACATACTGTAGTTTGGTTTAGCAGAGATGGATTAAACATAGCTCAGGTAGTTCAGCTCCTTTCCATCCTAATCTAAAACCAGTAAAATCCTGCTGTAGATGTTTGAATTCCACATCATTTTTACCTAGTGACTAGTTTTTGCTGCTAATTAACTTCATTTAATTTATTTGCTATTTAAGACTCAGATCCTTTAAATCAGGGCTGAGCAATGTTGGTCCTGGAGGGCTGCAGTGGCTTCAGGCTTTTAATTGCATCATGAGAAATCATTTATGCTGATGAAGCACTTGTTGCTCAAATAACATTTTTCTGGTTCATTTTAGTTGTCTCGCTTGTTAAGATTTTGAACCCTTATTTGCTTTATATAGTCTTAAACAGCTGTATTCATTGTTTTAACTGCTCCTTATTAGCAAATTATAAGATGCAAATGACAAAAGAACCAGCTGTTCTACACCCAGTTTGTCTCCATTTCCATCTGTGTATATTCACTATTTGGTTTAATTACGTACTAAGAAGGAAACGGAAGAGAAAGTGAAGATCTGAACATTACTCATCCGTTTTACATTTCAAATCACTTGGATGTTACATGTATCATTAGAAAGGAAAAAAAATCTATGATTTAAGAATAAGCTGACATAGTAGAGTTAAGACATTGACAAGACAAGAAGTTAAATAAGATCTGTTAGTGGTGAGGATTGGCTTCTAATTAAGCAACTTGGGTTGGAACAAAAACCTGAAGCCACTCCTCGAATAGTCTAAGAGTTAGGTAAGTAGCTATTTCTCTAATTCTTCTCTTATAATCAACTGACCACTTATGGTACATTAAGTTAGAACAATTTAAATTTAGTATCTTTACAGTCGACACTTTTAACAAAAGTAAATGCAATGTACAGTATTTTAAAATGTTTTCCTCTCCCTTGTGCCAGAAACTGAGAAAACGTTTAATTGAAAATTGTCAGAATTTCAATAAAGATAGTTGATGATACCTTGCCTCAAACAATCAACTTTTCAAGTGCACCATTATTTACAACACATTTTGTAGTGTATTATGTTATAAACATCTAATTAAATACATTATATTTTTCATACCAATTGTGCAACTAGTAATTTGAAAGAAAGAGTCAAATCTAAGTGCTGTCTGCAAAGGGTTATGCACATCTGCACATCTTGAAAAAGAAGTCTCTGGAGTGAAAAATGTAACCTGAAAACCACTTTAATTTTAACTTTAGGTTTAGTTTATAGTTATTTATATCTTCTACTTTCATATTCAATAGGGTAATACATAGAAACCTTTTGAACTGTGAAATCTCCTGCGTTAAGAGTTGTATTGCTGAATAATTACTGTCCTTATACATTGGGCGAGCTCCACCTTCTCAATTTAGATGTATCTGTCTCCCACACACTCACTTGTGCACCTTAGCTATACATCATAAACTAAATATCACAACAGGAATATCAGTAGAACAACTTTCATAAACACATAATTAAAGCACTGACAATGAATGTGCTGATATTCATTATATTTTTTTAAATATCTTCTAACTTTATGAACTTACCACATATTTGCTGCTACCCTAGGTGTTACATAATCCTAACATTAACTATGAAAAAGTTCTATAGAAAAAGATCTCTGTAATTTTACCATTGTGCAAAGACTAATTTATTATTAATATAGCTACTGAAATATCTTGATGATGCAAGATTAATGTACAAACACTATATCCACCTCAAAGCAGAAAAGGTTTCTGAGGTATTTTTATGACAAAGAACTTGCTGTATATAACATAAAATATACCTGCTTAAAGCAAAGAACTATTTATTATGAAAAACTACTTATCATCAAACAAATAAATGCAAAAGGCCAAAGAAGCTTACATAAAGCAAAAAAATGTAATGCAATGAATTAACTCTCCTGATGTATGTTGCTTTACCTCACAAATCCGACAGACAATACTCAATGCTACAGGCAACAATTTATTACAATTAGATATTACTAACGCTATTACTAGGAAACATCCTCTTGTTGAATGAGTGGAAAAAATGATTTTTTATCATAATACATGAAGAACAAAAAATAAACTCTTTGTGAGAAGTTGGCAACATTTTTTGTAAAAAGTGCATCAATTACTCAGTAACAGAAATAAAGTCAAAGTATATTGCCTTTTCAGGGGAAGTGGCTGTGTATTTAAGTGGAAGTGTCTAGGAGTCTTGCAGGGTACAGTCAGATACTCCATCTTTTCCTGCAGCCCAGCCCAGTCCTTGTACACATAATGCCATTTTTTTTATTTTTCTGCACAATCTTTCAATATACTGTAATTTGCTGCATCAACAGAAACACTTACAGAAACAAACAGCTTTATTTTTTAGACTCAATAATTTCCAAGTGTTTCCTAAGATAATTCAATGTTTTTCTTAATTTTCTGGGATTTTCCATCATTTTGTTAATGTTAAGGATTTCTAGGCTTTCAAATAAATCTTTCTCAATAACATCATAAAATAATGTAATGTTACAACAATGTTGTGATCTTCGTGGAGTCAATGAAGGCTCTGATCGGGGCTCTCGAGAGACTGAGCAAGGAGTCTGAGTGTCGGGACCTGAGTGTATGCTGGATAAAAACCAACATCCAGGCATTTTAGGACCTCTTAGGAACGACCATCAGCAGTATGCCTGTCTGTGGAGAAAGCGTCAACCTTGTCGACAGGTTTCCTTCCCACGACAATGACATTCATGTCTCTGGTGACTCTTCCTATGAATTCAGTAGACAGATTAGGAGGGCATGGGGGGTTGGGAGTCATGAGGTTGCTGGAAAGGGGCGTGTGGCACTCCAGATATCTATGCAAAAGGATGAAGGTCCAAGTCTTTAGAGGCTTCCTGTTTTGCTATATGGTTGCCAGACATGGACACTATCCAGTGACCTAGACGAAGTCTGGACTCCTTTGGCACTGTGTCTCTTCAGAGCATCCTTGGGTACAGCTGGTTTTTCTTTGTGACGAGTGACTGGTTGCTCATGGAGTCCAAAATGAGAAACATTACCTGCATTGTGGGGAGCATCAGGTATGGCACTAGCCATGTGGCGTGATTGCCCGAGGATGTTAAGGATCTGTGCGACTGGATCAGGCCAAGGGGACACCCATGTAACACCTGGTTGCGACATATAGATGGGTCATTTCTGCAGGGTGTGACTGGACCGCATGTCTGCCTGGGGGTTTGCCAACCAGGATCCCAAGCTTTTTCATCGTGACCTGACACTTATGTTTAGCATAAAAGCATACACTTCCTAACTGAAGCCAAGCGCGGCACTTTTTTCATGCAGGGACCTTACGCTTTTACTGATTAGAGCAGATGCAATGGTTATAGATAATGAAAGAATGTGCTGGGGAAAAAAGGAGCCTAATCTGTGAAGCCACCTTGTGCAGATTGAAGAAACTTGTGTCTAAGACAAATGCCCAAAACTCCTCTGAAAGGTGGACATACAATACTCAAAGAACCCACTAAAGAACAGTAAGAAAACAGTATTATTTGATTGCTTCTCTTCAGCAGTATGCATGTACTAGCTGTGTTACCCTTCTTTACCCAGGAAATTTTGTAAGACAATGGGTGCCATTTATAGGGCTGTCACTTTTTTCGGGTGTATCAGAAGTACTATTTGACTAACCAAGCACTTTTTATATATGATATTTGTGGAAGACATTCCTGCATTAGATCAATTCTTACTTTTTTCTGCATTTCCCTATAACCTGGCTTTGTTGATGGTCACTGCTTAAACATAATTTTACAGGAAAGTGTATTCTTTTCAATTAAAATAGGTAATCATTAAGAATAATATGAAATTTGGGTATATATTGTAATGAACTGCTGTAGTGGGATAAAGGAAATTAACACAGTGTAAGGATTTATTGAAGTTTGACTATTTGCCTATGAATTATAAATCAAAATTCTGGAAAAACTGTAAGTTGCCAAGAACTATTTATATTAAGCGGCTACTTTCCATTGAGGGGAGTAAACATACTACTTATAAGCTTCGATTTTTTAAGTCTCAGAGCATGCTGCAAATGTCTCTCTAACCTGTTCCGGTGTTCCGTGCAGGGAGCATGCCTGAAAAGTCTCTGCACCCTGCTTCACTGTTCTGATCCTGAAGTATGCCATAGGCTTCATTGCAATCTGCTCCAGAGTACTGACCTCAAAGGATGCTATGAATGTCTCTGCATCCCGCTCTGCAGCTCCAGAGCACAGTAACAGTAATATCTAAAGTATGCTCTAATGTTCCAACTTCAAAGCATGGTGCTTTCCAGAGAAAGTTCCACCTGAGAATCCCACTGTACAATGATTCTCCTCTTACAGTCCATGCTCCAACAGCAAAAAACAATGCTTGCTAACCAAAGAGTGTCACATTTTCCATGGGCTTCACCAAACGTTTTTTTTCCATTTTACAAAGTGTCTTTTCCTGTCTAGCACACTGCCTTATTACTGGCTCAATAATAACTTCTGAAGGATGTTTTATTTGTATTAAGCTCATTCTCAGTGTAGCACACATCATATATGCAGCGTAATATTAATAACTATTGAACAAAAAAAAATCAACTAATTTAAAAAAGTGTCAGTTAATTTTCTTTTTTCGATAATGTCACCAAATTTCAATTAAATCATTCCAAGCATTTTTGAGATTCTGAGATATAATAGATAATAGGTATATCATGCACTGAAATGTGTATTAGAAGTGGAAGCAGCATTTTAAAGCACCACCTGGCATATGTAATGACATGATTACTGTTACATTGAATAATACAGGTCATATGAAAAACTGAGGGTTCACCCAGTTTCCTTGCCAACTAGTCAGCGATCATGCACAGCAGCATGTCATCTACAATTGTTACTTTGATTCAAAATAAATGAATCATGGGTTGACCCACACCATCGAACCTGGACTTGTGTTAGTCTCATGTTGGCATCATAGAGGTCTTGTGTGTTAATTAAATGCAACTGGTTAGTGAAGCTTCATTCTCATTTGGTGCCCTAATTGCAAAATAAGTGTAGTCAATGTCCCAATTACATGAGGAAAACTGGACACTGCCACGTATTACCTTCTTATGTTGACCTGTATACCCAGACCCTATAGAAACTGAATGTAGCGCTTTGTCAGTTGGTTTATGGCTTCTAGTACAACAGGCATGGTATAACTGAAGCTTGGTTGAGATATTCCTGACCTGTTAGCCAGTTCCTTCTGGAAGATGCTTGATGCCAGAAAGCCAACCACTATTAAAAGCATTATACTGTATGAAAAGGTACAGCCTGACTTCATGCAGCTTGTCTTTCAAATGCTGGGTTCAGATCAGCACATAGTTCCAAGAGAACAACTCTTGCGAGTCGAAATCAGCTCATTAGCCAGTCACCATCATGGCCAAAAAAAAATCATACAAAAAGCTCATTCCATTTGTATATGACCATCTGCATAGTTTTCAAGCAGCACTAAATAAGGCATATTGTGTCAAACCATTAGGCTATGAAAAGGTCATAGTACATAATAGCTATAGCTTTCTGTACACAAGGAGTAATTGCTTAATTCAATGAAGGTAGACAATATAAACTGAGGAAATCCCAGGTAAGTTTTTCAGTATTGGCCTCAGTGAAAGAGAACCACAATAGTGTTTGTATATCATATTCACTACTTTTGAGGTTTAATATGTTTGTCAAATCAATTATAATAACCATTTGGAGATATGAATTACTGCAATGTATGCTTGAGACATCACTTAGCCGATCCTAGCTGCATTTCCCTATGTGTTCAAGGGCGTCATCATTTCCCACTTTCCCCAAAATGGTAGATGGGTCAGAGTTGCTTTCAAAATACATAAGTTCGCCCATCAAGCTGGCTTTTATAAATAGAGCCTCTTTTTCAGCACACACAAGTTTAATAAATCTGACCCCAGGAGTTTGTGACAAATTTGAATCAATTTGACTCATCTGTTAAATACAAACTAGATTCCAAAAAAGTTGGGACACTATACAAATCGTGAATAAAAACTGAATGCAATAATGTGGAGGTGCCAACTTCTAATATTTTATTCAGAATAGAACATAAATCACGGAACAAAAGTTTAAACTGAGAAAATGTATCATTTTAAGGGAAAAATATGTTGATTCAGAATTTCATGGTGTCAACAAATCCCAAAAAAGTTGGGACAAGGCCATTTTCACCACTGTGTGGCATCTCCCCTTCTTCTTACAACACTCAACAGACGTCTGGGGACCGAGGAGACCAGTTTCTCAAGTTTAGAAATAGGAATGCTCTCCCATTCTTGTCTAATACAGGCCTCTAACTGTTTAATCGTCTTGGGCCTTCTTTGTCGCACCTTCCTCTTTATGATGCGCCAAATGTTCTCTACAGGTGAAAGATCTGGACTGCAGACTGGCCATTTCAGTACCGGATCCTTCTCCTACGCAGCCATGATGTTGTGATTGATGCAGAATGTGGTCTGGCATTATCTTGTTGAAAAATGCAGGGTCTTCCCTGAAAGAGATGACGTCTGGATGGGAGCATATGTTGTTCTAGAACCTGAATATATTCTTCTGCATTGATGGTACCTTTCCAGACATGCAAGCTGCCCATGCCACACGCACTCATGCAACCCCATACCATCAGAGATGCAGGCTTCTGAACTGAGCGTTGATAACAACTTGGGTTGTCCTTGTCCTCTTTGGTCCGGATGACATGGCGTCCCAGATTTCCAAAAGAACTTGAATCGTGACTCGTCTGACCACAGAACAGTCTTCCATTTTGCCACACTCCATTTTAAATGATCCCTGGCCCAGTGACAACGCCTGAGCTTGTGGATCTTGCTTAGAAATGGCTTCTTCTTTGCACTGTAGAGTTTCAGCTGGCAACGACGGATGGCACGGTGGATTGTGTTCACCGACAATGGTTTCTGGAAGTATTCCTGAGCCCATTCTGTGATTTCCTTTACAGCAGCATTCCTGTTTGTGGTGCAGTGTCGTTTAAGGGCCCGGAGATCACGGGCATCCAGTATGGTTTTATGGCCTTGACCCTTACGCACAGAGATTGTTCCAGATTCTCTGAATCTTCGGATGATGTTATGCACAGTTGATGATGATAGATGCAAAGTCTTTGCAATTTTTCGCTGGGTAACACCTTTCTGATATTGCTCCACTATCTTTCTGCGCAACATTGTGGGAATTGGTGATCCTCTACCTATCTTGGCTTCTGAGAGACACTGCCACTCTGAGAAGCTCTTTTTATACCCAATCATGTTGCCAATTGACCTAATTAGTGTTTATTGGTCTTCCAGCTCTTCGTTATACTCAAAATTACTTTTTCCAGCCTCTTATTGCTACTTGTCCCAACTTTTTTGGGATTTGTTGACACCGTGAAATTTTGAATCAACATATTTTTCCTTTAAAATGATACATTTACTCGGATTAAACGTTTGATCTGTCATCTACGTTCTATTACAAATAAAATATTGACATTTGCTATCTCCACATCATTGCATTCAGTTTTTATTCACAATTTGTTTAGTGTCCCAACTTTTTTGGAATCCGGTTTGTAGTACTCTTCAATTAAGTTCTTTTTAACCAGGTAGTGATTCAAATGTAAATCTTACAATGGCAAATGTTACAAACCTAACAGAGTGATTCTCTGACAAACCAGATTTTAAAAGGATGTTGTTTAAAACAGTGAATTAATAATAACTAGCCAACCCGCAGCGTAGCATACGCCGCATAATTATCAACGTGAACAGTCAACGTGGCTCACAGCTGCATGTGGACTGTAGCATAGACCAAAGTGAGTGTTTGGTGACGAGTTGGGGGCAGGCACATGAGCAAGCAGTGTGCATGCCATGAGAGCAAGGGTGGACGCGGGAGGAGGGTGAGAGTTGGCGGGCGGGGCTCTGTCGTGCGTTCCCCATGATGCGGGAGGAGGGTGAGAGTTGGCGGTCGGGGCTCTGTCGTGCATACCCCATGGTCGGGCGACTTGGTCGATTGTATATACAGTGGAACCTCGGTTCACGACCATAATTTGTTCCAAAACTCTGGTCGTAAACCGATTCGGTCGTGAACTGAAGTAAATTCCCCCATAGGATTGTATGTAAATACAATTAATCCGTTCCAGACCGTACGAACTGTATGTAAATATATGTTTTTTTAAGTTTTTAAGCACAAATATAGTTAATTATACCATAGAATGCATAGAATAATAGTAAACTAAATGTAAAAAAATTAAATACAACTGAGAAAACCTTGAACAACACAGAAAAATGAACACTGCAAGAGTTTGCGCTATAGCGCTACGAACCACTCGCTAAAAACACTTTTTTTAATTGAGTTTTAAGCACAGGGAAAAAAATGAACATTTGAAAAATCCGTAATTTAATAAACAACCAAGAAAAGTAACATTGCAACAATGCCGGCGCGCGCCTGTGTGTGTGTGTCTCTCTCATGCGCCTGTGTGTGTGTCTCTCTCATGTGGACTGTAGCACAGACGAAAGCGACTGAGGCTGTGTTTGGTGAGTTGTTGCGTGCGGGCACATGAGCAGGCAGTCCACATGCCTCGAGAGCGACGGTGGACACAGGAGGAGGGTTACAGTTGGCGGACGGGGCTCTGTCATGCGCATTCCATGACGCGGGAGGTGGGTTAGAGTTGGCGTGCGGGGCTCTGTCGAGCGTATCCCATAGTCTTAGAGTTGGCGGGTGGGGCTCTCTGTCTTGCTTGCCCTTAATGAATTATTTATATATAATAATAATACATTTTATAGATATAGCGCCTTTTTCACGCTCAAGGTGCTACACAGAGTCTTAGCTCTAAACTAATTTGTGATATAACAGACACACAAATTATCCTGAGCACCTGAACAGAGGTAAACTGAAAGAAAGGGCAGAATGTTAAGTTAAGTTAAAAGCCTTCCTAAATAGATGAGTTTTAAGTTGTTTTTTAAAAGAATGAATGGAGTCAGCTGATCTAATTAATGTCGGGATGTGTTTCCAAAGTCTGGGTGCTATGGAGCTGAAGGCACTATTACCCATAGAGTGCAGGTTAGTGTGAGGCACAACAAGATTACCAGAATCAGAGGCAAACAAGAGCATAGTGATTTAGAAGGTCACTTATGTAGTCCGGTGCAAGGCCATTTAAAGCTTTATAGGTTATTAATAGAATTTTATATTCAATCCTGTAAGACACAGGGAGCCAATGAAGAAGAAGCAGGATGGGTGTGATGTGCTCACTGTTGCTGGTTCGAGTAAGGACTCTTGCAGCAGAGTTTTGAATCAACTGGAGCTGTGATAGAAGATTAGAAGGGGCACCTGCCAGCAGCGAGTTACAATAATCGATGCGGGATGTGATAAAAGCATGGACAAGTTTCTCAGCATTAGAAAAGGAGAGGAATGAGCGAACACGGGATATGTTATGGAGGTGAAAGTAAGAAAGTTTCTTAATGTGGTTTATGTGGGCGGAATAAGAAAGGGAGGAATCAAAAATTATACCAAGATTCCTTGCATCAGAAGAAGGTCTGATGAGATCACCGTCAAGATCTCAAGTGCCAATTTGCAGGAGTTCAGTTTTGTTGCAATTTAATTTTAAAGAGTTCTGCTCCATCCAGGTTTAAATACAGAAGAGAAGAGGGCCAAGGACAGAACCCTGAGGAACTCCTTGTGTGACTGATGTTGAGCTGGATCTGATGTTGCCAACACTAACAAACTCTTGCCAATCAGTCAGATAGGACTTGAACCAATGGAGGGCAGTGCCAGAGATACCCAGCATGTTCTCCATTCTGGACAGTAGAATGTCATGTCTGACAGTGTCAAATGCTGCACTGAGGTCTAATAGAATTAATATGTTGGTTTGTCCAGAGTCTGCTGCCATAAGAAAATCATTGGTTACCCAAAGAAGAACAGTTTCACAGCTGTGCTACAACACACTCAAGAACTTTTGACAGAAAAGGTAAGTGGGAAATGGGCCGAAAATTGTTAAGATCGTCACCACCTGACTTTAACATGGGGGTTACAGAAGTGATTTTAAAAGTGGCTGGCACAAACCCAGTGTCGAGGGATGTATTGATTATTGTCGTAACAGTCGGGAAAATGGCATGAAGGCAGGATTTAAGAAGTGTGGTGGGGATGGGGTCCAGTACACAAGTAGTTGGCCTCATCTTACAAAGCAGGTCATTAACAATGCCGATGTGACTGGTGAAAATTTAGAAAAGGAGATGGATGGAGTGGGAAAACGGGGTAGACTATAAATGGATGATGGATTTATTTTAGTTGAATTATTTAGATCTTTAATTTTATTGCGGAAAAAGTGGAGGAATTTTTCACAGACTTCAGCAGAGGAGGTAATTGGACTAGATGCAGGTTGAAGTAATTTATTAACTACAGAGAACAAAACCCTTGGGTTTTCATGGCCACTTTCTATTATTCTGCCATAATGTGCGTTCTTGGCTGCAGTTAGTGCATCCCTGTAAGCCCTTTGATGGTCAGAGAAAGCCTGGATGTGAACAGTGAGGCCAGTCTTACATGACATTCTCTCAAGGCGTCGGCCAGCTGCTTTTATAGATCGTAGCTCTGAATTATACCATGGAGCTGAACACTTAAAGGAAACCTCCTTATGTTTTAAAAGAGCTGTTTTATCGAGTGCTGAATGAAGGGCTGAGTTATAGTGGTCAACAAGAACAGAGGGACAGATATTTTTAAGGTTTCAGAAAGAAATTTGACATTTACAGGAAAGAAGAGGGAGAGGTAATGAAACAGTGAAAAGCACTGCTTTATGGTCAGAGAGTCCCAAATCAATGCTATAAGTGTTGCCAATAGATAATCCAGATGTACAGATCAAGTCCAGTATATGACCACCTTAGTGGGTGAGAAAATCAATATGCTGCACCATGTCCTAACAGTCCAGTAAGAATAGGAATTCATTTCTCAGTTTACATGTAGTAATGTCAATATGGAGGTTGAAATCACCAAGAAGAATGACTCTCTGGGAAAGTGAACTTAAGTGGGTTAAAAATTCAGTGAGATCAGATAAAAAAAATTATATTTTTGTTATTAGCTTAAGAGCCAGACACTCGAAAGACAATGGACCATCAATGGGGATTCTTTTGATGTCTAAGTTCAATTTAGCAATTACTGCGACTCCTCCGCCTTGTCTTGAGCTGCAAGGCTCCGTGAAGTGAATGTATCCGGGCAGGGTCACCTCCATGACAGATATAAAATCATCTGGTTTTTGCCAATTTTCTGTTAAGCATAGCCAGTCAAGGTTTGAGTCTGTAACAAATTCTGATAGCACCAGTGCTTTGCTATTGAGAGATTTTGAGTTAAACAGTGCAATATTAGCTGTTAGATGTGGGTTTGTTATGCGCAGATCCATGACCAGAGTTTATTTTAACATATTGCAGATTTGGCACACTGACACTCCTATTTCCAAAGCCGTGAGTAGGATGGCATATTGCTGAGCAAATACTGCTGGTAAACTTTTCACTTGCAGCCCAGCTGTGGCGGCGACCTGACCCGCGATGTAAATACCATTGTCTTTTCAGACATTCCAGTCTGACCAATTGCTCTGGACAAACTGTTTAATATGAAGGAGTTTGTCACAGCAGTATTTTATCATAGTAGAGAGCAATACTTATCTGATAATAGCAGAGAAGTAGCACAGCACAGCAGAGACGGTGAGACAGGAGGCGCAGATGAGCGGCAAGCAGCAGAAAAAGCGTAGTAGGAGATATTACAAAATGTACATGAAGATACCAAAATTCGGAGGTTCCAACATACAGCCACATACATATAACGCTGGGTATTACAGGCGGGATCGCCCAGAGCCGCATCCAGCTAGGTGTAAACCGCAGATCATTTCTTAGACATTAAGCACGTACAGAAGGAATCGAGAACAGCCAGGTGTATAAAATATAATCAACACAGACAGACCATTCCCAGCTCACAAATCATCACGGTGCAAAGAAATGTCCATAGGGCTCAACCAGTGCACCACAGAAAGATTCGGTTGTCCCCGAGGCTGCAAACCCAGTCAAGGCAAAGTCCATAAAAGTAAATCCAATTCAACATAGTTCGAGTCAATTGCATCCATGAACTATACATACAATAAAAATTCCAAAATAAGTAAAAATATTCTAATTCAAAAGTACAGATACAATAATTTTTTAATTTTTATTTTTAATATAGACAGTAAGCAGTACCTATTAGTTATTGTACAAAATATGTCCGAGGATAAATACAGAATGTGCACTACGTAAAAGAGAATGAAAATGTAAGTAAGTATTTGGCTTAATAAACTTCACCAAAGACCGCTATTCAAATTCCGTTTTACTTTTTTTAAGTTAAAATGAGGCTGTAGGGCTAAAAACAAACAGGAACACGCAAAATGAAACATATGTCAAAAGCCACTTTATTGCCTTCTTCATGTCTACCATGATCTTGCTTCTAGCACAAAGACAGAGAGTATAAAGCAAGAAGGCAAAAATGGGAAAAGTGAATGCATCTTAATAACAAGCAAGAGAATACATGCTGCACCTTTGAAATCCTACCTCCCAACTTTTAAAAGTGAATTAGCAACATTACCATAAAATATAAAATAGCTAGTGGAATTTTCCTGTCATGCTTTCAGACATTCCAGATGCATAGTGTGGTGTATATGACCTTCCAGTGCTCTAAAGAATAAACTGAAAATTGAATGTACCAATTATGAGTGCCTGAAATCATTTACAAATTCTATGAAAATGTCTACACATTTTTTATTCTTTATATAAATCTTTTATAAAATTTATTGTAGCTTAACACACCTATTTTAAACCTCTTTCTTTAGGTAATTTTTTTTTTTTATTTTGGTAAAATGGCACAAAATGGAGTTGAGTGAGATGGACAGAAAACTAAATGTGCACATTGATGTTTGGGCTGATAAAACATTCGATTCAACTTGGAAACTCTTAAGTATATAGATAATGTGAATATCAAACAGCTTGGAAGAAAAGAACACAGCTGCACATAACAAAATGGTACAGTGAATTAAAAAAAGATTTAAAAGTAGCAAAATGAATAACAAGTACCATATTAATATCTTCCAAGAAGGTAGGCAACAAAAAACTGAAAAGTCTCACAGTAAATCAATCAAGACTTTTTACAAATCTCACAAACCAGATTCAGTTTGTGAAAAATTACACAACATGATAAGGCAGACTAAATTATCCACTTTATTATGTTCATTAGCTACATGTTTCTCCTCTTTCAATAACTAAGTAAAACAGTGAAAAAACTAATCTACTGGGAAATCAAGACTTCTTTGGTTATTTGGATTATAACTATTAATTAATTAATTAATGGCATTCTGAGTCCATGAGGTGGCAGCACTTCCCACTGCACCACAGTGCTGCCTGCAAGCAAAAATGCACACCAAAAAAGAAGAGGTAACCCATATCAGGAGACTGACTTCTCATTTTTGGATTAGTCCATGGGGCAATGTACAAAAATACAACCTTAATAATATATTTCTATTAATAAGTTATTTAAAGATCTATATGGAATTATGATGGTGGCAGAATAATACAGTAGATTATTACCAATAAATGCAAATACACAAATCCAATATTGGGTATAGAAGATATATCACAGAAAAACATTTGCTCCTGACCACATTATTGAAGTTATTTAAATTTTACAATTGACACAAAAGGAAAATAAATGTACAGAAAATCACTGTTATCGCTGATTGATACCATTAACAAACTTCTTTTAATTTCTCAAAAAGGCAATATTACAGAATGATTTCCCTTTCCTATATTGTAAACAAGCTTTTGGCCTACCACTTCCAAGCGTATTTCACTCAACATATTAACTGACAGTTTCTTGTTTGCCAGTCATTTTAATGCTCTGAACAAAATCAAAGAGTTCAATACAAAAATAAGTTATTGTTGTATCACGACTACCAATTCAGTTTCTTTCCACAACTGCATCATGTGACGGGCTATAAAAAACTTAGATGTACCATATACAGTAGCATATAAAAAATATTCACATGGGATTTAATTTCAGAATGAGTAGCAATAAAAGGAAAAAACTAATAAACTTTAACTATATTCCATTCTTCAATTTCATTTTCAGAATAAAATGAATTTCAATAAAATACAACCTAAGTTTGTAAAAAAATTGTCCAATTTAACAGAAAATTGTATATCACATACATCTTTCTTATCAAAGACTATTCAAAATACAGTATATCCTGACCAAGATCCTAAATGAGAGCAATGTCGCCACGCACCTGCTTCATGTTTTAAAAACGTTATTTGTGCAGAACTCAATGGAATTATATTTTCTTATATACAGGGTGGGCCATTTATATGGATACACCTTAATAAAATGGGAATGGTTGGTGATATTAACTTCCTGTTTGTGGCACATTAGTATATGTGAGGGGGGAAACTTTTCAAGATGGGTGGTGACCATGGTGGCCATTTGGAAGTCGGCCATTTTGGATCCAACTTTTGTTTTTTCAATAGGAAGAGGGTCATGTGACACATCAAACTTATTGGGAATTTCACAAGAAAAACAATGGTGTACTTGGTTTTAACGTAACTTTATTCTTTCATGAGTTATTTACAAGTTTCTCTTTGTTTACAGCCATTGACATGTCACAGAGGTTAACACGTGAGGAGCGGATAGAAATTATGTTGATGTCTGGTGAACGCAGTAACCGGGTCATTGCAGCAGATTTCAATGCAAGACACCCTACGAGACCACCCATCTCCCATGCTACACTTAGCAAACTGCTTGCTAAGTTTCGTGAAACTGGTTCAGTGTTGGATTTGCCAAAATGTGGACGCATGAAAACTGTCACTAATGAAGAAACATCGGTGGCTGTCCTAGCTTCATTCAGCAAGAGCCCACAGCGTAGCACTCGCCGCATATCACTGGAGAGTGGCATTAGCCGAACATCCTTTCGGCGGATATTAGCTACTTACAAATGGCACCCTTACAAACTCCAGCTACTGCAGCACCTCAATGAGGATGACCCAGATCGGTGCACTGAATTTGCTGAATGGGCAAAACAAAAATTGGAACAGGACCCTCAGTTTACGCAGAAGATTTTGTTCAGTGATGAGGCAAACTTTTATGTGAATGGTGAAGTTAACAAACAAAACCACCGCTATTGGTCTGACACTAACCCACATTGGATAGATCCCTCCAAGACTGTTGGAACAAAAAAAAAGATGGTATGGTGTGGTATATGGGGTACAAAGATAGTGGGGCCATTCTTCATCAATGGAAACCTCAAGGCCACTGGATATGCGAAATTGCTACATGATGATGTGTTTCCCTCTTTATGCACTGAAGCTGGCACGTTCCCTGAGTTTTTTCAGCAAGATGGTGCACCACCACATTATGGGTGTCAGGTCCGAGCATTCCTAGATGAACAGTTTCCTGGAAAGTGGATTCGTCGTCGTGGGCCAGCTGAATGGCCCCCAAGGTCTCCCGATCTGACCCCCTTAGACTTTTATCTTTGGGGTCATCTGAAGGCAATTGTCTATGCTGTGAAGATATGAGATGTGCAGCACCTGAAACTACGGATACTGGAAGCCTGTGCTAGCATTTCTTCTGCGGTGTTGCTATCAGTGTGTGAAGAGTGGGAGAAGAGGGTTGCATTGATAATCCAACACAATGGGCAGTACATTGAACACATTTTATAAGTGGTCAGAAACTTGTAAATAACTCATGAAAGAATGAAGTTACGTTAAAACCATCTTGAAAAGTTTCCCCCCTCACATATACTAATGTGCCACAAACAGGAAGTTAATATCACCAACCATTCCCATTTTATTAAGGTGTATCCATATAAATGGCCCACCCTGTATATTAAGCAGTCATAGAGTCATACTAATCCCTAATCTACCAATAGCTCAGTATGAGGCATCATTTCATGGGACAATAACTGCTTAATGAACAATGTATTGTGATATTTTACAACACACTGCTAGCATGCTGTGCAATCTTCTTCGTCTGTATTCTAATCTATCTTAAGCAAGGCTGGAAAGAATGCTTTATTTTACTTACAAGTATAAATAATTGAATTAATTTTACAAAGAATGGTTAAGAATGTCTTTAGAATCTGACAGAAAGTTGTCCTGAATTAATTAGGCATTCTCAAGCATTGACCTTTTGGATATCATTTTATCTGATCAGAACAAGATGTAATAACATATGTCTGAATGAATTTCAATGTATAATTAAAATATTATAAACTTTTGCACAAATATCAATGAAAGTAAAAAAAAAAAGCATTTTATCTCCCATTTTCTTATCAGGCAAGTACTACTCAGTTCCAATTAGGCTTTTAAGTATAGTCAGCAATTTGAACAAAAGTAAAACAAAATCCCAAATACACAGAAGCTCAAGCCCATGATTTAGAAAATGAATGACAAGCTTTTCAAGAAATTCCTTGCATAAATGAAGAAATAAAGTCAAACAGAGAGAAAGAAGGTTAAAAGCAAGAATGCCTCATAACTTGGTAATGTGGGCTTTTCTCACTTTTAACAAGAAAATGTGTGTTTCCACTTTGAAGTGCAAAGACCACCAACGCCAGTTGTATGTTTCTGTGTGGGCAAAATATAAAAATCTTCGACATGATACTCTTCAATAATTAATTTTAAAAAACTGCTTTTTTGAAATGAACAATGGTTAGAAAATATTCTTTTGTGCTGTATACGCTATATAATTTAAAATGTAAAATATTTAAATGTCATTGTTACACACAAGTGATAATAACATCAACAAATGGTCTCTTATCCATGTTAGAAAATAAAAACAAGAAAAAAAACATAGGTTATCATGCTCTGACACAACATGTAAAATATTACAGCATATGAATCTCAAGGCTGGCGCACATTGAATAGTGATTTGAGGTACATGGAATAGCAGTAACTCAGACATAGTCATGTGCTTCAATATTCTACACATAGCGGTCAACCTTACCTTAGGTTAGGATTCCACTCTGAAAAGCAGAAAATCCCATAAAGACAAGAAAAGACACAACTACATTGCACTTTTTCTGATGTCCCCAAAATATTGGTGCATTATATTCTCTCATTCACTCATTAACTGAACCCAGTCATGTCAATACAGAGTTAGGGGGAACAGCAGCCTATTGTGGAAGCATAAAAAACAAGGCCGGAATGATCTCCTGGCACCTATTTCATCAGAAAAGACATTCATTTACACACCATCATATTGGTCCAATTTAAAGTCATTAATCACCCTAATTTGCATATGCTAAGGTTAATGCACAAAAAACAAAGTAGTCAAAGAAAATCCAAACTTATTTAGGAGACTTTTCAAACTAAAAAAGACTATTCTAAACACCACACAACCACAGATGCTACTTCAGTTGTTGCATACAACTCACACAAAAGTGAACTGTGTATAAACCCGACAAGAGAGTCCATGTTGATACATGCATTACTTACTACCGAAAATATTACCCAGTCTCAAGAACATATTGGCACTGGGAACCATCCATACCTAAGAATATACTGTCTACACTGAATCAATCAGACATATTTACATGAAATGATCTGTAACACCACAGTGCCAGTGACAGAAAAGTACACTCAAGAGTACTGTAAAAGCTACTGAGACATAGATAAAGTGTGTTGGCAACTTGGTGACATGAAAATCAGCATAAATAATATCCTCAATATGAATATGGATTCTTATCCTTAGACCCTGTATCCAGCTTGCCCTTTGATGTAGTCAGAACAATATGGAGCTAGACACACTGAAAACTGTGGTGATTGCAATACACTTCATGAGGGCCTCCCCAATTTTACCTGCTCTCTCCATACTTAACAATAATGTCTCAGTTGTGAAACACTTCACGTTTCTGAGATTGATAATCACCAAGGACTTGGCATGAAAAACCAACAAAGATTCAATCATAAAAAAGCATAGCTGTAGATGTACCTCCTGCAACAGCTGAGGGAGTTCATTCTAACATGAGAGGCACTGATTTAAATCGATACAGCAATCATCAAGTCTGTCCTGAGCTCATCCATTACAGTGTTGTTTGGATCAGCAACTAAACATGAGATGGACAGAGTAAAATGGATACACGGGATAGTCAAGTCAGCTGAATTGATCACTGGCATTGGTCTCCCCATCATACTAATCCAGAGTCATGAAGTAATCAGGAAATATCATCAGTGACCCTTCACATCCAGACCACTTTGAACTTCTCCCATCAGCCAAGAATAGCAGACTAAACTACACTAAAACAAACACATATAAGAACTGTTTCTTTTCACAGACTATCAGACTCACAAAAGGTTAATTCAACTGTCTTTCCTCAGTCTGAGTACAAGCTCAAAGCCTCACATCTTGCAATATTTGTATATATATATAACTAATGCTTAATTAATATTTCCTGCACTGCCTTGAATTTTGTGTGCATGTTTGCATTCTTTATCTTGTATTATCTCAGGTGTGTACTCATCAATTGTGTGTACGTCTGGCATGTAACTGTAATTGGAGACTCATCATACACACACAGACAAATAGTCAAAGTCATTATATGCAAGCATACTTGGCCACTAAATGTAATTTTGACTCTGAAAAAGAAAGACATGAAAGAATTCTGTCATCAATGCACCACCTAGAAATATGCTACCTTTGACTCCATAGGTTTTATATTACTGACTTGTTGCTTTTTCTAATCTTTTATGTTAATTACCAAACAACAATTTGACTCTGTCAGTCTGATCAGAGTTGTGAGCCATTTAAGAAGGTAGAGAATAGTCCATTAAATGATATTAAGGATTAAAAATAAAGTTCTGTCCAAGCGTAGAATGAACTCTTGACGCTTCTGGCAGAAGGCTGCAGCTCAGACTGAACAGCACTCACTTACTCCCACACACATGCAACACTTGGAACAAAGGAGCCACCCAGACACCTGTCCACTCTGCCACTGGCGTGACATTCGGCATACCAGACTGTTACGTGTATTATGACGTTTAAGTGCTAAGCAGACAAACACATCCACAGACTTGGACAGGCTGCCACCAAGACACAAATGACTCCTTGACACATCCCGAATGCATTTAACCCTGGCATGACCGTGCCATCCAGACACAACTGCACTGACACTAGGGTGCCACCCATACACATGAGCACCATGACAACAGGACGCCACACACAAACAGGTGTCTCTCCCTGCATAGAACTCCACGTTCTGAAGCGCGCGCTGGCACACACGCGCAGCCGCCTGTTTCCACACAAACACCTGGCACCCTTTCCGGCCCTGTTCCCCTGCTCGCGGACTCGGGGTCACTGCTGAGGTCCGCAGTTGGTCCGGGGTGTGCAAAGCGTAATGACACACGTCTCTCGGCACTTCGTAATACTTGGCAGAGCTGCCTCCACGTCCCCGCGCCTCAGTTCCTTACCTGTCGTGCCCGTCGCGATTTAGCTCGGTGTCTCAATTCGTCGTCTCCCCGCCGCCGACGGCAGCATCTCCAACAGCTTCACCTGTACCGAGCGGCTTCCGGTCTGACCGGGAGACAGGGCGGCTACAGAGAGCCGACTCGTCGATTGAGAGGCAGTGCGGCGTGTCGAGTGGGAAAAGTCGATCGATGAGTAGGCGCAAGGGAGGGGGATACGAAAGACTGATAGACTCGCTGAAACTCCGAGTATCAAAAATGTTATATAGTGCGGCTATTTAATACTGTTACGTGCGCCAGTATGTTGTATATAGTGCTTACAAGTCAAGTACAAATGAACAAAGAGAGAAATAGGATGGAATGCAGTTTCTTCGGTAACGCTATAAATGTAAGAAATGAACGACTGTTTTGAGTATTGCTGTTCATTCGATGCGAATCTTTGACGTTATGAGTAAAAAATCGATGCATCTTATTTTTATATTTATCTTGAGGTTAATAAAGATGGCAATTGCAGTATATCGATAGAACATATGCTTCAAGCAAATGTGACGCCTCAGGGACATTGGATTCGATCCGTTGCAGACTGTGCGAACTTTCGCCCCGAGTTTACATTTACATTTTCTCCAACACACATGTAATGATTAACTGGGAACTCTAAATTTGCCAGCTCAATTATGTGCTGAGTGCCTCAGTGTACAGCGACGGTATATGCCCACGGTTGGCTCCTCCTTTGCTCCCAATGCAGTTTTATATGCCTCTTTCATTTAGGTGATTTCCAGTGCTGAGGAATGTATTTAAATCAGAAAAGCTAAGTGATTTGGAATGTTGTCGTCACTTCTACGTAATCCCAGGAATGTCTGGAGGTAAATCCAAAACAGGGTTTAAAAAGTTGTTCCCATTTAGGACGTATGCAACTTGGACCAGCAGGCAGAAGAAGGAGTTCTCCTTGGCAGGGCGAGATGTCAGGAATAAGGGGAGTCCGCTGTATTTTGAAATCATAATTCATGCAAATGCTTAATACCAAAGCAATAATTCCGAACCCAATCCTGATAAACCCTGTGGCAATAAATTATTTGATCCACCAATTTTCCCAGTCAGTTATTCATTTTCCCTCTAGTTGATTTCTTTAGCTGGTCTTTTTTGTTTTCATATTCTGCATTTAGAAAAGAGCATCTATGTGAGATTTACATTCATAAAAATGTTGAAGTATTCCTATTTTTATATTCAATATTATTATTCTTAACTCTCTTGGTTCATTTTTCTGTTAGTTAACATTTGTCTGTGGAGTTTGCTCACTATTGTATCCTCATAATGACAATTACAAATGACAGAAGTGCACAAAATATAGACTGAGGAAAAACGTGACTGCAGAAATATGAGCTGCATGGAAACAATTTAAAGTTTATATCTTCATTTTTAACATCTTCATCATGATTTTCATTCTGCTCATCCAGGTGTTTATTATTTAAGCCATTATTTCCTAATGATCATGCTGGTAAGTCTGACACTGAAGAAGCTGCACCTTATTGTTCACAGTTGTTTGCCCCAATATCTGCTATTGCTTAAATCATAAATCACATAAATCAAAGTCATCCAGATGATCTGGATCTGCATAATTAAATCTGGACCACCCTGTATAACAACCACTGCTCTAGAGCAGGGGTCACCAACTCCATTCCTGGAAGGCCACCATGGCTGCAGGTTTTCATTTTAACCCTTTTCTTAATGAGTGACCTGTTTTTGCTGCTAATTAACTTCTTTTGAACTAATTTTAATTGACTTGCTCTTGAAGACTCAGGCCCCTTAATTGTTTCTTTTTCCTTAATTAGCAGCCAAACAATAATGAGATATAAAATGAGCCAAAACAACTGGTGTCCATTATACAATATCTGAAAATAAAGAAAGGTGAAGGTCTCAGGAATGCCGATCTGCTCAGGTCCACATAACATGTTAACAGTGCTCTTAGAAAAGAGAAAATCAACAGTTTCGTAAATATCTGCTATTGCACAATGAGAGCAGCAACACGCCACAGAATTAAAGACTGGGTTTAATTAACAACAAGAATTGGCTCCTAATTAAGCACCTGGTTGGAATGAAATTGGTTGCAGTTTGAGGCACTGACTTAGTTGGTCTTCTGTTGGCTCACTTACTTCACATTTCATTTCTCTTTGGGTGCCATTTAAGGAAAGGAATGAAGCAATTCAGAGGAACAATGAAGAAAAAGGAGAAGTCTATTAAAATGAATTCACAAGACGTTAATTAGCAGCACAAACAGGACACTCATTAAAAAAGGGTCAGAATGAAAACCTGCAGCCACAGTGGTCCTTCAGGACTGGAGTTGACGACCCCTTCTCTAGAGAAAGCATGGTGTAGCTTAGTGTGGCAGGTTTAGAGAATTGTATTGTATAGTATGGTACAATGTAAAAACTCTTTACTTTTCTACATTTTCATAGTCTGGTATTGTGACAATACATCAAAAGCAATATGTGCAACTTTTCCTTATTTTTGTAAGTATATATATTTAAATAAACTGTTAACACAGTCTGTACAAAGTAAGGATGTGAGGAGTATTGGATGTCTCCTGAGCCACTGTTTTCACATGCTTATTTTGGCTGTTGATCACTAAAGGAAACAGCTAATGGATATTTGTATAGAGATATTGACCATTAAATGCAGATTCTATGTAGACAATAAAAACAAATAGGTCAGATAATGAATTGGTTTAATTTATTTTTCATCACTGGTCACAAGTGAACCTGTGCTACACCAACTATGCTCAGAAGATGAACAAAAGTGAGTAGGTGGCAAGGTGGCTCAGGAAGTAATGGGTAGCTTTTCTCCTAATCAGTTTTTGAACTTTGGTTCAGGTCTGGGTTGATGTGCCTTCTTTGTGGAAGGCATGCTTTTATAATCATTATAAGTGTTTCCTACCGAGTTCTAAGTTTTGATTTCCTACTATACTCAAAAGATTTCAAGTATGAATGAAGTAATGCAGATATGTGTGATGTCTCATTTCTTTTCATATAATTAAGCTGTCAATTGAGGATCAGAAATCAACAAGTAATAATAAAGTGAATTTGGTCAGTCCATACGATTGTCATGTCCTAAACCTTGTCTGGGTACTATCATGAGGTGCAACGTGAAAACTATCAAAGGATCTTTAATGAGGAGTGTGAATTGATCCAGTTTGTGACTCATGTGCAGGACGTATCATCTCTCCAAGAGACACCCAGTGAAGCTGGCAAAATAATATATTTTTTAGAATAATTTTCCCTGATTTGCTGTGTTCAGTCTGCACATGGAATATGAGTTGGCTACATACTGTATAATGTGAGAATATATCCCAGGTTTTGTCCATTTAAGTCAGCAGTGTAACTAAGTCCAGGGCTTTTAGAGCTCTACTCCAAACCTTCAAATCATGGCCTTAATATGTGATACTGATATTTATATATCCATTAGTTTGTGACAGAGATTTTAATTAACCACTATTATGAAAGTCATGACATAGACAGGACCAGTTTCTCAATATTGGTAGAAAATAACAATTTATCTCTAATGTATTATCCTGAAGAGTAAATTATGTTTACCTTGTGTCAGACACATATGAGTGGGGAGCAACTAATAGGATATGGAATGGGAAGTAGCCCTGCTGGGCTTTGGTAACACCACCTACTCTTTTGTCTACACCACCTATTCTTTTGCCTTCAGGATGGATTCCACCCTGCAGCATTGAAGGCCTTACTGCCTCTTCTTCCCAATTCTACATTTAAAGGACAGTTCCTCCAGAAGTCAGTATTCTCTATTGGAACCCAAATCTGGATGTTGCCTCTGTGCACTGGAAGTAACTCAATTTGATCATCAAGACTGACCTAAATGGTCTTTATTATTTTTGTACCACAACTAACGTTTGGTTTTTCTTTTCAATATATAGGGCATACCATCAGGAAAGCCAGCATTTCTTCTTGTGTTTTCCAGTCTTATTACACTTGATATGTTCTAAGAGAATTTACTTGATCTCTTTAAGTTAATATCATTGGTGGGCCATGTAGAGCTAGCCTGTTAAAATGATCTTTCATGAATTCCCACTTCCCCATCATTGTCCTATAAATACGCCAAATTTTTTTGCACTTTTTAGAGAAAGATTTGAGTTCCTTAACAGAAACCTCAACAGAGTCATATTTCAAAGCAGCAAGTAGTGCAATACTTTGAGGATGCCATTTCTGTTCATATCCCTTGTTTTGATGACTGTGACTTCATAGTTGTGGTGTATGAGCAACTGGGAGAATCTGAGCTATCATTTAAACTCCTCAAAATGTTTAGCAATGAGCTATAGACAAGACAAGAGTAACTCACAATCATCAATTGACTTTACTTATTAAAGTCAGATAATCTGGAATATGATTCAGTGACTTAAAACAGTTACATGTACCCTCACTACAGGGCTGTGCAGAAATAACTCCCAACCGAGCTGGCACTATCTTGATGAAAATTCCAGACTTTAATTGAGAAAAACAAAGTCCACAATGAGTGGTGAAGATACAAATAATCTTTTACACGATGGAGGAAAAAAATGCAAGGACTCCAGTTGTAATATATAAAGTACATAATAAGTAACATTAACTAAATAAACATTAACTAAATAAAACCTTTCTACCGTGAAGCACCAGAGAATAGTTAACTGTCACAGAATAGCAAAGTCTTTCGCAGTCAGAAAAGTGGGAAAGCTACAGGCTATGAAATTACAATTCTAAAATTTTTTACATTAATTGGGATCACATGTTATCTTGGTGTATTATTGGATACAAGTCTAATACAGTACGGTATATAATCCGCTTCTAAAAGTTGTGGCAATGATGTTCAAAACACATAACAGTCTCAATGAAAAAACTACTGGTAGGTTTTCCATGGCTAAAGAAATCATACACCATTCGATTCCAACTCCCTTGAAACATGAGCTCTCTGTTGAAATGACTTATACTATTGGTAGTATCTGCAGCAAAGCCCCAAAAAACAATGGAGCTACTGTGACAGGCTCAATTTCCTACATGTTAAGAAACATGCAATTCTTTGTATTTTAAGAAAAGAACCACTTAACAAAAGTCACTGTGGTGACCTGGCATTGAAGAGAGATGTTCAGACTGTGGCATGGCTACATTAGATTGCTGCATAAGTCAAATAACTAACACATCCTACTCATAGGGAGGACATCAGGGTGGTGCTGAAGTCAGCCAGGCTGCCTCACTGCCTGAAGCATTGTCTGTGTGAAGTATACGTGTGTCCATCAAGTATTCTACAGGCATTCTATTTCATCCAACAGACCAAAAAATAGAGGTTGGGTTGATTGGCAGCTTTAAACATGCACAAGTATTCTCTGTTATCTGTAATGAATTTAACATATATTTATGAATGGCACACTCTCAGAAAAGGGAAGGTGGGCTTGTCATTCAGCTTACTGATATAATTAGAATGAAGAATTCAAAAGCAGTCACACTGGCTCCATACAGTTCATGTCTTTAGCCTGTCATAAGGAGCACATAAAAAAAGAACAAACAACAGTGACAGAGAATTGTTGACCTATACCCATTATATGTAACCTTATATCAAATACAATTTTCCTTTCATTTGTGGCTTTCGTATCAATATGTTTTGTGATGCACAATATCAAGGACAGTACATGATAATACTCTTAGAACTACTTTAATCATTTTGTATTTTACCAACTGAGTTATTATCTAATTCAGCTAGCAAATACAACCCTGCTTCCAAAACAATTAGGACACTCTGTAAAATGTAAATAAAAACAGAATGCAATGATTTGCAAATCATACTAACCCTATACTTAATTGAAAATATTACAAACGCAACATATCAAATGTCGAAACTAAGGAATTGTATTTTTTTTTTTTTAATATATGCTCATTTTGAGTTTGACGCTAGGAACACATTTTAAAAAAGGTGTTGTGTGGTGTGTTGCACCACCTCTTCTTTCAACAACACTTTGTAAACGTTGTGGGACTGAGGGGACTCATTACTGTAGTTCTGAAAGTGAAATGTTCTCCCGTTGTTATAGGATTTCAACTGCTCAACAGTTTGGGTTTCTCTTTTGTCAAATTGTTTGTTTTGTAATGCATTAAATGTTTTCACTGGGTGACAGGTCTGGACTGCAGGCAAGTCAGTTTGACATCTGAACTCTTTAACTATGGAGCCATGCTGTTGTAATACATGTAAAATGCGGTTTGGCAATGTCTTGAAAAAATTAAGCAAGGCCTTACCTGAAAAAGACGTTGTCTAGTTGGCAGCGTATGTTGCTCCAGAATCTGTATAGCATGAATGATACCTCCCCAGATGTACAAGCTACCCATACCATGTGCATTAATGCACCCCAATGCACCCCCATATCATCATAGATGCTGTCTTTTGAACTGTATGCTGATAGCAAGCCTTTTCTTCTTTACCCCCAAGGATATGGTATTCATGATTTCCAAAACAAAAAAATTCAAATTTTGATTTGTCAGACCCTAGGACAGTTTTCCACTTCCCCTCAGTCCATTGTAAATGAGCTCAAGCCCAGAGGAGGTGTCTGTGTTTCTCGATCATGTTTATATATGGTTTCTTCTTTGCATCGTAGAGTTTTTAACTTACATTTATGGATTCAGAGACGAACTCGTGTTCATAGACAATGGTTTTCAGAAGTGTTCCTGAGCCCATTCAGTGATTTTCACTACAGAATCGTGTCTGTTTTTAATGAAGTGCTGCCCAAGGACCCAAAGATCATGGCCATCCAATATTGGTTTTGGGCTTGGTCCCATGTGAGCAGACATTTTTTTCTGGATACTCTGAATCTTTAATTGATATTATAGAGCATAGATGATGAAATTCCCAATTTCTTTCCAATTTTACACAAAAGGAAGTTAATCTTAAATTGTTGCACTACTTGCCTGCGCAGTCTTTCACAGAGTGGTGAACACCTCCCAATCTTTACTTCTGAGAGACTCCGCCTCTTTGGGATGCTATTTTTACATCCAGTGAAGTTACTGACCTGTTGCCAATTAATCTAATTAGTTGTGAGATGTTCTACCAGCCATTTTTTAGCATTAAACAAGTTTTCCAATCTTTAGTTGCCCCTGTCCTAACTTTTTTGAAATGTGTGGCTGTCATCAAATTCAAAATGAGCATATATTTTTCATAAAATAATAAATGTTCTCAGTTTCAATATTTGATACTAGCCAACCCGCGGCGTAGCATACGCCGCATAATCAGGCCGCTTTTTAAATGATTTTTAGGCACAGAGGAAAAAATTAACATTTGAAAAATCCGTAATTTAATAAACCACCAAGAAAAGTAACATTGCAACAATGCACACTACAAACCAACATACAATTGTCCGTGACTGAAAACCGGAGGAGCACCGTCACGCTTTCTCCTTCCAAAGTGAAGGACGGGGTTGAACGGCGCTCGTTCAGTACGCACTGCCCGCTTATGTGCCCGCCCCCAACTCCCTACCTGAATTGCTTTCGTCTGTGTACAGTCCACACGCACCTGTGAGTCACGTTGACTGTTAATTTTCCAAACAACGCCTCAGTCGGTTTCCACGTTGATTTTTCATTGTTCTTTGCGGTCCCGGCTGCTTTTTGTTTATATATAATCCACCAAGTCACCCGACCATGGGGAGCTTTACAAAGGGCAGGGACGTAATCAGTGGGAGCGTATGACCCGCACATACTGCGAATTTCTCGTTCGTGGGGAACAATTGGAAGCCACGGTCTCCATCACGAATGGGGTTCAACGGCTTACCCACGCCGGGTAGACACACGTTGATCCATTCAGTGTAGCGCGCGTGCAGTACCGGACATACAAGTGCATCACAGACCTGTTAATGCTCAATCTCACGTGGCTGAAAGCCACTTGTCCCTCTAAGAATTTGGACGCCAACCGCTGTTGGGTTGTGTAACTATTTAGCAGGCGGGAGTCTTGTTCATTTTCGGAAATAACCAGCCAAATCGCTCCACCAACTAAGAACTGCCATGCACCACCACCCACAGAATCGAGAAAGAGGTATCAATCTGTCAATCCTCTCCGTGTCCGGGCTTGGTGAGGTTTCCTGTGTTGAGTCAAATGAAGCGAAAGGCTCCATACCTGGTGGTGCCCTTCCGTTCAATCCTTTAAGTTTCAGCTTTGTAACCATACTCCCCCCTGAACCCAAAGACTTTGGTTACCCGGTTGGCTGCCCGGTGGGTCATGGGAATGACGCCCGGATCGCCTTGTTGCGGGCCTGCATTGGTGAAGCAGGTGAGACGGTAATGAAACAGAGGCACAGGGCTTATTGGTTTTTAAAGACTGCTTCCTTCATTGGGTTTTAACCAATGCACAGAACGAACCAACACACAATCGTCCATGTGGTGCTCAGGGTGGAACGGGAGGAGAGGAGAAGGACATCCACTCCGCTCCGTCCGTCATGCTAGTCTGCTGATTTCTCGTTCAGTATACACTGCTTGCTCATGTGTCGTCTTTGTACAGTCCAGATGCACCTGTGACTCACTTAGACTTTTCATTGTTCTGTGCGGTTTTGGCTGCCTTTCTATATATAATCCACCAAGACACCCGACCACGGTGGGAGGGGGGTGTGTACAAAGTGCAGGAGTATCTAAGAAGACGCATGTTTGTCGTGGATGCGAATTGCTGTATGTAGCATGTAAAACAGTTTGCTATAGTGCACGCGGTCGTGCGTCGTAACCAAAAACTCATTTTTTAAAGACTGCTCACTTCATTGTGTTTTAACCTCAGTTATAAAGGAACGTTTTAAGGATCCCATGGGATACCCCTCGCAAACAGTTTTACACGCCGCGTATGGCGATTCACCTCTGCGAGAAACATGCCTCTATTAACAGTCAACGTGGGTTGGAGCTGCATGTGACCTCTACGACAGACGAATATAAATGACGCCGGTTTTTCTGTGTCGTCGTGTCCGAGTTGGTGGGCGTGGCTCTGTGAGTTGTCGTCGTATCCAATGGTCTTGGAGTTGGTGGGCGTGGCTCCTTCCTGCGTGCGCCATAGGTGTCTCACTTGTCGGCGGCTTAGTGAATCCACGCCCCTTCCGGCGTGCTTTCCATGGTCGTCTTGCCTTAGTGAATTATATATATAGATGTTGTCTTTGTTCTATATTCAATTAAATATGAGTTTAAATTATTTGCAAATCATAGCATTCTGTCTTTATTTACTTTTGCGCAACGTGACAACTTTTTTAGAAATGAGTTTGTAAATATTTCAGAATATCCTTTTTAGGTGTGATTTATTATTTTACCTATTTGTATGTCTCAGTAGCTCTTCCTCTGTCCTTTGTTGATACGATGCCATCTTTGAGCCTGGAAACTCTTTACTAGCTAGGTAAACTCCCACATGTTGCAGAACATGTTCTTGTTATAACAAAAAGTCTCAAGCTCCATATGCGCAAAGCATACAATTATACAACTCAAAATTATATATCGAGCACATCTGTCTCGACTAAAACTCTCCAAAATGTTTCCAGGGCATGATCCAACCTGCGAACGTTGCAACCAAGCCCCAGCCTCACTAGGTCACATGTTCTGGGCCTGCTCCAAATTAACATTATTCTGGACAAAAATTTTTAATTACCTCTCAGACAGTCTTGGACTCACAATCCCTCCTAACCCATTAACAGCTGTGTTTGGGGTTCTTCCAGAGGGTCTTAAAGTGGAGAAAGACAAACAAACTGTGATTGCATTCACTACACTGTTGGCACGCAGACTTATTCTGATAAACTGGAAGAACCCAAACTCTCCTTTTTTAAGTCAGTGGGAAACTGATGTGTTATATTATTTAAAATTGGAAAAAATCAAATACTCAGTTAGAGGATCTGTGCAGACTTTTTTCAAAACATGGCATGATCTAATCAGTAATATTTTGAAATGATTTTATAAAGCACAGAGAATTTGTTGATTTAGGTATTTTTAAAAGCCTTAAATTTTACACCGTTTGGCTTGCTCTCTCTCTCAAGGGTGGGGATCGATCTGTTCTTAGCATAATTCTTTTTTTTTGTAAAAACTTGATTGCTATGTATTGATTGTAATAAAATTAATAAATAAATAAAAAAAAAAAAAAGTCTTGCAAAAGGAAATTGAGACTTGAAGCAAAGATCTGCACAGTGAATCAATCTATTATTTGGTCTGTATTAGGTATCCTTACTCATTGTACAAAGACTGTTTTTTTTCTAAATGAGTTTTTTTTTTATTTATTCTTTTATACCCTATTACTTTTAAGACATTTTACTGTAAGTGCTTAAAAATATCCTTTAAGGATGCACATTATTAGAAGGTTAGCCTATGTGGCAAGGTTTAATGAGACCACAATTTTGAATTTTCAGTCAGCTGATACAAGCTTAATATCCTCCATTTATACCATCTTTGATTACATTATTTAACTTGTTATAAAGGTGCATTTATAATAAGGATTTGGTTGACATTTGATCAGGTTTATGGACTAACTTTAGTCAATTTTCACATAAAGAATTTTGAAGTGCAGCTATGGCTTATGAAAAACTATTCTCTTAATACGCTTCTGTAAGATTGCATGTCTGCTATCTGCGTTAATTGCCTTTTGTCATGAATTTAACTCTAATGATGTCTTTATGGGAACTGTAATAAAGAGTATTCAGGTAGAGTCAACATCAAAACCCCAACAAGTAACATTTCTATCTGCTCTTTATTTAGCTCAGAAATCAACAAACAAGAAAAAGAGGAAGAACAAGTGACGACCTGAATATCCACCACTCACACAATAAATGTCTGCCTTGTAGAGTTAGTGACAATTTGGTAACTTGGGCAGCAGAAACTACAGACATCACACTCAGGTAATTCTTTGTATGCTACAAGAACTGCTCAAAGTGTAATTAAGAAGTTAAACTTAATTCATTTGAATACCACAAAAATTTGAAGAACCCCAAATTCTTGTGCTTGATGGGCGTTTCTATTTATAAATGATGCAGCGAGAAGAAGTTTAAAAAAACAAAATCGCCATTTTCTTACATGAATTAACTAACCATAAGGAACATGATGGCTAAACCTAATGGTGATTTACCAGTAGAAAGATGAGCATGGCCACTGTTAAAATGCACACCAGCGGGCCTAAAAAAAAAAAAAAAAAAACTAGGTGGATGTTGGTCCAAAACAGGAAAGCACTGCAGAAATGATCTGGATCAAAAAGATCACACATTCTAGAAAGAAAAATCCAGAACATACTGTTGTCATCATAAATAGAAAACTAAAGGGACATAAGACAAGGAGACAGTTGCCACTAAATGAATTAACAGTAGTAAAAAATGAAAGCAATAACTTTAATTTGTTTTATCAATCTATCTAGGCACTAACCATATTTATGAGTATTTGTTATTTCAAATTAAAGGTGTTTTTGAAAGCCAAAAAAAAAAAAAATCATAACGGAAAGTCTCAGAGCAGTAAACTTAGGTCAAAATGATCACCTTATTGTGCCTGACGATTAATGCAGAAAATAGCAATATAAAAGATATCATTCCTTATGTTCTTTACATGGAAGCAATATTGTAAACCATTTACAAGCTGACTTTAATGGGAATGTAAGGTTAGATGTTACCTGGGAGTTCTGAAAGACTTGCCATTATTGAGGCAAATGGACCCTTAGAAAGATTTTCTTAAACAGGCAATGTTTGTCTTTCTGTGTGCTTCCCTCCCTTATAAGTGGAAATCATTTATTCCCCTATACATAAGCATAGTGTCTATCAAACTAAGTACAGATGTTGGTCTCAGCCCATCATCTCAGAAGTCCAAAGCTCAAACAATCAGGTCAATATATAAGCTTAGAACTACAAACGGTACTGCTGAAAAAGCAGATGTGTGTCATTTTCAGAAAGTTGAAAGAATGAGGGAGCAAATAAAAATCCATTATATTTCCATTTTTTATCCATAACCATACTGATAAGAAATAGTAGAGGGTGCACTAGCTGTTATGCATATAGGAAAGGATGTTTTCAATGAAGTTATTATTGCATCAGTTACTGGCGTGAGCTGGCATATTAACAGTGGTACCAGGAGGTAAAAACGAGAAAAATAAAAATGAGTGTAACTATCATCTGATAACTAGACATGTTAAAATTGAATGGAAATAGTCATGAAAATTGGAAATCCTTCAGGCATAGTTTGGAGCTGTATATGCTGGTGATAGGTCTGGATGAAAGAAATGAATGCTGAAAGACTGCATTGCTTCTTATGGTGGTGGGTCAAGCAGTGAGGGACTTCTACAACACGTTTGAATTTCTAGAGGAGTTCAGAGATAAGTACGCAGTTGTTATGAGAATGTTTGAGCAATATTGCATTGCAGGAAAAAATTAAACATACGAATGGTATTTTTTTCACAACAGGACAGAATCCATAGAACAATGCGTAACAGACCTGTAACATTGGCACACTGTGTGACTCAATCATATGAGATCAGATTGTCATTGCCGTTTTAGACAAACAAGTGAGAATGCAGCTACTCAGAGAAACCGAACTAAGCCTTGAAAGGACAATTAAAATTAGCCGGGCCTCAAAAAGCACAAAAATGTAGCCTGATGGTGAGGGGATGGCAGTTGACACAGTGCAAAGCTGTGCAAAAGAAACTAATAAGGATAAGTCACACAATATTAAGCAAAAAATAGACTACAAGGATTGTGTCCACTGAGGGACCCAGCATACACCAAAAAAATGTCCAGCTTATGGCAAAGACTGTTGGAAATAAGGAAAGAAAAAAGCACTTTTTATAGTGCTATTTCCCCAAGAGAACAGTACAAGTTGTGGAACAAAGCAACATCACCAGTGACAAGGATGACGTGTTCTTTGAAGAGGCTGAGACTGAGAAGAGCAGCAACAAGGACAGCAACAAGTAGATAGCCAATTTAAATATTAACAGAACAGCAATGCCTCTGAAATTAGACTTTAACTGATTGTGCAGAAAACCTGAAATTAAACAGGAAATACATTTAAAAACTTGCAACAATGAGCCAATTCCTACTAAAGGAGTGTGTAATGTCACCCTACTGGGAGAGGAAAGTTTAATTAATGCTGTTTTCGTACTAGTTGAGGGTGACAGGCAGGGAATATTGGGCCTGAAAACTTGTGAGAACCTGGGGCTTATCAAAAGAGTTAATGTACTTGGCAGCACTCAAGTAACACCTCGAAATTTATCTAAAAAACAGAGCAATTCAAAAGTTGCAAATATACAGGAGGTTCTGAGCAAATACAGTGAAGTATTTAAAGGCATTGGTTGTTTACCTAGTCAATACAAAACTAAAAGATAATACAGTTCCATTAATTGAACCAGGAAAAAAAGTGCCAGTAACTCTCAGAGAAAGGCTGAAATCAGAGTTACAGTCCTTAATTAAGAAAAAAAATAGAGGGGCCAAAAGAGTGGGTAAATTCTCTTGTAAAAGTAGAGAAAAAAATGGTGACATGAGACTGCATAGATCAGAGAGACATGAACAACTGGATTCAAAGAGAAAACTACAGATTGCCTACAAAGGCAGACATCACAAGTGCAATGGGAGGCGCTTGTTATTCTCTAAATTAGATGCATCTTCAGGTTTCCACCAAATTGTCTTGGATGAAGACAGTACCACATTCTTTACTTTGCTTCCTCCATTTACCCTTTGGAATATACTCAGCCCCAGAGTTATTTCAGAGAACAATCCTTCCTTGACGACATAGTTGTAGGGGGAAAAAAATCAAACAGAATATGATGAAAGGCTATGTAGAGTGCTGGAACAAAAATCGGATTAAAACCAATCAAGCAAAAATGTGAATTTGGTGTAAATGAAATCCATTACTTGGTGACAAATTGTTGGTAGTAGGTATACAGCCTGATCATGAAAGGATGAGGGCCAAAATTGAAATGCTGGTGCCAAGAGACAAAAATAAATTGTGAAGGGCTCTAGGTTTAGTGAATGACATGGGAAAGCTATTCCAAATCTATCAGCCAAAGCAAAGGCTTTGCGTAGCTTATTAGCGAAACACCATGAAAGGCAGTGGAAACATGAACATGTCAAAGAATGGGATATCTTGAAAAATAGTCTCATCAAAGAGTCAGTGCTAAAGTTTTTTGATAAGACAAACCAGTGAAACTGTCAACAGACACATCTAAAGGTGGATTAGAAGCTGTATTTCTTCAACAACATGGCATAGAGTAGTTCCCTGTAGCTTATGTTCCACGATGATGCAGCTGAAATGAATTAGATAGATAGATAGATAGATAGATAGATAGATAGATAGATAGATAGATAGATAGATAGATAGATAGATAGATAGATAGATAGGTACTTTATTAATCCCAAGGGGAAATTCACATACTCCAGCAGCATCATACTGATAAAAAACAATATTAAATTAAAGAGTGATAAAAATGCAGGTACTGTATAAGAGACAATAACTTTTTATAATGTTAACCTGCTCAGCGCCCGTCACTCTGCCACAGATGTCAAACTGTCCAGCTTCATTCTTACAATAGAGCCTGCCTTCCTCACCAGTTTGTCCAGGTGTGAGGCGTCCCTCTTCTTTATGCTGCCACAACCATCTGATAGAACATCTGCAACATCTTATTGCAGATGTTGAAAGACGCCAGCCTTCTAAGGAAGTATAGTCGGCTCTGTCCTTTCTTGCATGCACAAATTATGCACAAAGTAAAAAAGAAACATTGAGTGCAGTTTTGAAACTGTGAAAAGATTCATAAATATGTTTATGGCAGGAAAGTTATACTTGAGACAGACCATAAACCACTAGCAAACATTTTGAAGAAGGCTCTGGGAGATGCACCACCACGCATTCAGCACCTTTGAGTAGAGTATAATCTGACTTTTGAGTTCACTCCAGGCAAACACTTTATTGTGGCAAATGCCTTAAGTAGGTCAAGCTTGTGTGACGCAGGATCAAGCGTCGAAAAGAGGTACAAATTCATGTAGACAGTGTGCAAGCCCAGTACCCTGAGTCTATAGAAAAATGGATGCAGATCGCAAAAGCAACAGAGAATGACAAACAGTTGCAAAATGTCTTTCAGATAATTAGCTCATCACTTGAAGAGAAGCTACAGAAAGAACCCTTACTAACACATCTGAGATAACCTACTGTATGTGCAACTGATGCAAATCTCTTGAAAGGTAACAAAATAATCATACCTACCATAATGACACCACAAATGACAAAGCTGGTACATTAAATACATTTAGTTGTTGAGAAATGCAAAAGACATGCACATGATACTATGTTTTGACTAATTATGATTAGAGACAGCGAAACACTCATACTGTGATGTGACATTTGCCAACAGTATAGGTACAAACAGCCCAAAGAACAATTTTGGCTCATAGCAAACCAAATGAGCCGTGGATAATGGTCGGAGAAGATTTGTTCCAGCTAAATGGGAAAAACTATTTAATTACAATTGTTTACCACTCCAAATATCTAGAGTATGCATTGTTACCATATACCACTGCAAAGCAGATCATTTTACGTTCTAAGACTATCTTTGCAAGGCATGGGATCCCAGTTACTCTAATGAGTGATAATAGCCCACAGTTCAGCAGCCTAGAGTTCAAAGACTTTGTGAAACAGTATGGTTCTGACAATGTAACCTCTGGCTTATTATACCCTCGGTCCAATGGACTGGCTGAAAAAGGGGTGCAGATTGCAAAACAACTAATAAAGAAAACAGCAGAGGCTGATGAGGACCCATATCTCTCTGTCCTAAATTACAGAGGATCACCATTAGAAAGTGGCCCGATCACCAGCTGAGTTACTCAGGAACAGGAAGTTAAAGACAAGACTACCATCAGCTCAACATCTTCTTCAACATGCAGAACAACACTCACAGAGGCAGAACAAATACCACCATTCTTATTCTTGGAGTCCACTAGAGCAGGAGGACCTAGTACGAGTTAGATGTGATGGAAGATAGGGATCAATTGCAAAGGTTTTCAAAGAGATAGCACCAAGATGATATAAAGTAGTTACTGATTATGGCAACACATCTACTAAAAATCCCACCTAGGGAATTCTAGAATCCAGAGAGCCCTGATGGCACAGGATTATCAAGTACACAGTCCAGTGCTCAAAATAAACAATTGGACACTCCAGATGAAGCTGAGAGCTCCGAAAAAAAAAAAAATCAGTCCCTCTGGCAGTTTGAGCTGCAAGGCTAAGGTGAAAGATTATTAAACCTATAAGACTCGTTGAAGAGTTCTAGTCAGCATTGTTAATTTCTCATTAGCATTATGCAGTATAAAGGATTAGAACCTTGTTCTGAGTATTTGATAGCATACCATTGTTTACAATACAAATAAAATTTACAATTTAAATATTTATTGGAATTACATGTTATGTTTATCATGTGAAAAAATACTTTTCCAATCCTGTTGGTTACTTTTTTACCCCTGTTGGGAAAACAGAAATGTTACCTTCTTCAGAAAAAAGGGTATGTAATGATAGGAAATAGTAGAGGGCGCTCTAGCTGTTATTTATTGTATATACTGTAGGAAAGGACGTTTTCAATTAAGTTATTGCATTACTTACTAGCATGAGTGTGCATATTAACAGTACAAAAACTTTTGGGCAGTTTTCTTTATTAGCTTAAAAATAAAACAAATGAAATTTGTAAACTTTCATTTTCCTGACCCCTACTCTTTACAGAGTTCCAGTCCTTATTCTAAAATGGAACATCAGCTATAAAAAGTATGAGTGCAATGATTTTGGGGTTGGACACTTTAGCTTCTATTTTATACCTTCCTGTTCTTATTTTAATTGTTTTCTGTTGGTTATTGTTTTTTACTATAATTTTGCTTATATTTTAACTGGTGTTTTCAGGTAGGACACCAATGTTTTTATCGGTAGCATGTTCCTGCTATTACCAAATGACACCTACAAGTGCCATATCTTGAAATCATCATCTGGACAATATTTAAGATGGTATACTTCTCCTGTCATCTATGATTTCAGATTGTGTTTCACAAGATATTTGTGGTACTCACTTCTGTTTAAAGGCTTCTGACAACTGAATTTTGCATGTGGTTTTTGAATTTTTGATTTTAGACGTTTTAGGCTTTGATACATCGGTATCATATGTGTTCCTGGATTTGTTCACAGCCTGTTTTAAAATTTTATTTTTATTTTTTCATTCCTCAATCTCTTTGCCTCCTGACTGCTAATACCAATACCAACATGGCTGTACAATTAAAAAGCATACAAATATTTCTACAAAATCAAAATGATTCTATTTTCTTATCTTAATTTGTTTAAGTGTCAGAAACTTGTTCAGTTTTCACCAAGCAAAAAGAACTCAGATGAAATGAAATGGAAGAACGTTGCTGCATCTTCTGCTTGACTTTAATTAAAAATCCAGTTGATAATGCCATTGACTGGCATACATTTTCATATGCACAAAATGCAAAGATGCTCACTATGTTATGGCAATTAGAAAAATGCCTACTGTGTAACATCAAGAGAAATAGAAAACAACTAAGATAGTAAAACTATCGTTAAAAAAACTTTAAAATACAGTTAGTGCTCTAAACCCCAGACAAGAATCAGCACCACAAAATAATGAGTTTTTTCCAGAAAAGCACCCCTCTGTGTGCATAATGAGGATTTTAGGGAGCTTGTGCCACTTGGCACCCCTAATGGATTGACCATATCTGGACATAATCACCATTCCGAATTTTTTGGTGCAGATGCCTTGTGCAAACCCCAGCAAAACACCTCCTTGGACAGCAGCGCATACCTAAATCTGCCACTGGGTAAGATGGTAGCAGTTGTACCAATTAGAACAGTTTAGGTAATTTAGTGTCTTATTTACCAGTGAGGGCAGGGAGGATTTTAAGGTTGACCAATCCAGTACTGGAAAAAATGTTGGCAACTGTGGGGGAGTAATGGAATTAGTCTTTTTTTCTGATTAGTGGTGAGTGGCACTAAAAAGGACCATTGGTTTCTTCACTGTGTCTCAACTGCAACACCCTGATGTTCAACAGTGCCATACACTACCAGCTGTTTTATCTCTTTGTCTGCTCATACTTGTCACCCAGCTCCAGCTCAGTCCGCTCACATTGAGGCCAAATGCAACCCATACACCACAGTATTTGTGAGCTGACCTAAGCTCAGGATCCACATCCAATCCTCACTGTTACTCTCTAATTGTAGCTCACTCTTTGGATAAGATGTAAAACCAAAGTTCTGACTCTGTGGTCATAACAAATCCCTGGGAATCTTACGTAAAGAGCAGGGTGTATCACGATGTCCAGGCTAAATTGTCCTCCATGGCTTAGTCATTCTGGCCCCCTAATCATCCTCTGTCTTTAATTTTAATCTCTCTCACCACTTCACCACCTAACAGCTGATGCATGGTGAGCATACTGGTGCAAAAATCTGCCGTTGCATCATCCAGGTGGATGCTACACATTAGTGGTGGTTGAAGTGCCTCCCCAGTCTCTGTGAAAAGCACATTGAGTACTGAGAAATGCGAGATATAAATGCAAATTATTATTATTATTATTATTATTATTATTATTATTATTATCTCTATTATAAAAAAAAAATCTTGGAAGGAGATGAGAACTGATTTTATCAGAGAGACACTTTCACGTCCCGCGAGACGATTTAATAAAAGACAAAGAGTACATGACAAAGTAGAACATCGTAAAGAATTCAGAAATGTTGGCACGGTACACATGCAGAGCAGGTTAGAGATAATGGAAGTACGAAAATTCCAAAGTCTCAAAAAAAGGATAGGAAAGATTGCGAAAAAGAGATTGAATATATTGTTTGGATTTAAACTTTAAGTCAGAGACTTGTAGATCGTCTAATTCGTGTTACCATCAGGGAAAAATAGTGTTTCTTCCAACTGAAGAGGCGTATCTGCAAGAATCAAAAGATTTGTTGTTTGGTGAAAGTGAAATCCTGCGAGAGAAAATTTCAAGCCCCGCGAGACAAGAGCTTATGCAAAGAGATTTGAAAAAGTCTTGCCCACATTACCACGCACACGGTTCAATCATTTCTCATTTGTGTGAATGCTATTGTCAGACACATTTCTTGTAGAGAGAAAGAAACAATATTCACTCACAGGCAGTTATACGTTGCGTTGTCATGATGTAATTCCAAACACAGAATCAAAATTCAATGCGATATTGATGAAAAGGTAAAAGCGAAAAGAGATTGAATATATGGACATAGGTGATATGACAGAAGTATGTAGACATTGTTTTGCTTTAAACTTTAAGTTGGATACTTGTAGATCGTCTAATTCATGTTGCCATCAGGGAAAAGTAGTATTTCTTCCCAATGAAGAGACCTATGTGCGAGAATTAAAAGTTGTGTTGTTTGGTGAAAATAAAATCCACATACGTGAGCGACAGGGGCATGAAGTTGCTGGCGCAAAGCGCAGGTGGGGAGGTTTGAAGGAAGCAGGCAAAAGCGCCCTAGTTATTATTATTATTATTATTATTATTATTATTATTATTATTATTATTATCTGCTGCTCATGGGCTGCTTTATAGACAGTTTCCCCAGGTTATTCCTGCCACCTTGGCCAGGACCTGAGGATTGGTTCCCTCAGATGGACCCTGAGGCTGCTATACTACTATTGGACAAGGTTAGTTATTCATGAAACTCTTGATCCACTGGTTAATATACATCTTCATTATTCCCTATGGTCAATATATGTGGACAGTAACCATGAACATAGAAACGGGTATATGTCACTGGAATTAGAATACTCTTTAGGCTTTCAAGGCTTGATTTGTATTGTACAGTACAATGTGGTAAATTGTGCACCAACATATATAGTGCAGTGGAAAAGTGCGCCTTAGGTAAGTATCAGTGAAAAGATTCCCACAAAATCAAATTTGCAGTGTTTGGAAACTTTCCTGTCTCCTTTCCTTCTCATTGTTATGTATTGGTATTGTCTTCCCGACTCTGTCCTCCTAAACAAAGCAGAGCGATTCCTTTCATATGGGACCCAGGAGTACTTCTGGTACCATTGCATTACCTGCCAGAAACACTTTTGGGCCACATGGACCAGAGAGGTTCTCTCCCCACAGTGCCCCTGGTGGTACCTAAGGACAACTATAGGGCCTCTGTTCCACACTGTACATCCTAGGCAACCCTACAGGTGTCCAAACTGGAACCAAGCCAGAAGGATACTACCACCTCTCACAATGAGGGATGAATTGCGTGTGATAGTAAATTTCTCCCAAGTCTATGCATTATCTTTTCAGTCTGACTGGGGCAAGACCCGAATCCCATCTCAGCTCAGTTGCACTGTACTCCATGATGAAATTCCACTCCTTATGACCTCCCTACCAGTTAAAGAATTGGCCTCCATCCCAGACAGGATGACTGTCCATCCATTGTGGCATTCACAGTTTTCATTTCTGCTTCTGGAATTTATTTCTGTGTTATTTATTGATGTTTTAACTGTCAAAATACTGAAACTGGTGATAGCCATCATGATGAACTGATTTATTGTATTGTTTAATAGATAAACTCCTATTCTGCATGAAGAATTTTTGGTTTAATACTGTTTTAAGCTGCATTTTTGCCTTTGTGTAAACTGAATTTTAAGTATAGCTATGTATTTTTATATTTGAAAAGGTTTCTGAAAAAAAACCTGAAATATAAAATTAATGTTTACAGGCATTTACTGAAATCTTTTGGTTAATCTCACAGGTAATTAAATTGAACTCATTATTTGGAGTTGTTTCTTTCCTTTATATACTGTAGCAGATTACTGAAGCAGAGTCTTATTCAAGACTGCAATGTCTGCCTACTCTTTAAGAAACAAACTTTTGACTTTCTTTGTCACAGCTTCAGATTCTTAAACACCTCACAATGACAGCCAGTGTTATCTTATCATCTTGGCTTAAATAACTGAATGAAAAGTTAAACATCATTAAATAAGAAAGCTGTTTACTTTGACTGAAATTATTTTGACTTTAGTCAATCATATTTTATTAGAATTAGTGCAAAAAAGCATGATAAAAATGAAACTTAAATAAAAACACACTTCAGTCTGAATACTACAGTTTATGCAGTATATATTTTGAAACTGACAGCCTTTGCAGGAAAACCACTAAAAAAATCTACTATTTAGCTTGTCAGGCAATGAAGGTATGTTTGCATAAAAGATGATTAGACGCTGAGGTGTTAGTGTGTCTCAGAAATAACAGAATAAATGTTCAAATGTAGTCCAGTAGAGAATTGAAGCATAAGCTGCATTTGTCATACGGCGAAGCTGGGAAGTTGGAAGTCACATTTGTATCATTTATGATGTCCCCCACCGCCCCCATGTTCACACTGCCCAAGTGGGAAAGTAAGCTTAGATGTCACCACGAAAGCGGGTGTTGCAGCTACAAAGGATCCATACGATCAAAGAAATACTCGAGGGACAAGAAAGGCACAAAAAATACGTTTTCATGTATGAAAAAGATTACTATGCATCTTCTCAAAGAATACTATTTGTGTTTGGAAGCTGCACAAAGCAACCATTTAGTGCAATGTACACATAGCAGCACATATCAAATTAATATCTGTTAGACCATTTCTTTTTCTTCTGTAATGTTGATGTTTACCTTCTCAGTACTCAATATTATAGGTTAAAGTGATTAATTTAAATTAAATTCTTCCAATAAACAAATTTATCCTATAAAGTGTTATTGTACTTACTGTATGTTGCCATTTTGAACTGATGTTATAATATGAAGTTGAATAAACTTAGACTTGAAAGACCAGGCAAAAATTTGAGAGCGGTAATTCTGAGTCTGGGGCATGTTTTTGTTTGCATTTTCTGAGTCTGAGTTCAGAAATTGTGTTTTAGTGAAATGCAGCATTAAACTACATTTGCACAGGAGTGATCCTCATGAAGAACTTACTATAAGGAAAATATACAGTGCTATACAATGTTTTCTTATTTTTTGTTATACAACATTGAATTACAATGGATTTAATTAGGTTTTTTTGGCATTGCAATGAATTATTTTGTGTTTTCCATTTGTTTTTTACAAAACTTTGCCAAGATCAGTTTTAACTTTAAATTAAAGCCTTTCTCTGTCGATCAGTGTGAAAAAATAAATTAAATCCACTCTAATTCAATGTTCTATAAAAGTAAAATGTTAAAACTTCCAACAAGTGAATACTTTTTGTAGGCACTATAGATGGGAGATATAGCATGTATTTATATAAGGTGACCTAAAGACATTATAAAGCTGCCAAATAGCTACAAGTTAAGAAGGCAACCTTTAGCAGCTGTCAGCTATATGCATGAGGGATGGGTCCAATTCCGTGGGGCTTGCTTCACTTCTCTGGGCCCTCTGTCCGGCTGAATCATCTTTCCTCTGATTTTTCTATCTGGACCGTTTGGGGTTGGCGCTCTATCAACCTCTCTATATCCAGCCAGGACTGGTGGCACACTGGGTGGACAAGGTGTTTCCCAGAAGGGCATGAACAAGACACGTTTGGTGAGATTTTCCCTGGGACACAGCCAGCAGGCCAGCTTGCCCCACAAGTCAAAGGCCTCGGCATGTGCCAATCACTTAGCATCAAAAGATCACTCCCAACAGCACTGTGTCTGACATATGGATGTGAGAGTGTAGTGGGCTAGGATCTCATGTTTGAGAATGGGGTAGTCCGCAGCATCTTTCTCCTCCACCAGGTATGAGGTCTGTTTGCATCTCTTAGACTGACACAGATAACCTGTCTACAGACCTATATTGTTTTGAAAAACTCATCACAAACTTCAAAGGACTTTGTTGAACAGTTATCCAAAGATCTTGACCATGCATTGTTCTTCTCTCTCTTATTAAATTAATCTTAGCCTGAATGAACCTATTAATTTTTTACATTTAAGATTTTTCATTTAAAGATTTACCAATGTTGTTTCTTGTCCTAGTGTGTGGATATAAACACAGGGAACTTCCGTTTCTGTATTACATCTTGCCTGAAGAAGGGGCCTGAGTTGCCTCGAAAGCTTGCATATTGTAATCTTTTTAGTTAGCCAATAAAAAGTGTCATTTTGCTTGGCTTTTCTCTACCATAATACACCTGCTACACCTTTCCAGATAAAAATGGAGTGTGCCCACTCTCTCTGAGGCCAATAGATGCCGGGTGGCAGTGCACTTAAATATCAACAAGTAGGATTCAATATCATTCTGTGGGTGCATTGGAACAAACGGCTGGGCTGGTCCTCAGCCTCAAGCTGTGCTTCTGCATCGATGTAGTCCGCTTGCTATGCGACCACTTGGACCTGAAGCTGATTTACCTGGTCAGCCAATTGCTATATCAAATCTATGAGGTTAGCCAGGTTTGCCATCTACACTGAAACAACCTACTGACAATACCACCTGTCATCAACCAAAGAAACAGACAAGTCAAAAAAAGGATTGTTGGGGTATCAACCAGGTGTCCCCTTTTAATAAAGGTGTGGTCAGGTGCATAGTAGTGTAAAACAAGAACAAAACAGTTAGCAGGCAGAATCACAGCAGGCAGAAACACCTCCAAAATAGGTTGAGTCAAGCTCTGTAGATCAGTCAAAGCTTTAGGCTGGAACTCCAACAGGTGATCTGTTCTTTTTTAAAATTAGACGCATCTTTCTTGGACCAGAAGGAGAAAAGTGGGTGTCTTCTTGGAACTGTAGGTGGAAAAGAGAAGAAACTGTCAGTGACAGTGACCCCTTGTGACCCAGAGTGGTAGTGCTTACCTCTGATGAGCCAAGAAGGTGACCCTCTGACGTGCATACATGACACAACGCATGTGATGGCCATGCAGGTGAGTGAAGTTGACTGTAATGCAGGAGACAATCATAAAGGGTAGAAATGGGGGTTACAAGTGCCTTCAGGAATGGAGGGGAATTTATAATATCAGAAGTAACACAACTGCAGGAACAAAAACACCACCAGGTGTAGGACTTTGCATATTTACACTTCAAAGAAGCTAGTTTATGTCCTTTTGTGGTATAAAGGCTGTTGTTCATGTTTAGGATGCTGAAATTAAAAATCAGAAATAAAGTTCCAGCTCAAGAATGCATACTTATCATTATTAATGTTCAAAATACCAAATGCCCCTTGAAATTTGTTAAATATCTGTTCATCTTTTAAATAAAGAATAACCTGCTGTTAGGTTGTGTTTTTCAGCAAATACTGCAAATAAGAGTTCCCTTTTCTATGTATTTTATGTACCATATTGTAATTTTCTCTCTTTCTTCAAAATCCACAGTCATGGTGTGGTGGTGAATATCTCAGGAGGTGATGGCTTGTTGAGGGGATGATAGTTTTGGCTGTAGTATCACCCAGGACTCTAGGCATGGTGAAGATGCCAACTGAGGTTTGGAGATCTTCTGTATAAATGTTCAGCCATCTTGCCTATATTCGTATGGTAAAAGACTAGGTAAATCCATTACCTGCAAAATTCATCATGACACAAAACCTAAGTACTGTCACAGTCAATGGCACAAACAGGACCAGATAAACAATGGTAGGACATACACCCATCAGGGTCAAAACTATGACTGACTCGGTTGGCAGAAAATGAAATCCTTACAATATTAGCACAAAACATCTTCCAACCAAGTGAATATTTTGTGTTGATACATTCAATATAAAAATGTCATATAAGACTGGAGCGACAACCTTCTGATTTGTGAGTTTGAGAAAGCTAACAGTGTCACTTTGGACCCTCAGGAAGTGCTCTGGATGTAACAAAATGTGACTCATACAGTCTTCTAATCAGGGCCCAGTGTAGATAACCCTAAATGTGACACTTCCTGCCAGAAAAGTGCCTATTCTACACTTCTAACATATGTAAAATAACTGAGGTAAATATCATTATTAGAAAAAGGAAGAAGGAACATTTACAAAAATTGATTTTCAGTACAAATTAAGAAAAAATGTCAGTTAATTGAAATTAAAATGTCTTGAAAATGTGAAATTTGAAAGAAGTTCAGGCAAAAACCTGTTCAGAAAGAGGTTGTACTCTGACAAGTATATTGTCCTTGGAGGAAATACAGTGCTGTCTTGCTCAAGGTGGCCTAATAGCCACCTTCAGAGAACCAGTCCTTTAAGGTCAACATAAGGATCAGTGGTTCTGGAACACCATAAGCCACAGTTAATAGGTCTACCCCCCAACTTCAAAGTTTGGTCTAATAATGACCCCAAGATGGAATTTACATGATGCTCCCTGTTGGTGGCTTGCTGAGGTTGAATTCAGTAGATAGGTTGTGGTAAGTGGTGAGCTTGGTCGGTATGGTGGTTTTGTGGTGGTGTAAGAGTAGCAGGAAGTGTGTATTGAGGTACTTTAAGGTGGGCAAGTGGTTTAGCCATCCTACCTGAGATGGACTTAGACTTATATAAAAATGCAGCAGAGGTTGATTCCTGTTCTATTTCTTTGTTATCTTTGTGAATCTCCTTTTCTTCATTCCTGTATATTTTTGGCTCTTTGGCTTTATTCAGAGTTTTGGATCACTACAAGAGTACCTCTGTTGTTTCTGTTTATTGTTTATTGTTGGCCCTATAAAAGTAGAAGTGAGAAACATTTCTATCTTTTAAAGAAAACTGACTGCATCCAGCAAAACGGACAAGAACACCTACAGGAGGGAAAGGTATAGTCAGTTCTATTTTATTACTCTTATTACTTAGTATTACTCTGGTATTATTGGAGAGTGTATGTTCTAAAGGGTCAAAAGTATAGCTAAATTTAAGAAGCACACAATAAGATTCTATTCCATATTCAGCACTATAATATAACTAGTCAGCAAATGCATCTCTGCAACAATTGGTGATGGCATGACTGATAATAAAACTACTGATTCAATCAGATTGTTCTTTTTTAAAATTCTGTGGAAGGTAAGAGGAAACAATGTGTTGGAATGTTCCCAGACATAAAATGCTATGTTGAGATAACTGGAAATACGACAAAGAGAACAGATTGTTCATAAGATACTTTTGTTAGTACATCTTTCAAGTCTGTGGGTAACAGAACATAAACTGTGATGTGGAACAAAAGGAGAAAAAACTAACAGTGTCAGAAGAAAAAAGCTGGCAATTATTTATTGTACGTAGTATCTTCTTATAATGTTGAAAAAGTCACAAAGGTACATACCGTGTATAACAGAACATAGGTAGGTTAAGTCATTACTTGAGGATTTATAATGGAACTGCACTTGAACTTGAGTGTAACCTTTAATGTTGTGTGGAAAGAAGGCACAGAAGTAGAATTTAATGAACAGTAAACCATTTAGCCTTTAAGATTATTTTGCTGCATTTTGTGCTTAATGTTTTGCTTTCAATTATTTGGTTTAATTGACTTAGTGGTTTTGACTTTATCTTGTTTTTCGACAGTTTTCTAGTCACAAATCAAATCCAAACTGCCTCCTTTTACAGATACACCTAGGCAGGACATGAACTACACTTCTTTTAGTTGAAGGCCATACGTTTTGTAGTATTAACATACCCACCACATTTGAAATCATGTGTACTAGCCACATGCTCTCTTGGCCAATCATGTATTTAAATATTTTTTGTATCATCTGTAATTTGGCCCATTGTAGACCCTTTCTGCTTAATCTCAATAAGGGCCACTTGATAGCACCCAATATTCCACTCATTTCTTTTCTTAGGTATGAGCTATTCTTTGCTTTTTTGTTTGGTTCCCTTTGTTATTATTTTCCTTTGTGTATTTTTTTAGTCTTTTGACCATTCTAGTTTGGACTTTTTGGTTTTCTTTGACTTTGCCTGTTATCTTTTGCTTGTGATTTTTTGGTATGTGTATTTGCTTTTATCATTATTTAGATTTCCTTTTCTCCCTCATTGTTTTGTTTTATAATTTGATTTTCTTTATTCAGTTAGTATTTCGTTTTGATATTAAGCTTTGCTATTTTTGATATTTTATCTTGTTTTTTTTTTTCTTGTAATTTTTCTTTGGAATTGTAAACATGTTGGAGTTTTGCTGGAATTAATAAATTAAATCTTGTTTATTTAGGCTAGGGGCTTTGGTGGTTCATCTCTCCCTTTTTGAAAATATTCAGACCTTTCTAGGATAATAATAGCACAAAGCAAACTCTCTGTTGAGAAAAACTTTCCTCACCGTTGATTGAAAAGAATAAAAAAGGAAGATCCTTCTCTGTAACAAACATGTCCATTTTTGATAGAACTGCTTTGCCAGTCTAGTATTGACACCAGTGTAGTCTTTGCTAAAATACAATCAAGAACTAAACCAAGCATTCTGATGGTGTTTCAATCCATCTGCTTAACCGAAAACCAATTCATATAGATGAAGGCCCAAATTATCTCTATATTATATCATACTCTGTCACATCAGGTCATTCTTGTATTGCTATTTGCATTGCTATTTTTTTTTCTTTTTAACTATGTTGTTCAAATTATTTATGGATATGAAAAATTTTCTTTCAGGATTTTTTCTTTTCTTTAATTGCAAATATGTTATTAAAACAGAAAACTTATTTTGCGGTGGCTGGGAGGTTGTCGTAGTGAGGATATGGGTTCTTTAACTTGTAACCTCTATGGTTCTGTTTAATTTGCTATATTTGAGAATGGATAGATAGATAGATAGATAGATAGATAGATAGATAGATAGATAGATAGATAGATAGATAGATAGATAGATAGATAGATAGATAGATAGATAGATAGATACTTTATTAATCCCAAGGGGAAATTCACATAATCCAGCAGCAGTATACTGATACAAAGAAACAATATTAAATTAAATAGTAATAAAAATGAAAAGAATTAAAATAAAATTAATGTTCGCATTTACTCCCCCGGGTGGAATTAAGGAGTCGCATAGTGTGGGGGAGGAACGATCTCCTCAGTCTGTCAGTGGAACAGGACAGTGACAAAAGTCTGTCACTGAAGCTACTCCTCTGCCTGGAGATGAAAAAACAGATACCTCATTATGAACACAAAGATGTGAATGAAATCACATAGTTTTGCTCTTTCATTTTTGTTTCATAGTTAATTGGCAAAAAGAAGCAGTTAAAGCAGGGAAGAAGAACAAGAAGAAGTAGTTAAGGGCATGGGTGGAGTTTGACATTTAGGGGATAGGAGAGGGGAAAGCAGACAAACCATGTATACAAAAATGGCCTTTTTGATGGCCATACCTATACTGCTACACATTTACATTGTAAAACTAAGTAAAATATCATAAACTGCTCATAATAGAAAGTAAATCTCACTTACATTTGTTTTGAATTGTCTGTGCCCATGTCATCCATAGTGAACAAATTTGGCACATGTGATTTAGTCTAAGTCTGCTTGGTACCTACATCATGGATACTAACGGATGCCCTGTTCTTACCACTTTTTAACTGAATTCTGTCTCCAACCATCGATGTGAAGGTCTTTAGCTATAATAACAGTTTGGGAGGTAGAGTATTTTCTAATTTTGTCTGTAATAATGGCTGTGGGAGTTATTTTATGCAGTTCATAACAGTCATGCTATAATTTTTGAAAATGTTGCTCTCTGCTTTCTTTTTTAATTATCAATGATCTATATTAAAAACTTTGCATGCACACACTAGGTCTTGCCTAACATAACGCTATGTTATTACCAGTGTTGAATATCCAATCAGTTTAAGAACCTATAGAGAATTCAAATGTATTCAAAGTAACACATATTCATATGTATAAATATTGTAACCGATGCCTTCAGGCAATGCAAAAGTTAAAAGATATTAAATATTATAAGCTTATGCCTATACTTTTTATTCTCCAAGTAATCTGAGATGTAATTAAAACGTGGTCACTCCTTTGGGTTGATGGTGAACATCCCATCCTAAGATAATGGTGGGAGGTGATGGATAGAAAGCAACTATGTCCATCAGAAAATGATTAATACCCATTAAGCACATGAAAATATTGTTTGTGTAAGAAAAAGAGAGGAATGGAGGAGTTGGGTACCGGGAGTGAGAAAATGTTGAAAAAAATGCAGAGTGAGGTAATCTTGTGATAAGAATTGTAATAAATATGAGGTTCCACTGGACTAACGGCACTCACTTCATTGAACTGAGTCGGCTTTGTGCTCTATGCAATAAAATCTTATTCTAATTGCTCATCCAGAATCAAGGCATGTTTTCTTCCAAGCAAGAACAAGTTTTTCTATATGACAAACCCTAATCATGGTAGCTGGAAGGATTCCTTTCAATCAAAAAAAAAAAACATATAACTGTTTCTCTGCTGAGAAAAACTTTTTTTATATACTGTATATGTTTAGGACCGGGTGATTTTAATTCTCAAATTTGTTGAATATTAACATATTTGCATTTACTGTGGCCTTAAAAAACTTTTGAGGAAACAACTTTTATCTGAGATGTATTTCACTAACCTATCACATCCTTTGGGGGTCTTGGCTCCGGTTGACCATACCTTAAACTGTGCCCATGATTAAGGATCAGGAATCTTAAAAAGCAAGTTAATAAAAATGAAGCACAAAAAAGTTGCTTTAGCAATAATTAATTTCTCAATAAGATCGAAACCCTGCAGCCATGGTAGTACTCCAGATCCAAACACAAGGAGCTCTAAATTAAACAGTTAAAGATATAAGAGAAGCGCAAAAGGTATGAAATGTCTAAAAGTGACAGTTATCTTCTTGGAAACTTGGAATGATGATTTTTCTGTTTTCACACTTCAAAGAACTGAAATCTTCACTCTCATTTTGCAGCCGCTTTTACTGATTCTGTAGGTCACATGAAGGCCCAAATGTCTTATGCAGGTTTTAAGATCAACCACATTTTATTTTAACTTCCACAATTATTATCATCCACCATCTCAAGACACATTTTCAAGAAAACTAAATTACAATACAAAATCAGCATATAAAAACTGTTTAGGAGAATAAAAACACAGCATGGCACTAGTCTGTCAAGTTGAAGGCATTTTCTTCTGCGCCAAAGGAATGATCTAACATATCTTACAGTACATCCTGTGGGATACAAATGAAAAATTTTCTAAAACATTTTTCTTTACAGACTAGCTTTACAGTGCCAAATGATACCTACAATGAGAAGGGGGTATTTAATTTCACAAGGATCTTAGTAAAAACTTAGTAAACTTTTTTACAAAGAATTTGCCTATAGTGCTATTATAATGATCTTGAACCAATAATCAATGTCATCAAAAAGAGACTAAAAACCCTTCCTGAAGAGGAAAGTGCGGTCCTTGAGTAGTACTTCCAGTTTGAGGTATGATTCTGGGCCTTATAGACAAGTTAGATTTTAAATGCAGTCCCAAATGTTCTTAAAGCTGATAGGACAACAAATGCTAAGGAGTAACATCCCTCCTGACCTCCTCCATTACACTCTAATATGCTATTGCAGTCTGTAATTTATCAACGGGACTTTTACAATGTGAATGTATTCTAGATCCTTATAAAATGAAACATGTTTTCAGCAGATCTCACATTCTGTAGACTTGACTGCACACTCATTATTTGCTCTTTCATTGTTTACTGATTTGTTTTTCTTGCTTGTGTTCTCTAAAGCACATACTTGTTTTGCCCTCAGAAACGCTTCTCTCTGATATTGCCTGATCTGACTGTGTCCAGAGTTTGTTCTTTCTATGTCCAATCCAAGCGTAGCATCGTACAGTATATTTAAGAAGAAATCTAAGCTAACGGTGTCCCATCCAAAGACAGCAACTCAAGGTATCACAAAAATCCTTGCTTAGCCTTCTCCTATCTGACTACCAAATGCATTTTCTGTCTCTGCAACCTATACAATAGCAAGTTCAAATTAAAAAAGTCACTTTGAGACTTTATTCATTTTTTCAACATCCTCAAAGGCATTGACAAAACTGATACATAAGAATTCTATCAGTTAAATAGTCATGTACTCAATTGCTGGGATTTAAGGGGAAATGCATGTCAGATGGAAGGCTCACTTCTTCACACTAAGCGTAACACAAGCTATCAAGTCACACAGCTGAAGCAGAATCACTGAAAACTTTTTTAAACAAACCTGGATAATATTGTAAAGCCAGACAGGAGGAATTAGCCATTTATGCCAGATTGGAGATATGTAGCTCTAAAAAGGACCATTGACTTCTTCAGTAGCCGCTCACGTCTTCAGCGATGGCACACACTCTCAGCTTCTTTGTCCCATGTTCACTCATACTCATCACTCAGTTCTGCCTCACTCTGCTTGTCTGGGGTTAGAGGCAATCTGGATGCTATACATTCCCTTAGCTCTGTGAGCCAACCCAGTGTCAGAGTTCACATCCAAGGCTCATTGGTAGCCACACATCATGGCCGATAGGCTTTAGCAGTCGGAGAGAGTGTACCTGAAGTGATAAAGGTATTCTTGCCCCCTCAGACAGTTTGCCCCAACCTGATGATCATGTCCCTTGCAGGTCAGGACCGAGTGGTGTTACAATTGGACAACTTAGGTATTATTTTTTGAAATAAGCTTGATGAACTGAATAGCCTCCTCTCATTTGTCAAATATCATATGTAAATGTCTCTCTGAAACTGAATATCAGTTAAAGCTATGATTTTAATTTTTAGGTTGTTCAAAGGAAGAGAAAATGAATTCTACCATTTCAGAACTGTTATGTTTGCTGAACCAAGTATCAAATACTGCGAAATTAGTGGCCTATGTTTTTCTGAGAAATACAAGTCAGCAGGCAAGCTGCTGTTGTGGCTGTGCTGGGTGCTACTGCTGCTGCTTCAGCTTCTACTTCCACACTAAAATAAATGTTAATAGTCACTGTATAGTGAAAGAACCACAAAAATCTATATTCAAAATTGCTGTATATTCAGGCAATATTGTGATTAAAAACACACAAATATTAAGCTTTAATAATGGCATGCCATCTTATTGTTGGTCCAAATTGGGGAAATAAACAGGTGCAGACAGAATAGGTGGTGGGATAAACAATTTAACGATGAGATTTACCCATCACCAAGGTAGGGCACTTATTTAAATCATATGCTTGGTCATTTAGGAGATCTTGGCCTCAATGTGCAAGGCACCTGCAGAGAAGTGCTGCTGTAAAAAAGTAATCTACAATTAAAAAGTCTCAGAGATGCATAAGGAGCATAACTGAAAATACCCAGGAAACAATAAATCAGGAAAATTAACATTTCAGCTACAGTATGTTTTTACAAAAGAAAAAATGAAGATAATGCTTCAAGAAGCTTACTAACATGCACAGTGTAAATATAACATGCTCAGTTTAAACTAAAAAATCATATAAGCTTCAGATCCTGTATGTGACAACATTAACGGTTACGCCTAATTAGAAAAAAGATATTGTTTGTAAACTTTTGGAAAGTATATTCAAACAGTTGATTCAGGAAGGAATTGATCCAGTTCTCAAAAAGGCACACAAGCATATTTCCCACCAATTGTATGGTACACTATTATTGTATTAAAATATGAGTGTATCGCTATATCTGTAAAGCACAATCTCTGTTGGTTTGCTCTTCATGCACAGCATATTTGAACAGAGATTTCAGAGTGTCACATAACTGGAATATTGCAACTGTAGCTCCACTCCACAAGAAGGGAGACAAATGGATCCTGGTTATTATAAATCAGTAAGTCTTATTTTTATACCATGCAAATTAATGTAAACCATTATAAGAAATACATACGAAAAGTGCCATATGAAAATAGCATTCTAAATAAAGGAGAACATGGATTTATGAGAGGAAGATCTTGCCAAACTAATCTATTAGTTTTTTTTTTTAACAGGTTAGCGAAATGGTAAACAACAGCAAAAGTATGACATTCATTACTTAAATTTTCAATAAGTCTTTGATACAGTCCCACGCTAAAGATTAATTCTGAAACTAGAAGCAGTTGGCTTCAAAGATAACCTACAAAACTGGATCTCAAGTTGGTTAACCAGCATGAGACAAAGAGTACAAGTAAGAGGAGAACAGTCCATGTGTAGTGAAGTCTTCAATGAAACCACTCAGGTGTCTGTCCTTGGATCAGTGCTTGTTCTGACTCATATTAATAAAATAGATTAAACATATGAAACTTGCAGATGATGCACAAATTGAAGAAATAGTAGATACCAAGCAGGTAACAAAAACAATTTAGAAAGATCTCAATAATCTTCAGAACTGGGTTAACAACATCTGAAAGAGTTTATTGACACAACATTCTTATTGTCTAAGTTCAGAATCAACTAAAAAGCCAAATAAAATGTTAAATAAAACATTAGGTTATATGGTAAAAACTGTTGAATATAAATCAAAACATGTTATGCTCAGAATACAGTATATAATGCAGTAGTGAGATCACATGTGGAGCATTATGTGCAGTTCTGGTCGCCACACTGCAAAAAAGACATAACAGCATTTGAAGCTGTGCAGAGGAGAGCAACCAAAGGGAACCCAGGACTAAAGGATATGCCGTACACTAACCTGAATTAAACCTGTTTAAACTCGAGCAGAAGAGACTGCGTGATGACCTAATTCAGGTCTGCAAAATTCTCAAAGGCTAAATCAGATTAATAGCCTTGTTTTGACTTTAACTTCCCAGAAACACAATATTGCTACTACTTTCAAATCAGAAACTTTGTTAAATTAAACCTCCACATTTTTCCACACCTCCCACCTATTTCTATTCCAGAAGAAGTACTGATCAGTCTTGAAGACTTAGACAGCATCTCAACAATGTATGAAATCATTGTAAAGTCCCTTCTTTTCAGAGAACCCAGGATACTGTGGGCAAAGGATCTTTCACTTAATATATCAGAAAAGGAGAGGAAGGCAGCCACGCACAGAATACACTCTAGCTCCATATGTGCAAAGTATTCAATCATTCAACTTAAAATCTTTCATCCATCACATTTATCTTGCTTAAAATTGTCTAAAATGTATCCAGGTGAAGACCCAACCTGCAAATGTTGCAGTCTAACTGGTCACCAAATTTTTTGGAAGTGTCTCAAATTAACATAATTTTGGACAAAGGTCTTTAAAAGCCTATCAGAGAGCCTTGGTGTCACAATCACACCTAACCCAGTAACAGCTGTGCTTGTTGGACTTCTGGATGGCCTTAAAGTAAAGAAGAACAAATTGATTGTAATCTCCTACACCTCACTACTAGCACGTAGACTTTTCCTGCTTAACTAGAAGAACCTCAAGTGACCCGACATTTGCGCGATAGACATATGAGCGCCGACAAACTAGCGCACATTAAAACGCGGTGTCAAAATCGCGTCGACAAAATCATGAAAGTTTCATTAAATATGAATTACTAGTTTAAAGCATATATAATAATGTTTATTTTAGAAGTCAATATTATGAGACACGGCACGCAGATAGCCCTTAAGATCACGCCCTGCATATTCCCCAGGGTTCCATTTTAGGGCCACTACTTTTTTCAATCTACATCCTGCCTTTAGGTGCAATTTTTAGAAAGCATGCAATTTCATATCACCTATATGCTGACGACTGCCAAATTTATTTCTCCCTCAAGCCAACTGACTCCACCAAACCTCTCCTCGACTGCCTATCTGACATTAAGGACTGGCTGGCTGTAAACTTTCTTCACCTGAACGATTCAAAAACCGAGGTCATTGTTTTTAGCCCCGACTGCAAACGGACCCCACCCCTTGGCCTCGACTCTCTTCCCACTCTAGTAACTTCGTCTGTCTCCAATCTTGGAATCAAAATGGATACATTCCTGAAAATGGATGCTCAAGTCAACAGCACAGTAAAATCCTGCTTTTTCCATCTAAGGCGAATCGCCAAACTCAAGCCTATTCTTTCTAACCACCTCCTGGAATCAGTAATTCATGCATTCATTACGTCCCGGCTTGACTACTCTAATTCCTGCCTTTTTGGTATCAGTAAAGCCACACTTTCTAGACTCCAACTGGCTCAAAATGCGGCTGCAAGGCTTCTAACTGGAAGTAGCAGAATCCAACACATTTCACCAATTTTGAAAACCCTTCACTGGCTGCCGGTTAGATTCAGAATCGATTTTAAGATTCTCCTCCTAACCTATAAGGCATTAAACGGTCTAGCCCCCGCCTATTTGAGTGTCTTGCTCCATTGTCACAATCCCCCTCGTGTTCTTAGATCTGCAGATCAGCTGCTCCTAACCGTTCCCAAGGCACGTTTTAAAGCTCGTGGTGAAAGGGCTTTCTCCGTCTGTGCACCCAGGCTCTGGAACTCCCTGCCCTTAGTGGTTAGGCAAGCCGCTTCAGTCGCCACATTCAAATCTCGCCTAAAAACGCACTTCTTCACATTGGCTTTTAATTCTTAACCTGTTTCATTTTCCACTTGTCTTTTGCTATTTTCTCTATTTTATTTGGTCCCTTGACCTGTTTTTAGTATCTCTGTTTTAATTCTCTCTTAATGTTTATTTTTAATATTTTGCTTTTAGTCCTGCTTGTTGTAACTGTACAGCGCTTTGGTCAGTTGTAATGCTGTGTTTTTAAGCGCTCAACAAATAACTATGGTATGGTATGGTATGGTATGTAGGAAGAATGGCAACAAGACGTCTTGATAGTTGTGCGTATTTAGACTTGCTGGCTGCCTGACTGCTGGTAATTCTGCTTTGCATACGACACGTTATGCCAACACTCGACTGAGTTATTTGTTCGCGGCATGCCATCAGCAGTTATAACAGTTATAACCTAGCACATAATGTGTACATAATGTGCACATAGTCGTCCCACTCTCTTGGCCTCTCTCGTGATTTTGTCATGGCGATTTTGTCGCCGCGCATTTGTCGAAAACCAGTTAGCGAGTTTGTCGGCGCTCATATATCTATTGCGCTTTTGTCGGTGAACCAGAACCTCAACCCACCTGTTATAAGTGAGTGGGTAACTAATATTTTGTATTTGAATTTGGAAAAAAAATCTATTTCTTGCTTAGAAGATCTGTTCAAAACTTTTTTTAAAATATGGCAAGATCTATTTAATAAAATTTTAGAGTAAGCATTTATATCAATGAAAATGGACATTCTCCCTTCTTCTTGATTATAAAGTTTTGCCCTTGCTGTTGGCTCTCCTCTCTTTCTCTTCATTGGGTGTTGAATTTTGATTTGTTAAGTTCGACTTGATTGTATGTAATGTCATTTTCTTTGCTGCATAATTTGGACTTGACTGTATTTAATTTTATTTTCCTCGGATAAAATAAAAAAAAATAATTGTTTCGATTAAATTGTGAATCACATACTCAAGGATGCCACTAGAAATGAATAAGAAGTGCATTTGAGACTGAAGACAGGAAGCACTTCTATACTTAAAGAGGTGTGGGAGTCTAGAACAAACTATCAAGACCTAAAGTTGAAACAGAAACCTTGCCAAACTTTATGAAGTATTTGGATGAGATAGTGGAACAGTTCAAACAAGATTAGTGGACTGAATGGTCTCCTCTCATTTGTCAAATGTCTAATGTTTCTCTTTCATATTTGAACATGATTAACTCAGGTTTTTGACATGTAAGTTAGACTTCAAGATCAGAGCCAACCCACTAGCATTTGTAAACCAACAGATACCTCAAGTATCATAACAAACTGGAATCACTCGTCATAGTCTAAACACAATACTTTTTCCTACTTAACATTTACAGCAAAGTTTTGAAATAAATCCTAGGCAAAGATGTGAAAATGAGATACACTTTCACAATAGTGAGTAGTGTGAAGTTTTACAGTGTGATCTATCAGAAGAGAGACAACACAGATTGTGTAGTGTGGTGTGGTGGATGGTTAGCTTGCTAGTCTTCCAGTCAGGAAATCTGGATTTGATTCCCACCCATTATGTTTAACATTTTCTTTAATCACACATTCCCCTTTCTGTTTTTGTCATGGTCACAAGCCTCCTTAGCTTGAATCATGTTGTCATCATGTCATTCACTCTATACACCTCAGACTATAAATATAACACCAGGTAATGTCACTGGCAGAAATTATCAGATGATTCTGCACTTATGTGGTGTACCGATAAAGGGGAGGAGACAGAGTAGAGGAGTCAGGTGGAGAAGTTTGTTTCTTGGTGCAAAGAGAATCATCTGCTTCTCAGCATCAGCAAAACCAAGGAACTGGTTATTCACTTTCAATACACCAAAGAGCCTCTATGTCAATTCACTATTCAGGGAGTGGGCGTAGTGGTGGTCCACTCCTAGATATACTGTACTTGGGGGTCTCTATCAATAACAGTTTGGAGTGGTCTTGAAACATTAAGGTACTATATAGGAAAGGGTAGAGCTGGCTCTTCTTTTCTTTACAGACTACAATTTTGTGATGGTCAGTGCAATTTCTTTGCTGTGATATGTGGGGCCACTAACATCACTTTAAGGGAGGCCCACCAAATCATCAAACTAATTAAAAGGGCAGGCTCAGTCATGTCTCTCCGGTGTGTGTTCAGACTATAGAGTGTGTATATCTATCTATCTATCTATCTATCTATCTATCTATCTATCTATCTATCTATCTATCTATCTATCTATCTATCTATCTATCTATCTATCTATCTATCTATCTATCTATCTATCTTCTGCAGCTGACTAGGTTAGGCAGGACGAAGGAGACAAATCTTGTTAACAAATGAGAAAAACGAATGTAAGATCAACTCTCTGCACCTTCATAGTTGCAAGATAAACATGTGTTACACCATCAATCTTAAAACAAATTTTTGCCAAAGATTGTAAACAGTTCATTCATTTTGTGAACATAATAAACAATATTTTCTTTTTTGACTGACATCCCACCCAGGGTTGGCCTTGCCATTGGGATTAGATCTTTCTTCCTCTCTACCCCATATCTGATAAAGGTGGCTGAGACAATGGATGCATTCAATTTGCTGTTTCAAAGTAAAAAAAAATGTTTTGTGAAACTTGACTTGCTTGTATGGAATGTTATTTGATTTTAATAAAATTAATAAATGTTTTTTTTAAAAAGTCATCAGCTGTAAGTCAGTATCTGGGTAGGCTTTATCTTCTCAAGTCTGTGAGACTTCATAAAACATCTAAAGAGCTTCTGTAAAATGCCAAAATTCCCTCTGGGAAGAAATAAAGTTCTAAATTTCTAGCTAAAAATACAATATATAATCTGTAATTACTTTTGAAGTTGTCTTCTTTTCCACTTTCTAATCACGGCAATACCAGGTAATTCAGCTAGTTCTTAATAACAATCAGGAAGCAGTTATATAAAAAGAATTCTGACGAATGAATCAAGTAATATTTTGTCTAGGCAGTTTAATTAGCAGACAAATGCAAAACACATAGCACAATTTACTTAGAGTTTTGAAAAATATTTGACATTGATGCTCAGCCATCTTCAGCCCCTGCTTGTTTTGGGGGATTGACCACTTAGCTTTTCTCTTCAGCATATGGAAGGTCTGCTCAATTGGATTTAAGTCAGGTGACTGGCTTGGCCATTCAAGAATCTTCCATTTTTCAGCTTTGGTAAACTCCCGTGTTTCCTTAGCAGTACGTTTGGGATTGTTATCGGATGAAGTGCTTTTCAATGAGTTTGGAGGCAATTACTGGAATTTCAGCAGATCAGATGTTTCTATACACCTCAGTTGTTCCATCATTAATGATGAGATGTGTGCCAGTACTTGTGATACTAGCAGTGCCAAATATTATGGCTCCCTGAAATGGGGGGATGGGGGGTCGGGGCATGTAGAAAAAGTGTTGTGATTTCTTCCAAAATGTATACAAATACCCTTAAATGAAAGTTTGCAATGTGCACTTTAATCATGTCTGAATTGTTTGATTTGTAATTTTAAAAAAGTGTAGTAGAGAGGTAAATCAAGGAAAAAATAAATGTTATTACATAACATGACAGATCAGGCTCTGATGCTACAGCATTTTTTACCAGATGGCAAAAGAATGAAGAATGTATGAGAGGGCGAGAAGGGTCCTGCACAATGCAGTAGGCCTTGAGAGCACAATGTTAGGAGAAGGTGTTTTAGGTGAGAAGGGAAGCTAATGGGTAGATAGACATTCATCTTTAACAAGCATATGGTGCACCCAGTGCACCTAGAGCATGTCTGGCATTGTGGAACATAAGTACCCAGGGGACAAATAAAATTCTATCTATCTATCTATCTATCTATCTATCTATCTATCTATCTATCTATCTATCTATCTATCTATCTATCTATCTATCTATCTATCTATCTATCTATCTATCTATCTATCTATCTATCTATCTATCTAAAGAGCTTCTGTAAAAAGCCAAATTTCCCCCTGGGAAGAAATAAAGTTCTACATTTCTAGCTAAAAATAAAAGTTTGCTATTACAGTATATAATCTGTAATTGCTTTTTAAGTTGTCTTCTTTTCCACTTTCCAATCCTGGCAATGCCAGGTAATTCAGTTAATTCTTAGTAAAAATCAGCAAGCGGTTATGTGAAAAGGATTCTGACGAATGAATCAATTAATCTTTTGTCCAGGCAGTTTAATTAGCAGACAAATGCAAAGCACATAGCACAATTTACTTTGAGTTTTGAAAAACATTTGATATTGCAACAAAAAAAAAAGCAATTAGAAGTTAGAAGCCCTTGGCATTAATAAATTTCAAAAATGGATTTCATGCTGACAAAGAGAAACAGAATGTGGATAAGAGAAGAATGCACCACATGGAGTGAGGTCATTAGTGGTGTCTCCCTGGGATCAGAGCTCCAGAGGTTAATCTTTGTAATTCACATTAAGTAAAATGATTGAAATTTAGTTAGAAAATGCACTTGAACTGTTTCTATTTCAATATTACATTACTGTGGAATTTGCAGATGACAAAAAACACTTAGCTGGCAGAACATTCAGAACCAGGCCTCATACAGGTAAACAGAGCATTAAGTAAAAGAAACAGTGAAACACACCATGAAAGTGATTGAAGGCTTTGTATTTTAACAAACTGTCTAGTGTCAGGGAAGTGCAAAAAGAAATTAAAAAGCAAATAACATGTTGACTTCTAATGTAAAAAACGGTGAATAAAGATCAAGAGACATTGTGCTTAGATCCTATAATGTGCAAGCGCAGTGGTTCTCAAGTGCACTCCAGCGGTTATGCTGTCATCCCAGCCAACTACTTCTTTTATTTGGACTCCAGCCACAATTAAGCAAGCTGTTGTTTCCCAACTTATATGCTTTTTTGTAGCAATCCAGAAATTACAAACTGTTTATAGTTGCCTTGAGAGTTGTCATGGAGTTCTGCACAGGCTCTTGGTGAACAACATTGTGCAATAACAAAGCTGTTTATACTGTTGTATTGTATTTCTGAGGTGGCAATGACACATTGGCCATCTAACTCTGTGAAGAGGACTTCTTATATTCTGTTTTATGTGTTGTATTTACCCCATTTATTAACACCCATTGCACGTTCAACCTAACTGGAAGGGGGAATTCTGTCTCTGAATCGCCCTTCATAAGATTTCTTCAATTTTTTAGCCCTACAAAGATTTCTGGAGTTTTTTTCTTGTCTTCTTAAAACATTATTAGAAGAATCTAGACAAGAACAGGCTATTCAACACAACAAAGCTCCCCAGTCCTATCCACTTAATTCTTCCACAATAACATCATGTTGAGTTTTAAAGGTCCCTAAAGTTCTATGGTGTACCACACTACTTGGTAGTCTATTCCATGTGTCTATTGTTGTTTGTGTGAAAAAAACTTCCCAATGTTTGCGCATAATTTACTCTTAACAAGTCATGTTCTTGATTAATTCATTTTAAAGTAACAGTCTTGATCCTTCAATCAACCTAGTCGCTCTTCTCTGGACCTTTTCTAGCACTGCTATGTCCTTTTTGTAGCTTAGAGACCAAAACTGAACACAGTACTCCAGATGAGGCCTCACCAGTGTGCTATAAAGCTTGAGCATAACCTCCTTGATCTTTTACTCTACACATTCTCTATATACACTATATATAACTCAAATATATAAAGCCTGTCTGTATGTCTGTCTGTCTGTGTCTGTCTGCTTTTTGCAAGAGAACTACTTAACAGATTTAGATCTGTTTTTTTTTCTATAAGTTGCTTGAACATTCCAGTTGATTTTGCGACTCCTCACATCTCACTAAGTATCATTGTCCCCTTGCAGCACTGATTTATTACAGAAAGGCTGCAGGCCGAGGGATGGGGAAAGCATGACGTCAGGAGTGGGAAGCCGGGTGGGGCCCTCGTCACTCACATGCCAGCCTCCGTTTAAGTCAGTATACATCTTGTCACGTGTTGGAGCGTACCTTGCCTCCGCTTAACTGGCCACCTGTTTATTTATTGATTTATAAAGCTTGCTCTGTTTCACTACTATTTGGGCAAGGCCGTGGGGGTACTTTCCGGTTTCAGACTTCCCGTTGTGTATTCAAATCTAACGTTTTTACTTCTACATGTAATACTTTACATTTACTGACATTAAATTTCATCTGCTACAAATCTGCCCAGGCCTGTAAGCTGTCCAAAACCCTCTGTAATGAATCAGTGGATTTCTGACTATCTGCCAATCCACCTATCTTGATATCATCAGCAAACGTAACCAGCTTGTTACTTATTTTCCTATCAGAATCATTTATATATATTAAAAAATAGCAGCGGCCGTAGCACTGACCCCTGGGAGTCACCACTCTTAATGTTAACAAAGAGAGTCAAGGCTGGGGGGCTGTCAAAAAACAGGACCTATTAAAGCCCATTGAGGCATTCCTTGTGTGGTTTGGGCTATACAAGAAATAAATTGATGCTGTTGTTATGCTAAATTGTTACTGAATTAAGAATTTATATATGTTAAATGGGCAAATTCACTCTTCAGCGTTTTAACATATTGTTCATTTTTAAAATTCTAGCTATTCAAGTCATTAAGAGCCAATCTAAGAAAGTTAAAGCTTTGAGTTAGTGTTTGCTTAATTCGAATAGAATATAGATTTCTTTCACAGTCATAGACAATGGTATAGTCTTTTCCCCCTGTAAGTTAGTATGAGATAGAACTTTCTTGCTAAAATTAAGATAGTCAGTTGTTGTTTAGACTAGGACCCAGTGCACGGGGCTTAAAAGACCCATTTTCAACATAGAAATGGGATAGGCATACAGTTTTCTGTCAGTTTTTAAATGGTTCAGAAACGTTTAGAAGTGATTTTGTTACGATAAGAAACGTAACAAGATTTATAAGCTTCGAACATAACTTCTTTTAAACAAGAACTTTTTTTTTTTGCTATTTCAATTTTCTCTTTTTTGTGTGAACTGTTTTACTTTAAATTTTATCTAAAACTTTTAAAAACGAAGATATTTTGTCTATGGAATCATTTTGACGCGTCAGGCTTTTACTGAACCCCATTTACAAGCTAGAGCTACAGAACTCTGGTAATTTTGGGTGAGTGCAGCTAGAAAAATAGTGTCTGTGTTAAAAACCGATATAGGTATCCTTTAGCATTTAGCATAGCATTTTGTTGCTTGTACTTGTATCCCTGCTGTTCATCATTAATTATCAGTATTTTGATACAACTGGGTGTGTAAACTCCAGAGAAAAAAGTGAATGGAAAACAAATGATAGAGAAGGTATTTAAAGACATAGCAAAAAATACAAATATTTATTTGTTTCTTAAAAACATAAGTCACATACTACTGCACTTTTCTGAATACAAAATAAGAGAGGGAAAATTTCAGCTAATTACAAAGTTAGATCAATTAGACATAAACATTGCTCACTGATTGAGAAATTAATGGGGGCAAAGATGTAAACCACAGGGGTCCTAGCACTGTGCTAATAAAGCAGGAAGAAGGAGCTCAACCTGTTTAGAATGGAAGAGCAAAGACTAAGTGGAGAACTAATCCAGGCCTTCAAAGTTCTCTAACACACATATAATATTGGCATTGCAGAAATATTCTGCAGTACCTAAAACCTTTATAAACACACACATGTCTTTAAAAGAGCCATGCTGAAGGGGTCTGTAACCTTTAGTTAAATTGTAATTGAGATTATAGAAACTAAATAAAAAAATTAGGGCCTGTTAATAACTAAGGATAGGAAAATGGAAACTCCAGTGGCCATTGCAACAAGCAAAGTTACAGACTGGTTGACCTAGGCAGCTGATTGTCCTTCACATTCAGGGCATTTTAACTTTTTAATATTGCAATAGATAAGAAAAAGTCCATGATGTGGACTGCCCTAGGCAGTGGAACCAGAAATGGAAGCTGGAGATAGTTGTGGTAAATATCAAGTGAGTAATTGAGAAACAGGGCCCAGAATTGAGACAAAAATAGTACCCAATATTCTAAAAAAGAGAGAGTCAAAACTATGAATTTACACATAAGCTGGACCAGAACATAAATTGAAGGTCATGGTCAAAGGGTCCAAATTTAAATTAGGAATTAGAGTAAATACCAATATGCTTTTTAGTTTGTAGTTATGATTTTGGACAAACTAAGAAGTCTCTGATGCGCAGTTCACTAAATCCCCCATAAGGAAGAGGAAACTATTAAACCATGGCTCTGGAAGGAAAGTTAAAAAAAAAAAAAACATACACACACACATATATTATATATTTGTATATATATATATATATATATATATATATATATATATATATACTGTATATATATACTGCTCAAAAGAATTAAAGGAACACTTTTTAATCAGAGTATAGCATAAAGTCAATGAAACTTATGGGATATTAATCTGGTCAGTTAAGTAGCAGAGGGGGTTGTTAATCAGTTTCAGCTGCTGTGGTGTTAATGAAATTAACAACAGATGCACTAGAGGGGCAACAATGAGATGACCCCCAAAACAGGAATGGTTTAACAGGTGGAGGCCACTGACATTTTTCCCTCCTCATCTTTTCTGACTGTTTCTTCACTAGTTTTGCATTTGGCTACAGTCAGTGTCACTACTGGTAGCATGAGGCGATACCTGGACCCTACAGAGGTTGCACAGGTAGTCCCACTTCTCCAGGATGGCACATCAATACGTGTCATTGCCAGAAGGTTTGCTGTGTCTCCCTGCACAGTCTCAAGGGCATGGAGGAGATTCTAGGAGACAAGCAGTTACTCTAGGAGAGATGGAGAGGGCCATAGAAGGTCCATAACCCATCAGCAGGACCATGGAGGGTCACACAGACCGCTACAGGCTTGACCAAGGCACCTTGGCTACCATTAGGTATCAGGATGAAATCCTTGGACCCATTGTCAGACCCTATGCTGGTACAGTGGCTCCTGGTGCACGACAATTCCTGGCCTCATGTGGTGAGAGTATGCAGGCAGTTCCTGGAGGATGAAGGAATTGATACCATTGACTGGCCACCACACTTTCCTGACCTAAATCCAATAGAACACCTCTGGGACATTATGTTTTGGTCCATCCAATGCCACCAGGTTGCACATCAGACTGTCCAGGAGCTCAGTGATGCCCTGGTCCAGATCTGGGAGGAGATCCCCCACAACACCATCTGTCATCTCATTAGAAGCATGCACCGGTTGTCAGGCATGTATACAAGAACACAGGGGCCATACAAAGTGCTGCGTACAATTTTGAGTTGCTGCAATTAAATTTTGGCAAAATGGACTAGCCTGCCACATAATTTTTTCACTCTGATTTTTGGGGCGTCTTTGAATTCAGGGCTCTGTAGGTTGAATATTTTCATTTCCATCAAACAATGTTGCATCCTTTCGTTCCTAACACATTACCCAGTCTACGTATATCAGTATAGATATCCAGGAGGATTTCTTTTTCCCATTGAGATCTGATGTGTTTTCAAAGTGTTCCTTTAATTTTTTTGAGCAGTTTATATACATATACCTGTACATACATATATATACAGCATATATATGTACACATATATCTACTGTATGTACTGTATATAAAATCATAAGCCTGAAAGTGCAACGATTTTGTGCGTTTTAATGTCACTTTATGTCACGCTTTAAATTTAAAACCTACATATATGTGTTTGGTATCATTCTTTTTAGAATTTCTCAAACTTTAATGTGATGTTATTAGATTTTCATATTCTTATTCCGTTTGTAAATTATAAACTAAAAAACATCAGGAACTCATATCCCGCGAGATGAGAATTTGTGTCAAGTGATTTAACCACGCCTGGGGACGGAAATAAAAGACAAAGAGTAGAACAGCTGCTGTACCGGCTTTTAAATGTTCGAGATGTAGATCATGTGGCACAGCAGCAACAGCAGCAGCAGCTGATCAAGCAAAGAGGAGGTAAAAAAAAGATTGTATTTGTTTCCCATTGTGTCACTGTTTAAGAAGGGTTTTGGAGGAGCGACTGTGTCTCCTTGGGGTGTGTTCAGCCCCCCCTCTTCACAACATGAGCAACAGAGATGCGAAGTGGCTGACGCGTAGTGCAGGGGTTGGCGAGTGAAGCAAGCAGGGGTAACCCCCTAGTATATATATATATATATATATATATTGTGAAGGATGGCCGGCCATTTATCCCGGCCAATACCCCCAAGCCGCCAGGTGGAGCCCTCCTTGCAGCATGGAGGTCCCCAGAAGACCAGCAGGGCATCATGGACAATGGAGTTTTTATGCAAAGCCCTGCTGGATGCCGTGGGGGCCACAGGAGGGAGCTGCAGGGAGGACCGAGGGCTTCTTCGTACCCTGTGACCCGGAGGTTCGTCATAGGAAGAGTGACGGACTTCCGGGTTGAAGAAAAGGACTATTTACCCTGACCCGGAAGGAATAAGGACTTGTGGACTGTTGGGCAGAAACATCTCCGAGTCAGGGAGTATAAAAGGACTATGGGAACTCCCAGACAATGAGCTGAGCTGGGTGGAAGGGTGGCAACGTCTGGGAGCTGGAGGATTGGTTATTTGTTATTATTGTGATTTATATGAGTATTGTGGTGGAGAGTGTGCTTTGTGCACTGTGGAAGAAAAATAAAGTCAACATTTGGACTCTTACCTGGTGTCTGGAGTCGTGGACAGGGGTTCAAGGGAGCGAGAGCGCCCTATCGTTCACAATATATATATATATATATAGATATATAGATATATATATATATAGTCACACACATGCACATGGGAGGCAGTCAAGGGGCTCAAATAAAGGTAAATGTCTGACTCAGATGGTGACAAAGTGTACTAATCTCCCTTCTCCCACCTCTGCAGATAAGAGGAAGAAAAAAAAATCCCTAAAAATCCACTTCCGCCCCAGACCACGCCCTCCAATTAACCTCACTTTGTCTAGTTACTTTGGACTCCACCTCTTCCTGCCCCCTACATCTAAAGCCAACCACTTGCCTCCCACAGTCAGTTGCAATCTGGACAGTCTTTGTAGACTACAACCTTGCCCGATCCTTATTAGGAAGAACCTGTTATTAATACACAGGGTGGAACCCCAAAATTTTTTTCTGTGTATCTTTGTGCGAGTAGAGGGCCGTGGACAGACCTAAATGATATTGTAAAATCATATGCCAGAAGGGAATGGCGGGGTACTAACCTTTCTCTCTTTGTTTCCTGCAGAAAGAAAGACGCATCACCGCCATGAATCTGCCTGCATCACTACCCGCACTTCGCTACTTCCGCCCTTCCTCTGTCTACTCCTTATGACGTCAGCAATCCCACCATCCATCTCGGCATACCTCTCTATTTCCGGCCTCTCCTCCATAAATGTTCCTCCTCCGCCATCTTTGAACTGTCAACTGTGTACTGCATTTATGTACAGACCATTGATGACAATTTTGTCATATTTTCTACTGTTTTACAGTATACGGGGCCGGAAACCCCAAACCTTTATGTTCGTTGTCTCTTTCTTTTACAGTGGTGTAGTCGGTAGAATAGAAAATGTCAGAAATCCAGTCCCTCCAACTCGAGCAGGCCGCAACAAAGCGGGAACTTGAAGAGACCAAGGCAAGGTTGGCCACCGCAGAGACAGTAAGACCAGATCCGCCCCGACCTCCACCTCCTCCGATCGTCCCATTGACCGAGGCGGATGATATTGAATTGTATCTGGGCATATTTGAGAGGATGGCCACCCGAACCTGTGGCAGCGGACCGAGTGGGCATCCATCTTGGCACTGTACCTGAAAAGTCCCGCGCAGCGAGCTTATTAAGACCTCCCCGAGGAGGAGGCCGAGAATTATGACCTCCTAAAAAGCGGAGATCCTAGGGCGCTACGGCATTACGTCGGACCAGCAAGCGAGCAAGTGGCGTAACTGGCAGTTCGACCCAGATCGGTCGGCACGACCACAAGCCTTTGAATTATGGGGCAAGATGGGGCGCTGGCTACAGCCCGAAGTTCCCCAAGCCAGGAAAGTTGTTGAACAAGTGGCATGTGAGGGGCTAGTCAATGCCATGCCCAGTTACCTAACCCAGCAGGTACGACGACACCCCTTTAAGGACATGAAGGGTCTCCTGGACGTACTGGAGTGTCAACTCGCGGTTCATCGAACCGGGGGGTCGGAAAGGTCAGCTTGCGGGCCCCGACAGGGTTGTGCCGTCACCCCTGAGCCCACTCACTATGCCTGCCCACTAAATGTCGAGCCTATGGACTGCAGTTGGGCCACCACTGAAAGGTACTGTACTCTGTCACACCCTCTGGCGATCCCTAATACGGGAGTGGTATTGGTGCACGGATACTTGGTTGTGGCTCTATTTGATTCCGGCAGCAACATAACCATTGTGGCTCACCGTTATATTTTACCGTGACAGTGGCTAAAACAGCATTTACAGGTCACTTGTGTACATGGCAAGACCAGATCATATCGTTCCGCGGAGTGTTATATCTCCTGGAAAGGGGACTTAAGTCTGTTATCATTTGCGGTGTTACCTGAGCCCCCTTTGGTCACATAATACTAGCGGCAAAATAACAACCACTCCTGGGGCCTTGTTGGGTCTGGTTATGGATGGGCGGGGCACCCTCCCTGCCGCTCCCACACCGTGCACTCAGGCAGACAGTGATGACGTAGAAAGCCGGGGGGAAGAATCTCAGGTGACGGACCCTGACTCGGAAGTATCCGCCGATGAGTGCACGAGCCGAGGAGCTATTATTTCCCCCGAGCCACAAGATCCTCTAGTCAGCATTGATCATCAATTTAGATCCACGCCTGCATCATTTAAAAGGGAACAGTGGAATGATAATTCCCTGAAGTTTGCCCGGAATGCTATTGTTTTCTCCGGCAGCCGCCAGGCTGACAATTCCATACCGCAGGAGCCCTACTTTGTTTTAGAAAATGATCTGTTGTATCGAGTCGCGATGCATGAGGGCGAGGTACGGAAGTTGTTGCTAGTATTGCGTACCTTCCGGCGGGAGGTTTGCAAACTAGCTCATGCCCACCTCCTAGACGCCCACCTCAGGGGCCGAGAAAACCTTGGAGAGCTCAGTTTTTATTGGCCCGGAATTAATGAGGAGGTCCGACGTTTCTGTCAGTCCTGCCCGGAATGCCAGACCCGTCAGATACCTAGGAGGGACCGTGCTCCTCTCGTTCCAATACCCCTGATTGACATTCCCTTTGACAGGATAGGGGTGGACCTTGTAGGACCCCTGGAGCCCTTGAACCGTGGCCATAAATATATATTGGTCATGGTCGATTACGCGATTCTATATCCAGAGGCGGTTCCGCCACGCTCCGCTAACACGAAAAACATCGCACGGGAATTGGTCAACCTATTTTCTAGAGTGGGTATACCCAAAGAAGTCCTCACAGACCAGGGTACGCCCTTTACCTCAGATACGTTCAGGGAGGTTGCCAGGTTACTCCGTATTAAGCATCTGAAGACGTCTGTCTATCACCCGCAAACAAACGGGCTGGTAGAACGTTTCAATCAGACTCTCAAGCAGATGCTGCGCAAGGTAGTCAGCATGGACGGTAGGACCTGGGATCAGCTCTTGCCTCTCGTGCTTTTTGCTTACTGGGAAGTAGCTCAAGCCTCTACGGGTTTCTTCCCTTTTGAACTGTTATATGGATGCCAACCTCGGGAACTTTTGGATATAATAAAAGAAGGATGGGAAGCCGAGGCTCTGCCCTCTATGAATGTACTAGAGTATGTGGTGCAACTGCGCGACAGACCAAACAAAATATGACCTCTGCTAAAAGATCACATGACTCGCGCGCAAACAGCGCAAGCACGGTGTTACAACTGCAACTCGACTCTCCGGGAATTCCACCCTGGAGACCAAGTGATGGTGCTCGTTCCCACCTCCCACTCCAAACTATTGGCTCATTGGCAAGGGCCATACGAGGTTAAGGAAAGAAAGGGACTTGTCGATTATTTGGTAAAACAGCCGAATCGTCGTCCGAGCGAGAGGGTATACCACGTGAATTTGTTAAAACCTTGGAAAGACAGGGAGGAAGCTCCCGACACCGGTAGAACCCTCTCCCTTTTCGCTTGCACACCAGCCCTTAACCTCGGATCAGACCTAACGCATGTTGGACATGGACATTATTGAAGAGAGTCACAGTCCCTGGTCCAGTCCTATCATTCTCGTTTCCAAGCCAGATGGCTCTTGGAGATTCTGTAACGACTTTAGACGTTTTAACCATGTCTCCAAATTCGATGCCTACCCGATGCCCCGGGTAGATGACCTCATTGAACGATTGGGTACAGCTCGATATTTGACTACTCTTGACATGAATAAAGGGTACTGGCAAATTCCCCTAACGACATCTGCCAAAGAGAAAACTGCCTTCAGTATCCCTAGTGGACATTGGCATTATAAGGTCCTGCCATTTGGGCTGCACGGGGCACCAGCAACCTTCCAACGTCAGAGTGCTAAAGCCCCACCAGTCCTATTATGCCGCCTACCTGGATGACGTAGTCATCTATTCCGGCACCTGGGAGGAACATCTATTGCAGGTATTCGCTGTCCTCGCGAAGCTAGCGATGGCCGGCCTCCGCATCAATCCCCGTAAATGCTTCTTCGGCCTGAAGGAGGACAAATATTTAGGCTACCTAGTGGGATGGGGACAGGTGAAACCACAATGTTCCAAAGTGAAAGACATCCTGGAATGGCCCCTTCCGAATACCAAGAGACAGGTGCAGGCTTTCTTAGGGCTAGCGGGGTACTACTGCCGGTTCGTGCCCCACTTCTCTGAAAGGGCAGCACCCTTGACTAATTTAACAAAGAAGGGTGCTCCTTTATATGTGGTATGGAATGACAAGGCGGAGCGAGCATTCAGTGGCTTAAAGAAGGCCCTAACCTCAGCACTAATATTAAAAACCCCTGATTTTTCTCTGCCCTTTATTCTCCAGACCGATGCTTCGGACACAGGCCTGGGTGCCGTGTTGAGCCAAAGCATCAATGGTGTTGAGCACTTCGTAATGTACCTGAGCCAGAAATTGCTGGACCGGGAGACCAGGTATGCGGCAGTGGAGAGGGAAGCCTTGGCCATTAAGTGGGCAGTAACCCATCTGCGGTATTACCTGTTGGGTCGTGAGTTCACTCTAGTGACCGACCATGCTGCGCTTCAGTGGATGTCCCTGCACAAAGAGTCGAACCCGCGGGTCACCAGGTGGTTTCTGGACTTGCAACCCTATAAGTTCACGGTCAGTTATCGTTGCGGCAACCTTCAGGCCAATGCCGATGCCCTCTCTCGTATCCACGACCTCTCGGTTAGGTCCGCCCGACCTGATGGTCTTGGGCTGAGGGGGGGGTTGTGTCAGACACTTGCAAATAGGAGACCGCGGACGGACCTTAACACGCTTCGGAAGACGTTCGCCGGCAGGGAGTGGCGGGGTACTAACCTTTCTCCTTTGCTTTCTTTCAGGAAAAAAGACGCTCCGCCACCATAAGCCTCATTCCCGCAGCACGTTACTTCTGCCCTTCCTCCACCATTTTTTCTGACGTCATCAGTCCCATCCTCCCTCACGGTTCCTTCCCAGCATTCCTCCACTTCCGGCTCCTCCTGTATAAAATGGCCGCCGATGCCATTTTCGGCGTTGCGCATATGAACATTTTTTGTTTATATTTTTGACCTTGTTTATTGTATTATTGTGGATATTTCTGCAGTATACTGGGCCGGAAACCCCAAACCTTTTTGCTGTCTCCTCTTGTCTCTTTTACAATATATATATATATATAATATATCCATACACAAACAAAAATAAAAACAAAAAACAAAAGCACCACACACAAATTAAATCCAATCTCTAAAAAAATTAAAAAAAAAACGAAACTCAATCAGCATACTCACTTTAAAGAACTTTACTCCACTAATTCACAATGCTGATCTGAAGGCTCAGACTCTCTGCCTTGAATAAACAGGCAGTGGGTGGTCCTCAAGCTGATCATCATGGTGGCCACACCCCCAAAATATTTATTTGAAGGGAACTGGACACATAATTAATAATAAACATAATACAGACAATAGCAAATAACGAATAAATAAAATATTTAAAACATAATGGAAGTGGGGAAAAATATTTTTTACAAAATGCAAATATGCAAAATTATATTTAATAAGCTAGAAAAGTATTATAGAAGATATTATTTGAGCCAGTATCAAAATGCACATTCACTTCCTGTTGACCTTGCCTAGGGATGACTTAGCAAATGAGACAACAAAGAGCACAAAAGAGAAGAAGCCATAACAAAAGTAAATTCTTCTGCAGAAGAAAGTAATGTGTTTTTAAAGAATGAAAATATTTCGAATAAAAAAAATAAATGTAATGACTACTGTATATTCATTGACCTCCAAAACCTCAACAAGATATCTGAAATATTTTTAGAAGCCAAGGAATGACTATAAAAAATTTAAAACAAAAGTCAAATCATGATGGTTTCCATATTAGAAGAAAGCATGAATTTGTCTGAACTTTGGAGTCACTCCTGTTACATGTTTATGCTGAAAATTAATTTAGTCAACGTACAATAAGCAGACAAACATAATCCATTTAAAAATAGATTTATAAAGGCTGGCTGTTTTATTATTTTATGTTCATGCTTTATTCAAGTATGTGAACAGTATGTCAAGAGTGTTTTGGAGGTAAAAAGAGTGTCAGGCAGAGTAATGAATATGAAGCTGGAAATTGGAGGTGTGATGATGAATGATGTTAGTGCATATGGACCGCAAGTTTGTATTGCAATGGATGAGAAAGAAGATTTTTAGAGTGAGTTGGATGAAGTGATGAACAGTGTACCCAAAGGACAGAAAGTGGTGATTGCAGCGGATTTCAATGGGCATGTTGGTAAAGGGAACAGTGGAGATGAGGAGGTGATAGGTAGGTATGATGTCAAGGAGAGGAGTGAAGAAGGTCAGAGGATAGTGGACTTTGCCAAAAGGATGGTGAATATCTATTTTAGGAAGAGGGAGGAACATAGGATAACGTACAAGAGTGGAGGAAGATGTACACAGGTAGATTACACCCTATGCAGAAGAGTTGATCTGAAGGAGATTGAAGACTGCAAAGTGGTGGCAGGGGAAAGTGTAGTTAATCAGCATAGGATGGTGGTCTGTAGGATGATGTTGGAGATCAAGAAGAGGAAGAGAATGAGGGCAGAGCCAAGGATCAAATGGTGGAAGTTGAAAAAGGAAGACTGCAAGGTTGAGTTTAGAGAGGAGGTGAGACAGGCACTGGGTGGCAGTGAAGAGTTACCAGACAGCTGGGAAACTACAGCAGATGTAGTGAGGGTGACAGCAAGAAGGGCGCTTGGTGTGACATCTGGAAAAAGGAAGGAGGACAAGGAAACCTGGTGGTGGAATGAGGAAATACAGGAGAGTATACAGAGGAAGAGGATGGCAAAGAAGAAGTGGGAAAGTCAGAAAGATGCAGAAAGTAGACAAGAGTACAAGGAGATAAGGCATAAGGTGAAAAGAGAGGTGGTCAAGGCTAAAGAAAAGGCGTATGATGAGTTGTATGAGAGGTTAGACACTAAGGAGGGAGAAAAGGACCTGTACCGATTGGTAAGACAGAGGGACTGAGCTGGGAAAGATGTGCAGCAGGTTAGGGTGATAAAGGATAAAGATGGAAATGTACTCACAAGCGAGGAGAGTGTGTTGAGCAGATGGAAAGAGTACTTTGAGAGGCTGATGAATGAAGAGAATGAGAGAGAGAAGAGGTTGGATGATGTGGAGATAGTGAATCAGGAAGTGCAACAGATTAGCAAGGAGGAAGTAAGGACATCTATGAAGAGGATGACAAATGAAAAGGCCGTTGGTCCAGATGACATACCTATAGAAGCATGGTGGTGTTTAGGATAGAGGCAGTGGAGTTTTTAACCAGATTGTTTAATGGAATCTTGGAAAGTGAGAAGATGCCTGAGGAGTGGAGAAGTGTACTGGTGCCGATATTTAAGAATAAAGAGGATGTGCACGACTGCAGCGGAATAAAATTGATGAGCCACAGCATGAAGTTATGGGAATGAGTAGTGGAAGCTAGGTTAATAAGTGAAGTGATGATTAGTGAGCAGCAGTATAGTTTCATGCCAAGAAAGAGCACCACAGATGCAATGTTTGCTCTGAGGATGTTGATGGAGAAGTTTAGAGAAGGCCAGAAGGAGTTGCATTGCATCTTTGTGGAAAGCAAATGACAGGGTGCCTCGAGAGGAGCTGTGGTATTGTATGAGGAAGTTGAGAGTGGCAGTGAAGTACGTAAGAGTTGTACAGGATATGTATGAGGGAAGTGTGACAGTGGTGAGGTCTGCGGTAGGAGCGACAGATGCATTCAACGTGGAGGTAGGATTACATCAGGGATCAGCTCTCAGCCCTGATCTTATTTGCAATGGTGATGGACAGGTTGACAGACGAGATTAGACAGGCGTCCCCGTGGACTATGATGTTTGCTGATGACATTGTGATCTGTAGAGGTAGTAGGGAGCAGGTTGAGGAGACCCTGGAGAGGTGGAGATATGCTCTAGAGTGGGGAGGAATGAAGGTCAGTAGGAACAAGACAGAATACATGCGTGTAAATGAGAGGGAGGTCAGTGAAATGGTGAGGATGCAGGGAGTAGAGTTGGCGAAGGTGAGTTTAAATACTTGGGATCAACAGTACAGAGTAATGGGTATTGTGGAAGAGAGATGAAAAAAGAGAGTGCAGGCAGGGTGGAATGGGTGGAGAAGAGTGTCAGGAGTAATTTGTGACAGATAGGTATCAGCAAGAGTGAAAGGGAAGCTCTACAGGACGGTAGTGAGACCAGCTATGTTATATGGGTTGGAGACGGTGGCACTGACCACAAAACAGGAGAAGGAGCTGGAAATGGCAGAGTTAAAGATGCTAAGATTTACACTGGGTGTGACAAAGGATGGATAGGATTAGAAATGAGTGCATTAGAGGGTCAGCTCAAGTTGGACGATTGGGAGAAAAAGTCAGAGAGGCGAGATTGCACTGGTTTGGACAAGTGCATAGGAGAAATGCTGTGTATATTGGGAGAAGGATGCTAAGGTTTATGGATGTGGTGAAAGAGGACGTGCAGGTGATGGGTGAAACAGAACAAGAAGCAGAGGACAGAAAGATATGGAAGAAGATGATCCGCTGTGGCAACCCCTAATGGGAGCAGCTGAAAGAAGAAGAAGAAGTGAAAACAGTGAAGGAGGTTTGTATTTCACTCATAACTCTGTCTTATCTTTTAAGAATTATTCTTACTTCCATTCACAAGTTTTATGTGCACCAATCTGCCCACTGCATGGAAGAGAATTGGCCTTAAATGTTTTAATTTACATTGTAGACTTCTGAAGCCTGCATTTAAGTCTAGATTTAGTACATTTTAAGTTGGTAGAGATATAAGCTTCTCAGCTTTTAGATTTAGCAGCTATTACTTAAATGCACTATTTATTGATCTATCCAAATTAAAGGACAAGTGTCTGTGTGTCCATCCAATAGCCATGTCTCTGTCATTCCAACAGATGGTGCATCACCAACATTTTTAGCAATAAAATGATTTGCATCATCATGGTGCATCCACTAACATTAGCACTGTTTTTATGACAACCATACCAAATGACATATAACAGAGACATATGCATTGCATGGTGCACTGCAAATGTTAATGCTGAGGTCTACATTGACCACTTCGATTTCAACCTGTCATAGATGGGTAACACACCTAGTATTTTAATAAAAGGACAAGTGTCTGTGTGTCTGCCTGGTTGCTAGGTCTGTGCCATTCCAGTATATAGCGCATCACAAACATTAACAATGCCTTTACAAATACAATACGAAATGCCATCTAACAAACACTTATGCACTGTAAATGTTAACGCTGAGGTCAGCAACGTAGTGGAATGTTCTAAGCTTTAAATCCTGTTTGTTGAATTGTTATTTTACTGCAACTTTTTTTTTACTAGGGGGCTCTGCCCCCTACTCGCTTCATACGCCCACCCCTGGGTTTGGTTTACCGGATATACAATTTGAAGAGATTGTTATTTTCATTGGAATTGTTACATATGCATTATTTTCACTTTTACTTTAAAACTTTAATAAAAAAATATTTGGAATTAACTTTTCATCAAGATCGCATTGAATTTTGATTCCGTGTTTGGACTTACATTGTGACAACGCAACATATAACTGCCTGTGAGTGAATATCGTTTCTTTCTCTCTAATAAATAAAACGACTTTCTCGAATGTTTGTCGATGCTCTTTCTTCTTCCCTTTGTCGTTGATGTGTCACCTAGAACGTATAAAATTATTGTCCTGATAAAATTTCTAAGAGCTGAGAGCGCAGGAAGTGCATCTGCCAAAAGCATTCTCACGACTGAGGTTAGATGACCGTGGTCTTGTTTGAAAATAGTTGTAAGTAGGACATGACTTGAAAGAATCTCATGTTAAAAGTCTCCATCTCATGGGACTTCATACCGCGGCAACATTTTTGGAATCTTTCAATTCTTGCTGGCAACACGAATTAGGTCTCTGACTTAAAGTTTAAATCCAAACAATTTATTCGATCTCTTTTCACTGTTCCGTAATTCCACCAAGTAAAAGTTTCTTTTTTTTTGTTAATTTTATTGTAATTGCACAACATTCCATACAGATAGATCAATTTTTACAAAAATAGGATTGAAAACAAATAAACCCCCACCCCTGAGAATGACAACATGGCCAACAGAGTAAAACTTATAGCTAGTAGAAAATAAGTAAATCGATGAATTAATAAGCAGATAAAGATAAATGGAGAAGAAAAAGAGAGAGAATCTGCTTCCTCGGTGCTTTAAGAGCTTAATCTAAAATGTTATTGATTAGATCCTGCCAGGTTTTGAAAAAGTTCTGTACAGATCCTCTAAGTGAGAATTTGATTTTTTCCAATTTCAAATAGTATAAAACATCAGTTACCCATTGACTTAAAAGAGGAGAGTTAGGATTCTTCCAATTGAGCAAGATAAGTCTACATGTCAATAGTGTAGTAAAGGCAATCACAGTTTGTTTGTCCTTCTTCACTTTAAGCCCTTCTGGAAGAACACCAAACACAGCTGTTAATGGGTTAGGAGGGATTGTGAGACCAAGGCTGTCTGAAAGGCATTTAAAGATTTTGGTCCAGAATGATGTTAATTTGGTGCAGGCCCAAAACAGATGCCCCAGTCAGGCTGGAGCTTGATTGCAGCGTTCGCAGGTTGGCTCTTGCCCTGCAAACATTTTGGACAATTTTAAACGAGACAGAGATGTGCTTGATATATAATTTTGAGTTAAATAATTGTATGCTTTGCACATATGGAACTCAAGTGAATTCTCTGCTTTGCTACCTTCCACTCCTATTCTGAGATGTTGAGTGAGAGATCATTTTCCCACTGTCCTCTTGGATCTTTAAAAAGGAAGGACTGTAAATGGTTTTATATATTGCAGTCCACAAAACTGAGCAATATTTTTTCCAGCATAGTGGGAGGTGGGAGGTGAGGAAAATTGGGCAGGTTCTGTGTAGCAGAGTTTCTAATTTGAAGATAGTAAAAGAAATATGTTGCTGGAAAGTTACATTTGGAATGTAATTGTTCGTAGGATGCAAAGACATTGTCTATGTACAGATCTCTAAGCAATTTAATCCCAAATGTTTTCCAGATATTAAAAACTGCTTATGTTTGTGAGGGGTGAAAAAGGTGGTTCTCATGCAGAGGTGCGACAGATAAAAGATAATTTCTGTCTTCTTCCTAGATTTTTTTTATAATAGAGAGATATACCCTGTCATGAACTTGCACATAGGGGACAGTTTAAGGGCTCTGGTGATTGTAATATCTCCCACCTCCTGGAGATGACCCTGTATCCTAATGTCTTTTTTCTTCCTCTCTCTGCAGATGACTACAATACTATTAATGTCACTTCAGGTGACCGTCCACCTGGACCCTAGTCTTCCTACTAGAAGAACGTAAAACCAGAAGATCCACAATCTTAAATCAGTTCTGTGATGAACTCACATCTGTTGAAGACGCTTCCTTAATTGATGCAGGTTTTCTTTTGCTTTAAACCATTCAATTATATGGGGTTACCTGGGTGGTATCTCAGATCTTCATTGTTGTCTGTTCTCTTGCAACCCAGATTGTTTTAGAACAAAAAGGATTTGGCTCCTTTGATCTGTTCTCATAGCACATAATCTGCAGTCCAGTTGTCTAGACTTTGACTAGAGTCGTGAAATTGTGAGGACAAAAACTGTTTTGCAGTGCACCTGATGTCACCCCACAACTACATTATGTAGATTAAATATAATTTATTTTGACTTGTACTCCAACCAGTGTGCTACATCATCAAGTTTTTTACATTGCTTCTGCCCTCTAATAGTGAGATTATTTTACAACTCCAAATTCCTCACCGTGTGATGAGCTGCTCAGAGTTGTTTTTTGCCTGGTGCTGCATGTTCTAGGGATGAGCAAATGACATGATTCTAATTTTGTATAGATTTTGATATTTTTCTGTATTTATGCTTAACTAATGGCCGCTAAGCCATCTATTGCTGAGAATTGTGTACCTCCTTTCACTTAACATGATTCAAAGGCATTTTGTTAGAATTGTATGTCATAATTTTAAATAAGAAAAAGAAAAATAGATTTCTCTTGAGAGTGATACCATGTGATCGAGCAGCATTCTCAGCAACTAATAAAGGACTACATGGTGCTTTTATTAATTCTAAAGGTTATCTGAGGTGCTTCTTTCTACACCATTTACTGGGTGCACACGCTTTTTGTCTCATGCTCTGCGTCTTGCATGCAGGAAGATGGTGTCTTGACTTTGACGTCCTGGTTAACCACTGTGATTCAAAAGCACTCCATGATGAGCCACTTTTTCAGTTTCACACAGGAAGCCATAGAGCCCCTTAGCTACTGTAAATGTCAGCAAAGTCTCTGTGCACATTCAATGACTTCTTGGCTTTGATTCTAAGAAGTTTTTCAATGTTTGATGTTCCAAGAACACAGAGTTTACTTAAAAATGTGAAACAGAGACACTTTTCTAACAACAGGTGGAATCACAAAAATAACCATGTAGATGATTATGAAACCTTGTCGTTTTCTTTGGTATCACTTCACAGATAATATCTGCTGCTATTGCCATTTGTGTAATCTATTTTATGTGAGCATTGCATTCTGTCAAGAAATGTAACACCAAAGTCATGGGTTGGTATGAAGAACTAAAAAAAACCCAAAACGGTGCATAATAAGAAGGAAAATCAATATTGTCATGAGGTAGGTGTCCCAAAAGTCCCAAAAGCACTTCCAAAAATGCCCACTAGAGGGAAAAATCCCCCGGCTAGATTCAAAAAGAGCTACACAGAATCTTTATAAAATAAAAGGATTATTTTCATAAACTGCCCAGAGGGACAAAAGAAAATGGTGTTGCCTGTAACACAAAGGCAATCCAAAGCAAACAAGTCCTAAAACTGGCTTCCAGTTAAGTTCCACATTGAATTCAAAATTATCCTACTAACTTTTAAGACTATCCACAACTTTGACCCTCCATATCTATCCGACCTCCTCCATGTTGTCATTCCCTTCCGTACCATTAGATCCTCTTCCTCCATCCACTTGACTGTCCCCTTCATCCGTCTTACCACCATGGGGAGTACAGCATTCAGTTGCTCTGCTCCCCAACTCTGGAACTCACTACTCTCTGAGCTTAGAAATATTGAATCATTCTCACTTTTCAAATCTAAACTTAAAATTCATTTGTTTAAGACTGCTTTTTCTGACTACAATTGCTCTATTTTAAATTGTGTGTTTTAGTTTTGTTTATAATGTGTGTTTTATCTATTGTTTGATGTCGTTGAGTGTCTAGAAAGGCGCTTACAAATAAATAAAATGTATTATTATTATAAAACAGGCCTAAGGCATTAAAACAGAGCACAAATGGTCCAAATTCAGAAAACTCACAAAAACCACAAAACACAGCGAAAGACACACAAACTCAACAACTCCAGAATGAACTGCCAAGGGGGAGGGCAGTTCCTGGAAGTGACTGACAGATGGCTGTGCCACCAGGGGGACCACCCAAAACCTAAAAGGAACATCACCAAGGAACTGAGACACAAACACAAATAAACATAAATAAAATTAATACATGCAAAACAATCAATATTGAACACATACAACATAAAACATAAATTTGAACCTCAGCAGAAGGGAAACCCTAGCTGAGATACAACAAATCTATACTAATAAAAGGCAAAGCCCTCACTGACTGACTGACTGACTGACTAACTCACTGACTCATCACTAATTCTCCAACTTCCCGTGTAGGTAGAAGGCTGAAATTTGGCAGGCTCATTCCTTACAGCTTACTTACAAAAGTTAAGCAGGTTTCATTTCGAAATTCTATGCGTAATGGTCATAACTGGAGCCTACTTTCGTCCATATACAGTATACGGCCATAGCCTGCAGCTCGGTCGCCGTGTGAGGCGGAGTTGCGTCCCGCATCATCATGTCTCCCACGTAATTGAGTGCCTGCCCATATAAGGTAAATATTCGCGGGTGAAGGACTGTGCTTAGCATATTCATAAGTGCAGCTACTGCGGAAACTCTCTGATGCTGAACAAGCCTTTGTACACATATCAATAGGAAAGCAAGGTGTAAAGCTTAAGTTTAAATTATGTTCATAGACACGCTGCCGCTAAATATTCTCAGGCAGATCCACAACTTAATACCGGGAATGCCTGTTAAACATCTTAGATTCACGAGTACCGATTTGGGTAGTGATCACTTCAATGAATGAAACCTGTTCAAAAAACGCATTACACAATTGAGAAGGCAGCAAAAGAATATGAAGCGAGTGACGCATACAAGCATATTCATGAGTGCAGCTACTTCGGAAACAAAGCACGGTATAAAGCTAATGTTCAAATTAAGTTCATAGACAGGCTGCTGCTGGCGTTTGTCATGCCCATGACGAATACGATATTCGCGAGATACAAGTTTAATGAGAAGACGCAGGGTTTAAACGAGACTATTGATCACTTTGTAACAGAGTTAAAATTGCTGCAACGGAGTTTAAATTGCTGGTATGCCAGGTCTGAGCTAACATTAAATAGAGCCGTGGACATCGCGAGATCGCACAAGATAGCACAAGCACAGCTGAGAAGCTTCGATGCATGTACTCCGAGTGGCTCACATGAACTGACTTTGTAGGACTGGGAAAGGTTAAATTAAGTTCATACACATGCTACCGATAAATGTTCGCAGGCAAATCCACAACTTAATACCAGGAATGCCTGTTAAACATGTTAGATTCACGAGTACCGATTTCGGTAGTGAGCACTTCGATGACTGAAACCTGTTATCTTTACAATGGTTGACAAACACGAAATGTAACTTGAACACAACATATCCTCCAAATACGAACCTGATTGAAAGAAATAATGATAATCAAATCCTTGATGACAGCAACACTCATAACAGTGACAAAACTATTACATTGACAATCATGTTACGTTATTTTTAAAATGTTTCCTTTTCTTTTTCATAACTTCTTTAACACACTACTTCTCCGCTGCGAAGCACGGGTATTTTGCTAGTATTTACTGTAATATACAAGACAAGTGGAAATGCCCCCAGCGTAAAAGGCATGAAGCTGTCTCCTGATGATTCAATAACTGGACACAGCCAAACCTCAGGAGAAATAGGAATTGATTTCTTGGTTTTAGCACAAAATGATCGATTTTTGCCTCGGACACTTCATTCTGCTGCTAAGACATTGACTTTAAGCACAATGGATGCTGGCTCGGTCTGCACTTCTTGTTTAGACAAATGGGCACTGAGGGGTGGCTACAGTGGCTCAAACTCCTACTCTTTTCACCTAATTTGCCCAAGTGCCCTCTTCTCCCATTAGTAACCACTTGCTAGTACATTTTCATTGTAAGACACAGAGAAAAAGCAATGATAAGCAACATTCTTTGCTCGGGCCAGGCAGGATTATGACTGTTATCCAATATAGACATTAAGTATGATCTATGATAATTACTACTATTAACTCCACAATAAAAGCATAAATATACTTGTGTATCGACTTGTATGATGCTATGACATGGAAGGCAGCGCTAATGTCTACACACTGTTATGATTATGTTACATTATTCATTTTTATTCTCATTTTTTCAAATGGGTTTTTGTCAATGTTTACATGATTGTTATGTTTTTTGTGCCTCTTAATCCAATTCTGATAGTAGTTTGTTGTTTCTGTTTTATTTTAGTATAGTTCAAATGTATATATGCTTTTTTCCAACACCATTTTATTTGTTATGGGTGCCGCCATTTTATGGCACAGCCACCACCACATCACTATGGAAATCAGACTGGAAGTGTGCTTGCATGACATTACCATTGCAATAGGATAATGTTTAGTTGTTCATAGATTTTTGGTTGAAAAGATTATTTGGTTATGTATTTCAACTAAGAGTTGTGAGTGTTTTTTTGGTCTTGGCAACTGCTATGCTAGTGAACTATCAAGAAGAATTTTAAACCAGAAACCAGGAGACAAGGCAAGGTCAAAGACAGCAAAAGGTCTGTATATGAAAAACAAAACACAACATGAATATTCAAAAAGTCACAAAAAAAAAACAAAAAAAAAATCAGAAAAGACTAAGACAATGAAGGTGTTGAAAATGGGTTCTGTCAGCCTAGATACAGAAATGATCCCATGGTTGACCTATTGTATCTCTGAAGATACACCCCTGATAACAGAAGCTGCCCTAAAGAAGGGGATAAAAATGACAGCAATCAAAAATAACCAAGATTATTGTATAAATTGTATAACATTTATGTAACCCCATTGGGAATCCCTAAATGGAATGTTTAAGCTCGAAAAAAGACTGCAAAAAATGTACAGAAAATTAAATAATGTGTCCAGTTATGACAAGAACCTGTCGATTAGAACATTACAAAGACTTTTGATGAGAATAGGCCATTCAGCCCAAAACGCTTACCAATCTCATTCCCAGACTTCCTCCAAAACAACATCGAGTTGGGTTTTGAAGGTCCCTAGAGTCTTACTGTGCACCACACTACTTGATAGACTTATTTCTCTGTGTGAAGAAAAACCTCCTAACATTTGTGCAAAATTTACCCTTAATAAGTTTCCAGCTGTGTATCTGTGCTCTTGTTGAACACATTTTAAAGTAACAGTCTTGATCCACTACATTAATTCTTTTTATAGCTTTAAACACTTCAAAACACACTTTGATTTGACTGTTTGGCTAACAAATTTGGCTAGATCTTGACTAATGTTCCATCTGGTATTTTCTTTAGCAGAACATGCACAAGTCACACATATTCACATTGGTTATAATGTTAGCTTTCCTAATTGGCTTCCTAATCATATGCTCCCCATGTTCAAAAAGTATTAGAGATTTATAAATTAACTTTTTCAGAACACATAGCATTTTCTTACTATCAACTCAAACTCATTGCAACCAAGCTAAGCATTATAAAACCACTGGCGTCTGTGTGAATGTGTCTCCCAGTATGAACTGAAAAGAGAGGGACCAGTCTGAGGTTTCAGATCTGGTAGGACCTTTCAGGTTTAGTCTACTGACAGAGCTGAGAGGATTTCATTCTGCACCGAGCTGCCTTAAGAACAGTGTCCAAACAATGCTGGGCATATTCAATTTAAATTAACCCTCCCTATCTTATTGTTTGTCTCAACAGCATCTGCTAAATTAAACTTTTCCAGGCTCAATTTAGTTAGGTCCCAACTCAGAAACCTACAGTACGTGGACAAGAACAGCTCTCTGCTCTTTTGTTTCTGTCAATAAAGAAAGATCTCATTATTGACAAAGATAAAGTCATTGTAGTCTATCAAAACATGGAATCCAAAAATAAAAATTTAGCTATAAATCCCAAAGGCTGAAAACAAAAAAAGCAAAAGGGTATTATGATTTTTGTTTTGTTGTTGTTACTGAGAGATCTTAACACATGTAGCTCTACCACTGCACCACGTATCCTCTGCTACATATCTACTTAATTCTGAATTCTATTAGTAGTGACAGTAGCTCATTCTGTCGTTCTGTCCAACTGAATGTCAAAATGGCATTATAGAAATGAAGGGATGTTTATTTCTATCTAAACAAGGGTTTACAATTCTATAGCTGTTTGGGGATTCAGGTTTAATATAAAAAGATTCTTTAAGGTTTTTGCTTTATATTTTATAAGATTGTACACATAAGTACTTTTCTTTTTCTTTTTCTCCAAAAGCAATTAAATAGAAAAGTCTCCACTCTGACATTTAAAATGGTCTAACATAAATATTCCATACTGCATTCACCTCAATAACATGTGTAGACATCTACATAAGCGTAAATGTCAAAGTGAGACATTTAGATAAAGTGCACGATAACAGCAGAAAAGTCTTATACTTAATTGAAAGCGTTTTCTGATATAAAAGACGATGAGAGTCATGAAAGCTAAGAGCTCAGGTTGTGAGAGGGTGCAGAGAAAGTAAAACCACAAATGGCACATAATAATGGTTAGGTACCAAAGTGCGTGTTGCTGCTGTGCCGCTGAACCCTCGCCCTTTTATGCATAATACCGTAAAACAAATTCTTATGAATTTGCATCATGGAATGTGTCCTCCCCTCACTGATGGACTATCACCACATACAGGGTTGTTTCCAACCTTCTGCCCATGCCACCTCCAACTGAGCAAAGTCAAAGGAAACTGTGCTGTCATCTCAACCATACACAAGTTTACAGAGAGATGAAATGATACAGCTCAGTGCCCACAGTGTATGCAGTGAAAGTATTCACAGCGCATCACTTTTTCCACATTTTGTTATGTTACAGCCTTATTCCAAAATGGATTAAATTCATTCTTTTCCTCAGAATTCTACACACAACACCCCATAATGACAAAGTGAAAAAAGTTTGCTTGAGATTTTTGCAGATTTCGTAAAAATAAAAAACCTGGGAAATCACATGTACATAAGTATTCACAGCCTTTGCTCAATACTTTGTCGATGCATCTTTGGCAGCAATTACAGCCTCAAGGCATTTTGAATATGATGCCACAAGCTTGGCACACCTATCATTGTCAGTTTCGCCCATTCCTCTTTGCACCACCTCTCAAGCTCCATCAGGTTGGATGGGAAGCGTCGGTGCACAGCCATTATAAGATCTCTCCAGAGATGTTCAATCGGATTCAAGTCTGGGCTCTGGCTGGGCCACTCAAGGACATTCACAGAGTTGTCCTGAAGCCACTTCTTTGATATCTTGGCTGTGTGTTTAGGGTCGTTGTCCTGCTGAAAGATGAACCATCGCCCTAGTCTGAGGTCAAGAGCGCTCTGAAGCAGGTTTTCATTCAGGATGTCTCTGTACATTGATGCAGTCATCTTTCCCTTTATCCTGTCTAGTCTCTCAGTGCCAGCCGCTGAAAAACATCCCCACAGCATGATGCTGCCACCACCATGCTTCACTGTAGGGATGGTATTGGTCTGGTGATGAGCGGTGTCTGGTTTCCTCCAAATGTGACGCCTGGCATTCACACCAAAGAGTTCAATCTTTGTCTCATCAGACCAGAGAATTTTATTTCTCTTGGTCTGAGAATCCTTCAGGTGCCTTTTGGCAAACTCCAGGCGGGCTGCCATGTGCCTTTTACTAAGGAGTGACTTCCGTCTGGCCACTCTAGCATACAGGCCTGATTGGTGGATTGCTGCAGAGATAGTTGTCCTTCTGGAAGGTTCTCCTCTCTCCACAGAGGACCTCTGGAGCTCTGACAGAGTGACCATCGGGTTCTTGGTCACCTTCCTGACTAAGGCCCTTCTCCCTCGATCGCTCAGTTTAGATGGCCGGCCAGCTCTAGGAAGAGTCCTGGTGGTTTCGAACTTCTTCCACTTATGGATGATGGAGGCCACTGTGCTCATTGGGACCTTCAAAGCAGCAGAAAGTTTTCTGTAACCTTCCCCAGATTTGTGCCTCGAGACAATCCTGTCTCGGAGGTCTACAGACAATTCCTTTGACTTCATGCTTGGTTTGTGCTCTGACATGAACTGTCAACTGTGGGACCTTATAGACAGGTGTGTGCCTTTCCAAATCATATCTAATCAACTGAATTTACCACAGGTGGAGTCCAATTAAGCTGCAGAAACATCTCAAGGATGATCAGGGAAACAGGATGCACCTGAGCTCAATTTTGAGCTTCATGGCAAAGGCTGTGAATACTTATGTACATGTGCTTTCTCAATTTTTTTTATTTTTAATAAATTTGTAAAAATCTCAAGTAAACATTTTTCACGTTGTCATTATGGGGTGTTGTGTGTAGAATTATGAGGAAAAAATGAATTTAATCCATTTTTGAATAAGGCTGTAACAGAACAAAATGTGGAAAAAGTGATGCACTGTGAATACTTTCTGGATGCACTGTACATGGTGCAAATAAAACAAGACAGTGTGCACAAACACCAAATCATGCCACATACTCTAAATTGTCTCCATAAAATAAAACTTTTCTGTTAATTTACCTCTCTGCTCCACATTTTAAAATTAAATATGATACAATTCAGATGTGATTAAATTGTGCATTAAAAACTTTCATTTAAAGAGATTTGCATTCATTTTGTTCACACCATGTAGAAGTGACATTTTTTTCTGCATGGTCTCCCATTTTCAGGGCACCATAATGTTTGGCACACAGCAATGGCAAAGCTATATTAAAGCAGCCATATTTAGGACACTGTTGCATATCCCTTGCATGCAATGATTGCCTAGAGTCTGCGATTCGTAGGCATCACCAGGTGATGAAGGTCTTCTCAGGTGATGCTCAGCCATCTTCAGCCCCTGCTTGTTTTGGGGGGGGGGCTTGACCACTTAGCTTTTCTCTTCAGCATACGGAAGGCCTACTCAATTGTATTTAAGTTAGGAATCTTCCATTTTTCAGCTTTGGTAAACGTTCCTTAGCAGAACGTTTGGGATTGTTATCGGATGAAGTGCTTTCCAATGAGTTTGGAGGCAATTACTGGAATTTGAGCAGATCAGATGTTTCTGTACACCTCAGCAGTTCCATCATTAATGATGGGTTGTGTGCCAGTACTTGTGATACTAACAGTGCCAAACATTATGGTTCCCTGAAAAGGGGGGCACGTAGAAAAAGTGTTGTGATTTCTTCCAAAATGTATGCAAATACCCTTAAATGAAAGTTTGCAATGTGCACTTTAATCATGTCTGAATTGTTTGATTTGTAATTTTAAAAAAGTGTAGTAGAGAGGTAAATCAAGGAAAAAAGAAATGTTATTACATAACATGACAGATCAGGCTCTGATGCTACAGGATTTTTTACCAGATGGCAAAAGAATGAAGAATGTATGAGAGGGTGAGAAGGGTCCTGCACAATGCAGTAGGCTTTGAGAGCACAATGTTAGGAGAAGGTGTTTTAGGTGAGAAGGGAAGCTAATGGGTAGATAGACATTCATCTTTAACAAGCATATGGTGCACCCAGTGCACCTAGAGCATGTCTGGCATTGTGGAACATAAGTACCCAGGGGACAAATAAAATTCTATCTATCTATCTATCTATCTATCTATCTATCTATCTATCTATCTATCTATCTATCTATCTATCTATCTATCTATCTATCTATCGTCTGCTGCAGCTGACTAGGTTAGGCAGGACGAAGGAGACAAATCTTGTTAACTAATGAGAAAAATGAATGTAAGATCAATTCTCTGCACCTTCATAGTGGCAAGATAAATAATGTATGTGTTACACCATCAATCTTAAAACATATTTTTGCCAAAGACTGCAAACAGTTCATTCATTTTGTGAACATAATAAACAAAATTAGCTTTTTTGACTGACATCCCACCCAGGGTTGGCCTTGACACTGGGTTAGATCTTTCTTCCTGCCTACCCCATATCTGATAAAGGTGGCTAAGACAATGGATGCATTCAATTTGATGTTTCAAAGTAAAAAAAAAAAGTTTTGTGAAACTTGACTTGCTTGTATGGAATATTATTTGATTTTAATAAATTTAATAAAATGTTTTTTAAAAAAGTAATCAGCTTTAAGTCATTTATCTGGGTAGGCTTTATCTTCTCAAGTCTGTGAGACTTCATAAAATATGGAATGAGTGAGCGATATTGTTTATGAAAAATCTTCACTTTGAAAATTTAGAATATTTTACAGAACATTTCAGCCTTCATTTTTGATCCTGCATTCACTAGTAGGGAATCCTTAGAAAGTTGGAGTCTGTTGTTATGTGCTGCTTTCAGAGCAAATCACATAACCTGTTCAAATATAAAGACTGTTCAGTAAATGGAGAACTGTGGGACATCTTATAGTTGTGCACACTGTAAAGAAGGGCCATATAATATACATTTTTATTATATTATGTCAAATGGCCACAGTAAGTAGAATGTAAAGGGTTAATGTTGCTATTTATACCATATGGGGTTTACTATGAAAGTGAAATGGCTTTTTTACTGAATGGTCTTTGTTCCTTTGTTTTGTTCATTTATGTATTCATAATTTGTTACCTTTGTCAAACATGTGTGCTTAGGAGACATCTACAGGGCTCCAAAAAGTTAGACAACACTACCTCAAGCAGACAGGGGCATTGTCATAAACACCATCTCCTTTTTTGACTGCAGTGCAGTGGCTCACCAGCCTGGACAATGAGAGACCCAGCATCTGTCTCTGTCATGAAGCCCCACCCCTTCCAGGCTGGTGCCGTAAAGATCTTGCAACAGTGAGAAATGGGAGTTTATTTGTGGGCCATGATCTAAGGAATACATGTCTAACTCTCAGCATCTTGTTGGCACTCTTGTGAGTGTTTTTCTTTTGATGTTTTTTCAACTCCACCCCAGCCCTTGGCATGACTAAAGAGTCTTTCTTTGATCTTACACTGTACAATTTCCTTACAGAAGGCAATTCACAGAAACGAGGATAGTATTCAGTATACCAAATTCTCAAGTTGATCCACCGTCTCATCCAAATAGTCTTTAAAAGCCATCACGGTTTACACTTTCAGCAAATTATTCAGTAGCTTGTTTTAAATTTCCACAACCCTGGATGGAAACTTTAAATACATTTTAAATCCAGACCTGGGTAGGTATCCAATGAGAGTAGTGATAACATATAATACTGCAAAAACAATCACACAGTTTGTAATGGATCATAACCCATGGAGATTCTTAAAGCCAAACTGAAGAACATATTCCTTCCTCACACGCATACATCATAGTTACTCAAGAACTGGTTATTTCTTTATCTTCTTATATAATACGCAACCGTGGCTGTCCATTTTTCTGTCCAGGATTTTAAATCACCTGTAGCTCACAAACCGTTTGAACTATTGACCTGAAATTTGGTACACATATACTATGTGACATCTGCTATCTGCTTTCAGGGTGATGATTGACCTCCAAGGTTATACCTCTTTTTATTTTTATTTTATTGTAGAATCAACCCTCGGCAGGGGCCAGCAGGGAGCTGTTCTCATCCCTACCACCTTCACCATCACTTCCCCTACCTCTTCATATTTTAAATCATTCTTAAGGCAGATTGAAGTACTTAAGTGAAAAATTAAAGAAAACGTACTAAGTAATTGCAACACAAACACTGACTTAATCAGTTTTAACACAAAAAGATGCCAACGAAAGAAGAGAAGAAGCAGACTGCTAGGGTGGAGAATACAAGAGCTGCTCAGGAAGCAGCAAGCGCATCAACCTCTGAGCAAACGAATGCTAAACATACAGAGAAAGAGGATGAAAACTATGAATACTCAAGTCAAGTCAAGTGTATTCCGTTGCTGGTTGACAACAATTTTTTGCCCAGTATTGAATCTTACAAGTATGATGCTATTGTTATCTCTGATCATGCCCCTCTGATCTTGGAGCTTAAATCACTTTGCCCTCATTTTGTAGCTAATATCTTAACCCACTGTCATTAGCACATGAGGTCTCTGCAGGAACATTTTGTGAAAGTCTATAGATCAAGAATATGCCAAGTCTCCAAAAGAGTCACTTTATATGCAAAGGCATGTCCTGCAATCAGAATTTAACCTTTTGACAACAAATGAAAAGACACAGCTCATCTTTAAACCTCAACATCATTGCTATGAACGTCGAGAGAAGGCTAATAAGATCTTAGCTAAACAAATCATAAAAATATAACCCACACATTTAGAGAGTACTGTAAGTCCTATTATATTCAGTTTAAAGAAGAAAAGTCATAATCTAATGAGTTTTTTTGATGCATTACAAATACCACAGCTAGATATTCTAATGCAGAGGAACTGGATAAACTTGTGACACTCTCAGAATTACCTGATGCTTTGAACTTACTCCAAAATGGGAAAGCAGCATGCCCTGATGGTAACCCAATAGACTTCTATAAAAGAAATTAAAATAAGTTAGCTCCACTATTATTAGCAACATTTTTAGATGCTAAAGACAACAAATTTTTACATGAAAACTCTCGCCAAGCATTAGTTACCATCTATCCAGAGAAAAATAATTATTACAATGTGAATCATACAGGCCAATTTCACTTCTGAATAATGATGTTAAGATACTCTCCAAAAGCTAGCTAGCAGGATGGAGATGTGCTTCCTTCTGCACAGTAATATCACAAGACCAAACCGAATTTCTTAAAAGCAGGCACTTAGCTTCTAATCTTCAGAGTATGTCTAATGTAATATACTCACCCATAAAATCTAACACACCAAAGATCTTATTATTTTTGTACACAGAAGAAGCATTTGACATAGTTGAATGGGATTACCAATTCATTACATTACACAAATTTGCCCAAATAATGGAGGCTACATACTGAGACAAGGGTACCTTACACATCTCTCTGACCCCCAACATACTGAGGAGAGGCACTATAATCTTGTAAATGATTTTGTGTTTTCAGTTGTGGTGTATAGTCAGATCCTCTTGAATGCAGATGGTGGGGTCTCAATGCATCAGGTGGGAGGCTGCTCTATAAGCCAATGAAGCTCAGCAGCATCATTACTGCATAAATGTATGAGGTTGATTAGCATGCTCCGCATGTGGCTTTTCAGGGTACCTTTAAGGAGCATTCACGTACACATAATTACAAGGTGATATAGATTTATAAAGGGTACATGGTATCGAAATGTGCATTTACAAGGTTTTATAAAACTTGTTTTTTCATGTGTCATACACATTTTTGTTTTTCAACATACACATATTTTTCATGCTTGATTCCACATAAAGTTTAAAAAATGAGGCCCACAACCATATACAATACTCCAGATATAGTATAAATTCTGAATTATATGTCCTAAGCATAATATCCCTCAAGGTATAATCATTTATTATAAAATGAAACTAACATTTAATTTAATTGCTCCTGAACATTGCCTATATCATAAGAATGTTGCATCAATATACAGAACTTTCAGAAAGTATTAAGACCCCTACACTTTTTCACATTTTCTTATGCTTAAGTCTTATACTAAAATAATTTCAAATCAATTTCTCCCTCAACGAACAACACTCAGGTCTGCAAATTTATGAAACAGAAAAAAAAACATGAGTGATACGCTATAGTATAAAGATAGCATGCAAGGGGCATACTTTTCCCAAATAGGATTCCCACAGTGTTACATGGGAGTGTAGAAGAGCAGCCCTGTTGGGTGTCTGTGGGTGCCGTAACAGAACACTGCCATGGGTGGACTGCCCTGGTTTACATACAACTTGGAAGCGAGCCAAATGACCACTGCTATGACACCAGAAGCCAAGTAGGTCAGCCCAGAATTCTCTGCTCCCAGCTACAGATTCCAACTCTTACTGGGTAATTTCACTCACAAACTCATTCTTTTGGTCATTACACACAGCTCAAGACCATTGGTGAGGACAGAGATGTAGATCAAGTGGCAAACTGGGAGCTTTATCTTTAGACACAGCTCCCACTTCACCAACATAAACTGTTACAGTACCTGCAGAACAGCTGATGTTGCTTCAATCTTCTTCTCGATCTCACATTTCCTTCTTCCATCACTTATGAACAAGACCCCAAAATACCTGCGCTCCTTCACTGATGGAGGTTGTCTTGTCCTCACCTGGAGAGAGCAGTCTACTGTTTTCCGAAAGGGTACCATGACCTCAGATTGATTTAATTATCTCACACTTACTTCTTACGTACCTGAATTAATCTCTATGCCACATTATCATAAACACTTAAGAAGTCTGACAAACGAGACCATTCCCTCCATCAAGCCTGTGTGATTAGTTAAACTGTTCCAATATAACATCCTGGTACTTTTTAAAAGTTGCCAGTTTTAGCTTCATCTGCATGAGTTAGTGCTTTGCTTGAGATTCCAATGATTTTTTTCTTTCTTTGTAATAAAGAAAAAAGTTTGAAATCCATGCATTATGGAAGAAGTTATATAATATCAAGACTGATCTCAAATATTACAGAAATTGCCCTAAGAGCCCCACCCTCAATCAACATTACCATCCCCATCCAAAAACAAATTACAGTACTAATATAAAAAGAGGCCCACTGTGTTACATGGCCTCTTATTATTTCAAGCAATAGGAAAGCAGCAGAAACACAGACTAGAGCTCAGCAAACTTATTTCTGAATAACATTAATGAAATCTTGCCAAATTATAAAGAAGTACTGCACAGGTCCACTCAAGGACAATAAGATTTTTCTAGCTTCACTTAATATAAAATATAATTTTCTCATTAAATTATGAATTGGATTCTTCTAATTGAGCAGAACTATTCAACAAACTAACAATGTAATGAAGGAAAGAACGGTCAGTTTATCAAAATAAGATAGTCTATGCTCATCTGAAATAGCTCCAAAGACTGCTGTAAGAAGACATTTTGTGACTTTACATCCTGTGGGGGGTCGGGAATTTGGAAGCATGTGTTGAAAGTGCATTGCCACACCCACCAGACACCCTTTAATAAATACAAGGGATGTTCAAAAAGCTTCCGCATTTTTATATTTTCATTGGAAATGGTAATGGCAGGAGTAGTAGTAATTGGGCATTAAAAAGTTGGTACAACGCTGGGAAAATTGCATCGCAAATGAAGGTGACTATGTAGAGAAGTGATGTGACGTCCCCCGTAACAACAGCTCTTTTCCCAAAAGGTATTTTATTTTGGATATTCCCAAAATTTATGCCTGAGTGAAGCTGGAGCTACCTGGCATTGCTAACAATTTGAGTCCAATTCCTGATAAATGCTTTAATTTGGAGAGGTGTGTCTGATGTACGAATTTTAGCTGAATTACAGTGTGTTTTGCACAAATTGAAGAAGAATGAATGTTTTGAATTATCAACTTCCAGTCCTTGAATGAGATATTAGAGAGGTTTCTTTCCCAGCAATGCTGATGGTGGTCTAGCAGCAAATACTGTGACAATATTTGGTAATTTTAAGGAGAAAAATATGATAGCATTCCCAAATTAATCTAAATATTTTCAAATATGGCATTGATTTGTACAAACACATACCGGGAAAAAAATCTACCTAGTGTACAGGAACAGGTAAAGGCTGAATCAGTAGCATATTACTTTTCAGAAATTGTTGAATTGTGCATTTTTCAGAAGTACTTGCAATGGGATATTCATCTGAGAATCCCTCACATTTCCACACGGAGGAGCTTTTACGCAAGGTGCTGATCCAGTTAATATGGCATGTCTTCTCTCTAGCAAGCACAGAGATAACCTAATTAATAAAATCAAATGCTAGCGATTTACAAATACCACTTCTACTTTCTGGACTTGATATTTTAAACATACCAGAAAATGAAAGTTGTACACAGGGCCTTGCTTGGTATACCGCCTGCTCTTATAGACTCTTTCTAATTTTGAATTATTTAGACAAACAAAGGATGGCCACTCTTTCAATTTTATCTCTCACATTCTGCTGTGTTGTGCAGCATACCCACAGCAGAAGGTCCCCTTTCGCCCATTATTACTGTGTCCACTCTTCTCTCTAAGCATGTTGTCTCTACAGCGCCTAGGCTGTTTGCATGTGCCTTGTCAAGACTCCATCAGCTCTGATCAATGCTGCTGAAGTTTGTTCAGGCGAACTAAAGTCTCATATGCCTCTTGGATCTCCATGAACCGGCTACTGGCTTCTTCTTTGTTGTGTGGATTGTGATCTGGATGCCACATTTTCACCAGTTCTCTGTAATTGTGAGAGATGACTTCAAAGGTGGCACCATGGCTGACACCAAGTACCTAAGGGGAAATCAGACATTGTTTAAAGTCATCTGCAGGTTATACTGACTCATCCTAGAGCATCATCTTTATCTCTTTTAAGAAGACAACTGTATTCTGTTTTTGTAAGTGCAGTTGAAATAGAAATTTTGACATTCAGTTTTTGGAATTGAATTAACAGAGGGCATTATGACAGCCAGACTCACTGAAAGATTAAGTTTGAGTAGAGGCAGACCAACTGACAGACATACAGACGGAGAGAGAAGAGGATATTGGAACAACGTGGAAAAGAACAGACCATTTAGCTCAGCAAAGCACTTCAAGCTACTCACCTAATTTCTCAAGCTGAATTTTAAAAATCCCTAAAGTCTTACTTTCTATCACAATACCTGGTAATATATTTAATTTTTCTCTGGTTCTCTGTGTGAAGAAAAATGTTTTGACATTTGTATAAAAATTGCTTTTATCAAGTTAACATATGTGTTCCTGTTGAAGAAATCCTAAATAACATCTTAGAACCACTATACTAATCCCTTTGTCATTTTAACACTTCATTCATGTCACCTGTTAATCTCTGTTTCCTTTTTTTTTTTTTTTTTTTTATTAATTTTATTACAATCAATACATAGCAATCACGTTTTTACAAAAAAAAAAATTATGCTAAGAACAGATCGATCCCCACCCTTGAGAGAGAGCAAGCCAAACGGTGTAAAATTTAAGGCTTTTAAAAATACCTAAATCAACAAATTCTCTGTGCTTTATAAAATCATTTCAAAATATTACTGATTAGATCCTGCCATGTTTTAAAAATAGTCTGCACAGAACCTCTAACTGAGTATTTGATTTTTTCCAATTTTAAATAATATAACACATCAGTTTCCCACTGACTTAAAAGAGGAGAGTTTGGGTTCTTCCAGTTTATCAGAATAAGTCTGCGTGCCAACAGTGTAGTGAATGCAATCACAATTTGTTTGTCTTTCTCCACTTTAAGACCCTCTGGAAGAACCCCAAACACAGCTGTTAATGGGTTAGGAGGAATTGTGAGTCCAAGACTGTCTGAGAGGTAATTAAAAATTTTTGTCCAGAATAATGTTAATTTGGAGCAGGCCCAGAACATGTGACCTAGTGAGGCTGGGCTTTTGCAGCGTTCACAGGTTGGATCATGTCCTGGAAACATTTTGGAGAGTTTTAGTCGAGACAGATGTGCTCGATATATAATTTTGAGTTGTATAATTGTATGCTTTGCACATATGGAGCTCGAGTGAATTCTCTGCATTGCTACTTTCCACTCCTTTTCTGATATATTAATTGAGAGATCATTTTCCCAGTGTCCTCTTGGATCTTTGAAAGGAAGGGATTGTAAAAGGATTTTATATATTGTAGAGATGGAGTCTAACTCCTTGAAATTGAGCAATAATTTTTCCAGCGTGGATGAGGGTGCAAGATGAGGAAAATCTGGAAGGTTCTGTTTAACAAAGTTCCTGATTTGAAGATAGTGAAAGAAATTTGTAGCTGGAATGTTAAATTTGGAATGTAATTGTTCATAGGATGCAAAGGCGTTGTCTATATAAAGATCTCTAAGCAAGTTAATTCCAAATTTTTCCAGATATTAAAAACTGCATATGTTTGTGAGGGTTGAAAGAGGTGGTTCTTTTGCAGGGTGCCACAGAAAGAAGCTTCTCCGTCTTAAAATGCTTTCTACATTGGTTCCAGATTCTAAGTGAGTGGAGCACAATTGGGTTATTAGTGTATTGCCGATAGCGTGTGTTTATTGGAGCACAAAGCAAGGAATACAAAGAAGGACTGCAGGATTTTACTTCTATTGCGGTCCATGCCTGTGTATGTTCTTCTATTTGTGTCCAGGTTCTTATCGACTGTATATTTGCGCCCAGTAATAAAACTGGAAGTTAGGTAGAGCCATGCCGCCTTCTGCCTTTTGTCTTTGTAGGGTCGCTCTTTTGATGCGTGGATGTTTAGAATTCCAAATAAATGAGGTTATTGTTGAATCTAATTGCTTAAAGAACGATTTATTAATGTATATTGGTATGTTTTGAAATAAAAAGGAGCTTAGGAAGAATATTCATCTTAACAGTGTTAATTCTTCCAGCTAGTGTGAGATGAAGGGTTGACCATCTATGCAAGTCTTGTTTAATTTTTTCCATGCAGACGACGAAATTTTGTTGATAAAGAGCTTTATGTTTACTTGTGATGTTTACCCCGAGGTATTTAAACTGTTCTGCAATGATAAAAGGAAGGGTGTCTAATCTAATATTATATGCTTGCGAATTCACGGAAAGAGTACACTTTTATTCAGATTAATTCTGAGACCAGAGAGCTTTTGAAATTCTGTGAGTGCTGCTAAGACTGCAGGCACAGAATTTTCTGGGTCCATATATACAGTACCATGTCATCTGCATATAATGAGATTTTCTGTTCCAGTCCTTCTCTGCTAATCCCCTTTATCTGATCGGTATTTCGACAATGTATTGCCAGTGGTTCAATGGCAATTGCAAACAGCAGTGGTGACAAAGGGCATCCTTGTCTTGTGCCACGTTCTAGTTTAAAGTAGTCTGAGCAAATGTTATTGATGCAAACTGAAGCTTCTGGGTTAGTATACAGTAATTTAATCCATGCACAAATGTTCGGGCCAAACCCAAACTTCTCCAAAATAGTAAAAAGGTATTTCCATTCAATCATGTCGAATGCTTTTCTGCATCCAATGATAATAATATTTCTGGGGTGTTTGATTTAGTTGGTGAGTATATTACATTAAACAGGCGTCGAAGATTTGAAGATAAGTGTCGGCCCCTAATAAATCCAGTTTGGTCTTGTGATATTACTGAGGGGAGCACTTTCTCCATCCTTCTAGCTATGATTTTAGAGAGTATTTTAACGTCGTTATTCAGAAGTGAAATTGGTCTGTATGATGCACATTGTAATAAGTCCTTATTTTGTTTTGGGAAGACAGTGATTAGTGCTTGGCGAAAAGTTTGTGGAAGAGATTGGTTATCTCTGGCTTCTGTAAATGTTGCTAATAGGAGGGGAGCTAGCTGAGCGGAGAATTTTTTGTAAAACTCTGCAGGGTAGCCGTCAGGGCCTGCTGCTTTTCCACCTTGGAGTGACTTAATCTCTGTTTCCTTAAATTGAAACACTTCAGTCTTTTCTCATAGCTCATACCTCGCAGTTCTGGGATCAGCCTGGTCGATCTTCTCTGGACATTCTCTAGTGTTGCAATGTCTTTTTTGTAATATGGAGCCAAAAACTGCACAAAGTTTTTTAGGTGAGGCCTTGCTAATGTATTATACATATTAGGCATAACCTCCCATGACTTACATTCCTCAATTTACACCCCAACATCTTATTTGTCTTTTTAATGGCTTTTGTACACTGTCTAAAGTTAGGTAGTGACAAGACCACTATGATACCCAGGTCCTCCTCATAAAGGGTACTTTCAAATTCAGTCCTCCCATTGTGTATTTTAATTGAACGTTTCTACTCATTATATGTAATATTTTACATTTATGTTAAATTTAATTTGCCACAAATCTGCCTTACGTTGTATGCTGTCTAAATCTATCTGTGCGGATTCTGCTACTTCTAAAGTATGTACTGTACTGTGCTCTTCCACCTAGTCTGGTATCACCTGTAAACTTAACCAGCTTGCTATGTATATTGTCATCCAGGTCATTTCTGAAATGTTTAAAGGACACAACATTTTAACATCACCTAATTCCAATAAAGGTCCCCTCAGCATAATCCTTTGCTTACTGTATTTGTGTCGATTTTGTATCCACCTAAACACTGCCTTGAATTCTCACTTGTTTTAGTTTGACCACTAACCTCTTGTGGTACTTTATCAAACATTTTCTGAAAATCACATAAATAATATCATATGCACCTGCCTTGATGTATTCATTTGCTGCTTGTCATAGAACTCCAGTATATTAATATAGTGTACCAAATATTAGTGAAATAGAACCTGCCCATCTAATCCATACTGAGTGCTTTCTAATACACCTGTTTTGCCGGGTGATGCCCATTCTTTTCCTTAATAATTGTTTCCATTAATTTACCCATGATGCCTGCTAGGCTTAATGGCCTATGGATACCTAGAAGTGGCTCAATCACCTTCACTATATCAGAATATTAGAATAATCTAGACAAGGACACAGCATTTACCCCAACAAAGCTCACCAATCCTATCCAGTTAATTCTTCCAAAATAGCATCAAGTCTAGTCTTCTAATGAAGATCCCTAAAGTCCTATGTTCTACCACACTACTTGGTAATTTATTCCACGTGTCTGTGGTTCACTGTATGAAAAAAAGTTCTTGATGAACTCATTTTAAAGTAACAGTTTTGATCCACTGTACTAATTCCCTCAATAATTTGAAACACTTCAATCATGTCTCCTTTTGATCTTCTTCTGCTTAAACTGAAAAGGCTCAGCTTTTTTAATCTTTCCTCATAATTCATCCCCTGTAGCCCTGAAATCAGCCTAGTTGCTCTGCTTTGGACTTTTTCTAGCACTACTATGTCCTTTTCGTATCCTGGAGACCAAAACTGCACAGAGTATTCCAGATGAGCCCTCACCAGTGCATTATAAAGGTTGAGCAGAACCTCCTTGGGCTCCCACACTGTGCCAAATATTATATCATTCTGTTAGCCTTCTTAATGGCTTCTGGACACTGTCTGACTCCTAAATCCTTCTCATAAGGTGTACATTTGATTTTCAGACCTTCCAGTGTGTATTCAGACCTAACATTTTTACTTCCTAGTGTAATACTTACATTAAATTTCACCTACCACAAATCTGCCCAAGCCTGTATGCTTTCCAAGTCCCTCTGTAATGATTCCACGGATTCTCGATTATCTGCCAATCCACATAGTTTGGTATCATCTGCAAACTTAACCAGCTTGTTATTTATATTCCTATCCAAATCATTTATATATATTAAAAACAGCAGTGACCCTAGCACTGACACCTGTGGAACACCACTCTTAACATTGGCCAGTTCTGATGAGGTTCCTCACACCATCACCCTCTGCTTCCTGTGTCTGAGCCAATTTTGCACCCATCTACACACTACACCCTGAACTCCCCCTTCCTTTAGTTTGATGTCCAACCTCTCATGTGGCTCCTTATCAAATCCTTTGTTAAAGTCAAGATAAATAATATCATGTGCTCCACTTTGATTATATTCTTTTGTTGCTTCCTAATAAATTCTAGCATGTTAGTAAAATACAACTTCTCTCTTCTGAACCCATGTTGACTGTCCAATAAAACTCCTGTTCTTGCATGAATATATAATGCCATAATATACTGTATAACAGGACAACATCTTCTGGCTTCCAATTAATAGGAACTCCTTCATGGATGTTGATTTTTTGAAAAATGCATGTCAGGGGTTTGTATACATGTACTTGCTGCCCTGTTCAAGCAATGCAGATAAATACCATTCAGTGATTTCATTAATCGCAGCCATTTTAATTTCAGCAGTGCTTTTTCCTATACACTCCTAAAAATAATGGATCTGTAATGATACTTTATTGGGTTTTGTGGTTCTTTGTAGGGCATTTGCTTGACAAAGAATCATTTAATTCTGTGAAGGGTTCTTTATATATATCTTTGGTTCATTGGTCTTTTCAAAGGTTTCTTTAACCTTTAATCTCCACCTCAAGAAAACCTGAACTAAGCCAGACTAATTGTATGAAGCAAGAGTCCTTTTAATATCATGATTTCATTGTCACAAATCTATATTGTCAATTCATGGTTACCTTTGAAACCCGTTATGAAGTTAAATAAAAGGATGATGTGGAGGGCCTTTTCGGGGCCCAGAATTGGCTCCCCTATGGCATAGCTCTGAAGAACCACTTTGGCACCTTCATTTTTAAGAGGACACAGTTCACATGTAAAAACTTAAAAAAATGTGAATTTAGACTACTTGCTACTGCACAGCCTGTATCTTTTAGTTTGCCCTCACTTCTGCTAATACTCCTCCTTCACTGAACATTTACTGCTTAAATACTGAAAACGTCTTTGAGTCATCTTTTCCATTTTCTGCAACACCTCTCCAAATGCACTTAATCATTCCTTTTGTAATTGTTACTCTCAAGGTCTCACATCACCAAGGATTAGTGATGCAGTTATTTATCTTGTACACTTTATACAATCACTGTATTTTTTTCTTTGAAATGTCTTTTAAGCTCCTTATGTGTCAACTGCAGAGTTCTCTTTTATTTGTTACTGCTTCTAAATTTTGGGATAAAAGAGTCCTGCATTACACATTAGAAACTGCTTAACTTGTTTCACTAATCCTCAACTTTCTCCGAGCCTAAATGTTTGTCCAGTTTGAACTTTTCAGACTTTGCTGCATCTGGTCAAAATTTAATTTGGGTGGGAGCATGGATGTGCGTTAGTTGCACTACTGCCTCACAACGAGAAGACTGGGGTTCATGTCCTTTGTGCCCTTTGGGCGTTTTCCCCATGCCTGCATGGCTTTGCTATGGATGCTCTGGTTTCCTCCAATAGTGCAAAGACAGTCAGGTGCGCTGGACTGGCATTGCTAAATTAGCCATTACATGTGTGGGTGTATGTTCACCCCATAACAGAGTGTCACTCTGCCCAAGGATTGTTTCTGCTTTGTGCCTGATTATTTCTGGGCTACAGCAACCCTCCACTGGATAAATGGGTTCAGAAAATGGATAGATACAACATTAAATGTAACATTTTGAGCTTTTGAGTAGGCATTCTCCACTGAGAAATGTCTAATATTATGGTCACAAGATTGTATTGGATCAATCAACTCCCCCCCCTGCACTCTGTAGTGATAATTACTAATATTGATGGGATTCTACTCAAGCTGAAGCTTTAACAAACAAAAGTCACTTATTATGTCCAGGAAATCTGGTTCTAATACTCAGCTATTTATCAGGTTATCCCATTTAACACTGATGGAACACACAGGGAAAGACAACACAGAACAAATACAGAAGGACAGAACCACTGACAGAGAATATAAAGTGACACTCAAACTGGCGGAATACTTAAGACAGCTGCTTGTCAAGATTTAATGCTACACAATCTAATAAGATAGGCGGGCACAGAGGTAAGGCTGATTTTGTACTTCTGCATCAAGCCTATGCTGTAACATGCGTAGCCTATGGTGTATTATGGCCTGACATGCACCACCTCAAAATTGTGATTACACATTGTGCCAACGCGGATCCTACATAGACCCCTATGGCTCTGATTGGTCAGTTTAGTAACTACCTATAACCTTAAACATTATTCTGTTCATCTTCCACTTAGAACTCAGTGAATGTATTGTAGTATAGCAAATCCATGGCTTAGAAAAAGGTGGCTGATTTTTAATAAATAAACAATTGGCTGGCCCGATCTCTATGGGTGTGCGTGTACATGCAGCTGCGGGGGAAGGGTGGGTGGATTTATTGAGGTGAGATGCACCTGCACATGAGAATGAGGTCTATCTGAATTACTTCATCAGCTTTCCACAGTTCATGATCAACATGCTGTGCCCACGGAGGTAGATAAAAAGGGAACCGGCACAGTAAGGATGGGTCAGAAAAGAACTGGAAAATGAAGACAAAAGGAAGAAAATTAGCTTGACAAGTTAGAGAAAGATCAGTGAGAGACAGAGGTTAAATGGAGAGAAGACAAAGTCGCAAAGAGAAAGCGAGAGTGCCTGTACTGCAGAGAGCAGGAGGCAGGTGGTCCGGAGTGAGCTTCATGGCTGCGAGAGCCTGAGGCTGAAGAAAAGGTGCTCCTACTGAGCGATAGCCTGGAAGTACGAGCGGCCCTATGGTTAGTGTTTCCCGCAATGGCCAAGTGTGAGTTGCAGAAGAGGCGTGTGTGGATCAAATAGTTGACCAGCAGTGAACGGAACTAGGAATGAAGGTTGACTGCACCTGTCGGTTGGCGTCTCCTCCTCCTGCGAGTTCTGAACAGGATAAGGGGAGAAGGCGCCAGGTATAAAAGGGCAGTATTTAAGACTCAACATTTTGTGGATTGTCTCTGATTTTAATAGATTATTTATTTGTTTTTAATCTTCACCATCACCTTACTTTTATGGATTTTTATTGAACATTATTACTCCATTTTATTTTATTATTGGTCATAATAAAAGCACTGGAGCAGCAACCTATTGCCTAGTGTGTTGTGTACTCATTTGTTACCTCATCCTTGGGTAAATTATCAGCGGTGGTGGGTTCAAGAGGCTCCCAGGATGCATCAAGTAGTGTGGAGCCAACCATCACATGTATGAAAAAGGGGAAAAATGAGAGAGACAAATATGTTTGCTTATGGAAGAAAATGTGTAGCAACAAAAGCGGTGATCCTGGAGGGAAAAAACTGCCCACATTTTATTTTCTTACATGCTACAAACATTGCTAACTAATGTTCAGCAGAAGTATAAACTGCTTTCAGCATAACTATGACATAAGCCAGACACAGAATAATCAGCACTTCTTTGACTTTCTTGGACCTCACCTGCATGGCTGCCTCCCTTCTCTCATTATGAATGCTGACAAACCGCTCCAGGACCCTCTCCCAGTCTTCCAAGATGAGACGCCCTCCCCCAGTCACCAGACAGAATGCTCGGTAAGGCAGCAGAAGAACTGACTCCAAGAGGACACGCAAAGAAGGGAAGAACCATAACCAGTCCAACAGGGCAGCAATACTCTCAGCTACATAGGAGATGGTGGCTGTGGTGTTGTAGACTACACAATAAGACAAAGGTGCAGAGAATGCTAGCCAGGCGAGACTGAGGCGGTAAAGTCTCACACCTAGGTTAAGAGAGAAAAAAATACTATGAAGTTTCTTCTGATCACATATCCAACAGTTTGCCTACAAAAGGCTTTATAGGTACATTACCTAGGGGCTCCTCCAGAGTTTCTCCACCTTTGTAGCGTCGGTTCTGGGTGGCTGTCAAGCTGGCTACTAAACTAGCTGGAAAGGTCCCTAATGGTCGGCCATAAAACACAGTTGATGTCACCAGGCTGGCCATCAGGGTCTTGTGAAGATCAGAGGTCTCCTCACCAACATTGGAAACCAAATGAATGCCCATGCTGACAGCCAAAGGCAGAACCAGGAGGTAAAAGTAATTGAGTGAGGAGAGGCAGATGAGAGCTACCATTCCAAAGTAAATGCCCATGCAAACCTGGCCCAAGAAACGAACTGGGCTTACGGGTGGTACTGGCATCCCAGATGGGCGATGCTTACCATTTGTCTTTTTTACGTATGCTGGCAGTCGGAAGAATTCCCGTAGCCAGCCCACACCAAAGCCTCCAAAGGTCAGCATCCACAAGAGGGCATGGCTATCCCGGCGCAGATAAAGATGATGAAGCCCTAGTGGGCCTCCTACTGCCCAAAGGACATATGTGACCCAAAGCCGTCGTTGCTGCATGCTGTGACATGAGGATTTGGAGATGTACCAGGAAATTCTCTGCAGGGGAAAAAAAATACAATGTGAAGTTGTCTAAAACTCTTAGCTTGCACTGACATTTTCTTGGGGATCATCAAGAACATCTATACATTTAAAATGATCATGTGCGGGCTTAATGACTGGGGTGCCAGCCTATTTTTGACTGCCATTGGTATGATCTTGGTGGTGCAATGGCTTAGTTGGTTGATCTTGGGTTTACCTAACAGCAGTGCCTGTTGATTTTATGGTTTAAGGTTGAAAAACATGTAGATTATTACCCAATATGGCACTCGCATACTCTCATCTTCAATAACCCTGCTTTTTTTTTAGATAGATAGATAGATAGATAGATAGATAGATAGATAGATAGATAGATAGATAGATAGATAGATACTTTATTAATCCCAAGGGGAAATTCACATAATCCAGCAGCAGTATACTGATATAAAGAAACAATATTTAAAAAAAAAAAAAATAAAAATATATAATTAATGTTAGCATTTACTCCCCCGGGTGGAATTGAAGAGTCGCATAGTGTGGGGGAGGAACGATCTCCTCAGTCTGTCAGTGGAGCAGGACAGTGACAAAAGTCTGTCACTGAAGCTACTCCTCTGTCTGGAGATGACACTGTTAAATGGATGCAGTGGATTCTTCATGATTGACAGGAGTTTGCTTAGTGCCCGTCGCTCTGCCACAGATGTTAAACTGTACAACTTTAATCCTACAATAGAGCCTGCCTTCTTAACAAGTTTGTCCAGGCGTGAGGCGTCTTTCATCTTTATGCTGCCACCCCAGCACACCACCGCATAGAAGAGGGCACTCGCCACAACCGTCTGGTAGAACATCTGCAGCATCTTACTGCAGCTTTACTTACTTACTTTACTTTACTTACTTTAGGTGGGCATGCCATGTTGCTTATCTCATGAGCCTTCCTTGCCCTTTCAACTCTTGCTGACATTTTTGACAATGCCAGGTTCTAGACATTTCAGTCCCTAAAGTCTGAATTTGAAATTTCATCCTCCTCTTTTTCCTTTTATTTATAACCCGAGAATACTCTGAGACCAGTCACCATTCAGGGGGAGGATGTGAAAATGGTTCCATTACAGGTACCTGGTGGTTCACTGTGGTGTTATGGGTCCACAGCTCACTGAGCAAAAGCCGTTTCTTTTTAAATAAATAATCACCTCACTCGAGGCGGCTTAATGAGGGGGCGTAGTGGCCATAGCATGCCATGGGGCGATCTGCGGTGTGAGCATTTCTCACCTAGTGCACAGGTGAGGGACTGTCCACATCCGTGATTGTTCCCGTGGCTAATGTGCTGCAGCTGCTGTGGCCCCTCGCTATTTAAAAGAAGCGTGAGTCGGTTGGGAGAGGGAACAGATCAGAAAAAGAGAGAAAGAAAAGGACGGAGGTTACAGGGAGCGAGGAAGCAAGTCGGTGAGAGAGAGAGAGAGACACACACAAGGAACGTGTGGTCGAGCGAACGAGCGCTCGTGGGCAGCTGCGAGGAAGCTGGGTGTTAGGCCGATGCCCAGGAGTCGTAGTTGACGTCGCTCCCGCTGAGCAAACAGGTAGCGGGAGTGACCTGGGAAAGGCGACTGGCCGCGGAAGGCCGGAAAGGCAGCGGGAGTCGGGTGGCTTGGTGGTGGAGTCCCCAACGTGAGCGACCTGGCCGTTGGTGGGAACCAAGTCTTGGGACTGGGATGTGTGCCAGACCGAAGCCAGGGATTGGGAGGTCTCCAGTCTCATGTGGACGTGATACAAAAAGGGGCGGCTACAGAGAGCATCTCGCCTGCTGCAAAGTCCAACTGGGAGAAGCAGGTGAGACGCTAGCATAGAAGAAGTACCGGGCTTGTTGTTGTTGTTTTTAAAGACTGCTTCTTGTTGAACATTTTAACCTCTGGTTTTAAAGGATTGTTTTTGTGTATTTTTAACCTCCACGTTTTCTTTTATGGATTATTTATTGAACTTTGGAAAGCACTGCACTTATTGAACACTTTGTTTTTTGATTGTCTTTTAAATAAAAGCACTTTGCACATCTTTACCATCCCCTTGCTCAATTGTTATCGCCTCAACTGTCTAGCTCATCGGTGACATTACCGACGGTGTTGGGTTGAAGGGCTCCTGAATAGTGATGGGAGCGTGGAGCCAAACCTGCATCGTCACATTCACATAAACAACAAATTGGACTGGTCTGACAGTGACAATACAGTGGCACTGTACAGGATGGGCCAGAGCAGACTTTCCTTGCTGAGGAGACTCAGGTCTTTTGATGTGTACAGCAAGCTGATGGAAATGTTCTACCAGTCAGCAGTAGCCAGTGTGGTGTTCTATGTTGCAGTCTCCTTGGGAAGCAACTTGAGCACAAAAGATGCACAATGCCTAAACAAACTTATCAGAAAAACCTGCTCCATCACAGGGTACACCCTGAGCATACTAGAAGCTGTTGTGGAAAAGAGGATGGTGGCAAAATCAGATGCAGTCATGAATAATCCCCTCCAGGAGGCGATCACTTGGAGAAATTTTAGCCACAGGCTCATTCCACCAAAGTGCGCTAAGAAGTGCCCCGGGTGTCTTTTCTGCCCATTACCGTTAGGCAATTCAGTGCTTCCACCTGACGTACTTGTTAAGTTTATTTATTTATTTATCAATTGATTGGTTGAGTGTATTATCTCTCCTGTGAGTCTGTATTCTTGTTTTTTTTATGTTTTTGCTTCTGAATGTATCTGAATTTCCCCATGGGATTAATAAAGTTTATCTAATCTAATCTAAAATGCAGATACAAATTAATGTTAATTAGTTAACTAGTTAACTGACTAACCAATTGAAAACTTGATTAATAATAATTAATTAGGTAAATTTCAAAGACACTGACTTTGATTGACATAACAGACACTCTATTACAGGGGTATTCAATTACGGTCCTGGAGGTCCACAGTGACTGCAGGTTTTTATTTTAAACATTTTTTTTATTTAGAACCCATTTATTTATTAATAATGTAATATGGGGGTAATTTTTGTTAATTTGCTTGTTACAGTTCAGAATGCTTAATTGTCCAATTTAATTTTAAACTGCTACATTTTGGTTTTGATTGTTGACTGTTCTCTTAACCAGCCTTCATTTAATAATGAGGTGCAAGTCATAAAGGAATGTACTTCCATTTAAACCTGCATGTATGCATCATGAAGTTTCTGTTTTAATACAATGTTTATAATAAAAGTGACAGAAGGGTGCAACCACAAAACATATGGATAAAGTTCTTAAAAAAAATAAATAAATGTGTGTCTCGGGAGAATGAAAGCACAAACAAGCCATACAATTAAATACCAACTTTCATTATCTGTTAGGCCTGACTTATAATGAAACTGTTTGGAATGAAAACCTACAGCCATTGCGGACCTCTAAGTACTCCTGCTTTATTAGATACTGTACATCAAGGATCTTCATTCACGGCCCCCAAGACTTTGCGTGAAAATCCCTGCTGTACATGGATAAGCACAGTGGATCCTTTTGATTTCTAATTGATGGAGAAAAGTGAAAGGCACTAGACAATTTTCTTCTGTTCTTTATCCTAAGATGTGGCAGGAGCAGTCTACTCCCGGTCAAAGTCTTCTTCAGGCGCTTCTTGAACATGCTTCTAGTTGCAAAGCGCCTTAGCATATTGTAGACCAGACTGCCCCTCCAATTCCCTGTGTCTATGGCTGAACTGATTCTTTAAACAAGCAACCAACCAGCAGTCACTTTATACTTTATACCGTCTAATGAAGCAAATGTGCTATGTTAATATTGACTTTGCATAAAAGAGTGTTACATATAATAAACATAGATAAGAGAGTGTGAAAGGTGTTAAGACCATAAAAAGTTTGACAAACAAGAGGAGAGCATTCAGTCTTTTTATCTTGTTCGTTTGTTTAACTCACAGCTAAGATGTCCTGATATATCACTCAGATTCATCTTAAAGCTTGTCAACGGTTTCTGTTTCAGCTACATGACTCTGTAGTTTGTTTTAGATTGGCTTCACTCTTAGAATAGACAGTTACATAAGCTGTAATGGGAGTGATTAATTTCTCTCTGAATATTTTGAAAAAAACAATTTTACAAAGTAGAAAAGTGTAAGAATTTCTATGGGTCCCCCTCGATTGGCTTTGGTGCACATATTACATGATGGTTGGGTTGGGAGACATAGAGGTAGATAAATAAGCTGGTCAAGACAGAGGAAAGAATAGAAGGATTAGACTCTGCTGAGGTGGAGTTTTTCTATTCCCTAAATTCATTTGGGGTTGGCAGATTATGAGCCTTTCAAAACTTACGAGAGCTCCATTTCTAAACAAAGTTAGTTGTGACAGCAAGATTCCAGGAAGTTTTGGCTGAAGGTGGAAATCAAAAGGTTTATTACACACTAGGTAAACATTGTTTTATAGTTAAAAATGTTGTCAAGACTGAGGCACTGTACTAGATGGTTCTTGAATGACAAATGGTTCTTGAATATACTACACACATTCTCTCCTCCTTTATTGTCCCTCATTTTGTAGGACACAAACTAGACAGCTGTCTGGTGGCCAGTTTCAATATTCTTGCATGATGACATGTTTAATGTGAGAAAACAGAAATATAGGCTGTCTTGCTTGTTCTGTAATGTTTTGAAAGCATTCTTCCCTTCTTTCATTTTACTTTGTTCTGGAAAGCAGTTAATACAGTTACCACTGCCTTACTATTTGCCAAACATCCATGATGTTGTTTTGAAGCCTTTGTGAAGGACAAGGTGGTGATTACCATACCTCTATATGCGAAGGGTCTACCTCTGTTTTGTACCGTTGACAATGAATTTTCTGGGAAGCTTAATAACAGTCCAGTTTAAAGATATACTAAGATGGTCACTACAAACAGCCAAAATGAGACAGCCAAGAGGGGTTAGTGGTCTCACACTCTGTGAGATGAGCTCAGCAATATGGGGGAATCTCGCAACAGAAATATGGCTTCTCCAGACTGAAGGAAAAATGGAAGTGGTTTGACATGTGGTTAGACCATACCCAGGCTCTGCCCTTAGGAGTTGTATCTCTTATAGTCCAATGGAAGGACACCCCTTACACACTGGTGTGACTAAACCTCTCAGATGGCATTATGAGGTGATGGAAAAGCTGTCTAGTCAGCCCAACTCAGCATATTGCTAGCACAACCCTCATCAAGTTGAGAAAAGTGAAGATGATGATGAATGTAATTTTCTCATTATTTAATTTCAGCCTTCTTCATAAATTACCAGCTGCTGTTTGAATGCAGAAGTGGACATGTTCATATTTGAGTGAGCTTTAAGATCTGCTGAGCAATTCTGTTTTTAGATTTTTGCCTTAAGCTAAAGTCACATTACACAACTTATAGTCGGAGTGGATATTAGACTTGACAACTGCAGGTCCTGATTTTGTTGTTGGGCCACGTCAATTTACACAACTAGAAATTGTTGGGTATGTCACTTTAGGTTTCCAGCACATTTTCACATTTCCAAAGTAATGTAGACTTATCCATATTCTGACAGCCAGTAATGTGCTACCTGACAGAGACAGTTGTCATGAAAAGGGTTTGCAGGCACAGAAAATTCAGACACTCTATTTTACATCTTATCACAATACTTAAAATTAACAGAACAAGATGCAGAGGAGAGAAAGATATGGAAGAAGATGATCCGCTGTGGCAACCTCTAATGGGAGAAGCCAAAAGAAGAACATCACAGTACTTAAAACAAGAGACATCTGAGGGAAGCTTCACTTCTGTTTTTGAGATTGTTCTTCCAGGTGGGTACTCATTGGTTGTTATCTCTCAAGCACACAAAGTCCACTCCTATGACTTAAGGCAGACGTTACAGACAAGTTGGAGTGAAGTGCTGGACATGTCACATTATGCGATTGCCTAAGGTTCACTTATGGAACTGAAGTCTACATGTGGAAATCTCTAGAAAAGTCATCAAATGTGACGTGGCCTTTAGACTAAAGTGAGCCAGTGTGGATTTGCTGGAGATGCACCCAGGCCTTTAGTGCCATCTCGTAGATTAGGAGTAGTAATTAGTGCTGGTGCAGTTTTGCCCTGCATGCACTTGTATGCATTTACTTCTACTTGATTTGGTTTTATTTAAATGTATTTATTTGGTAAATGCTTTTACCCAAAGGGCATACAAATCATAAGTGCAGAAAAGCAATGTCATGGATATTTTATCAAAATGATTTTCTCAGAGAAGTGCTTCTAACAAGAGTTTGGACACATTAACGGCACTCTTACTTAGAGTGCTGTTAAAGGTTTAAAATAACCTTCTTCTAACTACTGACACTGGAGATTCTGCTATTCTTGTACTGCTAGATCTTGCCTCAGCTTTCGATACAGTGAATTGTGCAATTGTTATATCTCACCTTGAACAGTATGTAGGCATCCATGGCAATTCCCTTAAATGGTTCATATCCTAATTAAGCAATAAGAGTTTATCTATTCACCCAGGTGTGTTTTCATCCTCTAGACCCTTACTTGAGGAGTTCCCTAGCGTTCCATTGGGTCATTTCTCTTTTTGATATACATGCTGCCTTTAGGCTCGACTCTTAGGAAGTATGGCTTCTTTATTCATTGCTATGTGGATATCACTCAAATCTGTCACTGAAATCAAAGCAGAGCTACATAATACAGTCTCTCCATGTATTTTAAATGATATTAAAATGTGGGTGGCATTGAACTTTCTTAAGCTTAATGATAACAAAACCAAGATTGTGATGTTTGGATACCCATAGTTTGAGTGTCCTTGACGTTGTTCCTGGATCACTCACCATACATCATAAATCTTCAGTTAGGAACTTAGGTGGGATTTTTGATAGCTCATTCAATATGGGCAAACAGGTAAACTCTGTATAAAGTGTAGCTTTTTCCAGTTGAGACGTTTAGCTAAGGTATAGACCTTTCTTTCCTTTAGTGATTTTGAAAAGGCTACTCACGCTTTTATAACATTGCACTTGGACTAGTGCAACTCTCTGTACTGATCAGGCATTGTTACAACACCAGCAACTAGTCCAGAATGCTGCCGCTCAGCTATTGACAGGCTCTCACCTCTCTTACCAATACTGACCTCACTCCATTGGCTTCTGGTCCACTACATAATTGATTTTAATATACTGTTACCCGTTTTCAGACTTCTGCATGGGATTCCCCCAAAACACCACACACACGTTTTGGAACTTCTTCATGTTTACATGCCAATGAGAACAGTGTGGTCTACTAGCCAGATGCTCTTAGTGGTGCCAAGGTTAAGGAGGGAGTAAAAGGGGGACTGGGCTTTTGTGGTGTCCGCTTCCTCTATTTGGAATACCTTACCTTATTAAATTACTTCTACCCAGACATAAGTTACTTTTATGCCATCATTAAAGACATTTATTTTTGCAGGTATTTGACCCAATAAGATGTTAAACATTATGATGGAATAAGTTGGTTCAAGTACATTTATAATTAAGTGTGTGTATGGGGGTATTTTATGCATGTCTTATATGTAGTTTGTCATTATTGTGGATTTGTTCTGCTGGGTCTGCTGGAGCCAATCCCAGCCAACACACTTTTGCCAAGGCATCAAGGCAGAAGCAAACAAACCCCAGGCAGGCAGCCAGCCAATGAAATCTCAAGACTATCAAAGGACTCTAGAGAGAAATGTGCTATATATATATATATATATATATATATATATATATATATATATATATATATATGGAACAGAAGGTCTGTGATATTGCCTCAAAGGTTGGTTTGCATATTTGCAGCTGTAGATCCACAAAGGGAGAAAATGAATCACGTATCAAAAGTAGGTTTTTATTCCTGAGCTGCCAGGGGTTTTCATCAGATGATAATGCTTAGACTTACAAGAATCAAAGGCAATATATAGTAAAAAAATTACGTGGAGGGGGTTAGGAAGGGGTGTTTAAGTCAGAGTGGTCGGGTGGGTATTGGGTGTAAAGTCTTGTTTATTATGAATAGATTCTTCTTAAGTTTGCATATGCTGGATTTATGTCCAAGTGTCTGTTGATGGCATTCTCATTTGATAACCAGGATTCGGCCAGCTCTCTGGCACTGTTAGTATTGGCTTTAAATTTTACTTGTACATTGTCCCCGTTAAATGTACAGTATGTCCAGTTGATTTAGTGTGCGTATAGATCAATGATAGTGAGTCCTTTCTTCTGACGGCGTTGCTGTGTTCCTGTGTACGTGTTGCGATTGTATACGAGTGGCATTCACTCCATTATCACCACAAGGTGTCTGAAGGTGCAGCGTAAAACCTGCCCAGGTCTGGCGTCAGAATAGCACACAAACCCACGAACAATCTGCACATGGTCCTCTTTAATGCTAAAAACAAGAAATCGACAGCAGAAATGAGAAATGCAGTGTACAGCATTTCATGCAGTTCGTGCTCAGCGGTATACATTGGACAAACTTCAAAAAGAATTGCAACACGTATACAGGAACACCGCAACCGACCACTCTGACTTAGCCACATCCATGTAATTTTTTTGCTATATGTTGCCTTTGATTCTTGTAAGTGTAAACATTATCCTCTGATGAAGACCCCTGGCAGGGGATGAAAGCTCAGGAATAAAAACCTACTTTTGATATGTGATTCATTTTCTCCCTTTGTGGATCTCCAGCTGCAAATATATATATATATATATATATATATATATATATATATATATATATATATATATATATATTACTTTTAGCTTATCTTGTGCAGCATTTTGGTTCAGTTTAGGCTGTTTTAAACAGGCTTTACAAAGTAAGTTTAAGTTTTAACTTTAGATTTGAACCCAGAGCTCAGTTATGTATAACCAATGAATTGTGCATTAGATTTTTAATGATATATTTCATACAAATAATTGTTTTCAAATGCATAGATTCTTACCCTTTTGCGTTTTTATGTTCTGACCATGAGCAAGTTACTTCAGCTGCCTGTGCTCCAAGTGGGAAAACAAAAGAAATGGAAGCAATTTTATCTCAGATATCATATCAGCCAAAAAAGTAAATAATAAAAATAATTTCTTATTAGACAAACAAGTTCTGAAAACATTCACAAATATCCATCCATTCATTTTTCAAACCTACATGGTCCAATTTCAGGGTATCAAGCTCAAGACATGGAATCAGTCCTGGAAAGAGCCTGAGCCAGAGTCTGCTGCAGTGCACACTCTTTAAATGGCACATAAATTCTTTAATGGCACTTTATGGCTCTTTACTGGGTTGTGAGGTTTCTTATAGAAGAAGCATTGTTTGACCAAGCACCATTTCATTATGGGATGGGTTCTTTGCACATGAAGGTGGATTTTTGTGCTTTGAAAAACGTCCTAATATGAAGAAAAAAATGAAATATTTAAAGTATGGGGGATACCTTGCAGGACACTAACAGATTAAGAAAACCAGAACTTAGCGTGTTACTGTATGCAGTGAGAGTCCTTTTAAAATCCTGAGCCATTGGAATTTCACAAAATCTCTTACCATCATTTCATGGTTATTTACTGTATGGAGCCTGTTATTGATCTAAGTAAAAGTTATTTCTAGAACCTTCATGTGTATGAGTCTTTTAGAAACAAAAATGGTACCCCTATGTGTCTCACTTAAAAGCCACTCTGGCAAATTTACTTTTTAGGGTGCACATTCACACACAGTTATTACATTGATACAACTTAAGAGTTGTCCATCAACCAAATACAGTACTTGTCTTGGATGGGAGATCATCCAGCTTACTGGGGCCAAAGCATCTATGCCCACACAAAGAACATTCAGGGTCCACAGTTGACACCAAGTCACTCAGAGCAGCAAGGCCGTGATGGAAAGCACAGCACAACCCAGGCCAGGTACTAGACAATCACACAATAGATGAACTTAGGAAGAGGAGAGGTTGGGAGCATGCACTGAAACAGCATTTCCACATTCACCACACAACAAACCACCTCCCCATCCCAAATCAGGACCTGACCTCAGCACCACACTACTTTGAATGGAAACAGGTTTATATATATATATATATATATATATATATATATATATATATATATATATATATATATATATATATATATATCAGTATATATAAACACAGTTGCAAGTTAGATTTATTAAAATGATAGAAAAACGATGGATATGACACCATTTAATGTGTAGATGACAACTGCACGGTTCAGGTTCATTTGACGGGGACATTGCTCGATGGACTGAAACGATAGAAGGGCGTGGAGCTAACGCGGACTGTCCAAGAGACGTCCATCTTATCTCAAGAAAACGTTAAGGAGTACGAAGATTAACCCAGCCTTAATATGTAGTGGTGTTATAACACGTGCAAAACGTGTCCGTAAAAGGTAAAACTGAACTACTCGTGACGACGGCGATGGCAGTTCTCTTCTTATTCCGCGATACAGAAAAACTCCACCTGACATACAGAAAATGCGAAATTCTAACGCTGGTGTGTAAACGCGTTCCACTGAATGATTTGTCTCTTATTAATCTAAGAGATTAAGTACATTTAAAGAGTATAAACCAAGAAATGATTAAAGTTATCGAGTTTGGCGTGTAAAATGATCGAGCAGACCTACCTGCGTCCCTCCCTCGGTCGATGCGGACTTTAGCTTCAGAGCGCCCGTGTTGCGACATAACGCGCCGCGTGTTTCACCTTCAACCTGCCCTTCTAATCAATACGCAGCGAAGGCAAATTTGAATTTGACCTCCGATTTACAGATCGGATTTTGAGTCGTAAAGTTGATAGCATTGCAGAGATGTCTAAATCTGTCAGTGCATTCGACTATTGACATGTAACCGAAATGATCGTCACCATTCCGCTCACAACGTAACGAACGTGCAAAAAGATCAAAATATTATTTCAAAAAGAAAAAACGCACTGTAACGAAGAAGACGTTTAATTTGTGTGAAATTGCGTCGTTCTCTCTCAGTACCAGTAGAGAGCAGCATTTGCTTACTATTGGCGTGGCACTCCGTACTTCGATCCTATAGAAATAGAACGGGAGGCCGCTCTCAGACATGGGGACGGTTATGCGCTTCCACGTTATTAATCAATCAGCGATTATTCGCAGCCCTAATAAAAAGTTATTTTCAATCAATTGAAAACCTTAGCCCTTTAAAAAACATAGACAGGAGGAGGAATAAAAAGCTTCCTTTTCCAGTTGAAACGGATTAGATATACAGTATAGCAGGGCAGGATTACTACAGTCCAGGAGTTCCTATCTTTTACATACCACGCCCCCTTGGCGGACCATAAAAAAAGTTGCGGCCCATTTATGGACGAGACCATCCTGACTACGTTCAGAAATAAACTAATGATTTACCCGAGTATTAACACCGATAATCTCAAAAAAATTCACTGTATAGGGAAATCCCGAATACGCCAACAATGGCCACTTCACTGTAATTATTCCCCTTTTGGTTCGAAATATGGGACCCAAAGACAGGCAAAAACGATAACGCTGCAACGGGGCGATCAAATATTTTACCACATAACTTGTTTAAAACATGAAAGTAATTAAATAACCATTGAATGAAAACTAATTTTTCTTCTTGTTTTTTAAAACTGTGTAGTCGTCAAAAATGGATCACCCCAGCATTATTTAGCTTGATCCTTCAGCCACCAGAGTTTCCCCAACACCCACTCTCATGTGCCTGCCATCCGCTCGAGAATCGTCCTCCTCTCAAGGCTGAGGCTGCAACAACAAAAGAAAGGAAAGAAGCGTCTAAACAGCAGAACCAGAGCAGCCAGCACTCGATTGAACGAGGTGCCGACTTGCCACCGTCCGTGATTCACCCCTCAGGATTTTAATAATACTTAACTTTGGACCGGCGGGTTCTTGCTTGCACAAGGAAGACCCCACCAGTTTCAGCTCACGGACCACTTGGCGACGACCTTCCGGAAATCGAACCTGCGTTGCTGGCTCCCCGGTAACAACTACCACCTCTTCTACGACGTCCTGCGATTTTTTAATCACTTCTGTTCCTTTATTTTCGTGTCCTTAGTTTAACTGACAACCTCTTGTCTTCTCTCAGCCTCAAAGAGTGTCCCTGTGTTTATGTTAACTGCACCCCTTAAATCCAATTCCAACCCAGTTAAACACACACCTAAAAAATCCCAATAAGTTAAATACAATTACAAACAGTTAAAATCAAATAAACTAATAGTGCTCAATAAAAAAAATGCATGTTTACTAAATCAAATAAAATATACTTTAAAAATAAAGAATCCTCCATGCATTCTGATACCATGACAAATATACACATTCAAGATACATACAAAAGGAATCTATTACTTAACAAAAAATGCTTTATGTATCTTGGTTTTTGGTTTTTGTTTTTTGTTTTTTTTTATTATGGTACAATGGTATAAGTAAGAGTTGCATTGACATATCTCTAGGCCTCTCTGCCACCTTCTTGAGCCAGAAGGTGTGAAATGGGCTCAAATAAAGACAAAGACAAGGGATGACAACTAAGATGGATGCAAGAACCTGCCTATTAAAAAGAAAGCTGATTTTGTAACTCAAAGAGACTTTAATCCAATCAGGAGACAGTTCAACCTTCCTTTAAAACTCTCTGCACCATCCTGAAGAAGCTCTCTCTAGGATATTCACGGGACACTCACTGAACTCCCAGGGGATTCTCTCGGGGTGGGGAAAAATGAAAAATGTCCTTCTGAAACCTGATCTCTGAAACCTAAGAAGTTATGAGCCATCCTGTCCATGAGGGGCTAAAAAGGTGAAATTCTCCTTTCTTTGTGGAACAGAAGCTGAGACCCAGTTTGTCAAGCCAAGGCTGTGTGTCAGTAGTCTGACAAGGCCGAGAAGCCATTACTCCAAGAAGGGAACTTCAGCATCTGAACTAGAGTGAGTAATGCCTTTTCACAATGAAGTGGCAAAAGACATCAGAAGACAGCTGAAGAAGGTGCAGCATAGCACTGCCAAGGATCATGCTGCAAAGAGAAAGAGTACACTCAAACACATGAAGAATCTTCCACTGGAAACTGGACCAACAACCGAGTAACAACTCCACAAAACACTGGACATCATCCATAAAATCTTGGTATCGTAAAACAATTTATCTGTGCCAAGATAAAGTAGAACTCTGAATACCAGTAAAAAGCCAGTCTATATGTTATGTGTTTGTCTACCTTGTCTGTTTGCATCCAGTCTGATATCTCTCTCTTACTCTCTCTCTCTCTCTCTATATATATATATACAGTATATATATATGTCACACACACACACACACACATATATATATATATATATATATATATATATATATATATATATATATATATATATATATATATTGTAAAAGAATCAGTCTCAACACACGAAAAAGGTTTGGGGCAGCCACCCGTATATTGTCCCTGGCTGCTAATGGGTATGTGGAAAGAAAAAAAAACTGTTCCGGTTGAATTCCAAACTGAACTGGGAGTAGTGAGATGATGGCAGCTTTAAAGGCCAAAACCGGAAGTAACTACATCAGTGCCCGGAACCGGAAGTGATGTCATTCTTGGGGCCAGAACCAGAAGTGACGTCGTTTGTGGTGCTGGAACCAAAGGTGACATTGTTCTTGGCACTGGAACCAGGAGTGATGTTGTTGATGGAAAATTGGGTACCTTGGTATACATCCACTTTGGAATTAGTCCAACTTGGTATACGTCCTGTTTGGATGCGAAAAATTTTGCTTCGTATACGACTTTTGTTTGGAATACGACTGACAAGCTAGAACACCGTGTGCTACCCTTGTTTACCTCTCTCAAGATAAAGCCATGACTGCCCACGAGCGTCAGTACGCCAGTTGCTAGCATTCAGTGAACAACCCACTCACTACCCTTGTTTACCTCTCTCGAGACAAAGCTAGACTGCCCACGAGCGTCAGTATGCACTATAACTCTCTGAATTTTCACGTGAGTTTGTGTATTTTCGTGTAAATTTGAATTGATTGTTGGAAAGTATGAAGGTGGCATGCGTATCCGGGACTTGGCTGCTGCATAACGTATGCCGAGAATGATGGTATCTACGATTGTGAAAAACAAAGATGTTATTAAAAAGTAAAGTGAGGTTAAATTTTTATTTAATTCATCTAATTGCTGTTGTATTTATATATTTTAGTATTAAGCAGTGTTTATTTTATACAACCCCATCAGTGTATAATATGCCAATAACAATAGGATTTTTTTCATGGGAACGGATTCATCATTTTCCCTTTATTTCTTATGGAAAAAATTAGTTTGGTATACGTCCTATTTGGTATAAGTCAAAGGATCTGGGGCCTCATGCATAACGGCGTGTATAGAATTTACACTATAACATGAAGTACAAAAGCAGAAATGTACTTATGCACAAAAAAATCCAGATGCATAAATCTGTGCATTCGCCATGTTCTTCCGCTACATAAATTCCGGTTTACGTGGAAATTAACGCACATGCACATGCACGCGCCTGCTGTCTTGCCCGTCTCCTCCCAGAATTACACCTCTTTGAATATGTAAGTCAATATAAAAATCCCTTAAGCTCAGCATTCTCTGAAAAGACAATGGCAAAAGCACAAGGGAAAATAGAAGGATTTCAGCGAATACCAAGTGGAGGCAAGGAAAAACGTACTATTTGTTGGTTTAAACAATGGTATAAACAAGAAAAGGAAGTCGATTGAGTGACAAAGCGTGTCGGAGAAATTTCCACTTTAATCTCGAAATTTCCACTTTAATCACGTAGTTTATTTTGTCATTAAAGTACAACATCATAAACTTCATCTTAAAATGTACTAGTTTCTCAAATCCCATCGAAAAATAAAGTAGCACGTGCTTTGTTTTGTATTTGATCTTCTATGTGCTCTATGTGTGTGAATCACTACGTGCTTCCGTGCTTTGTCTTCTTCCGACAGGACACAGAATCCATTGCATTCGTAATATTACAGCTCTTTGAATAATTAAAATACTGAGATGTATACTTAAAACAATTTCCATGATGATAGGAGTTAAAGCATGTTATTAAACATGGGAACACGGTGGCGTAGTGATTGTGCGCACCTTCGATGAAATATTTTATTGCAGCAGTACTGTCTCTTTCAAATGTGCTAACCCCCAATTCCTGTCCTTCCTTTTCTTTCTCCAAGTAACCAATCATCACACAATCAGCTCTGTAATAGACGTTAAGCTATCTGTAAGCTTATAATGCTGATTCTTCAAAACATTTAAGGAACATTAAAATATCTTCGTAGTACATGTTTAATTATTCTATCCTTCCAGTGTCACGCCAGTCCCAGTGAAGCATACAGTGTGAGGCAGGAACAATCCGTAAAGGAGCGCCCGATCCTTGCTAGCATAGCGACACCGTGTCCTTTAATTATTAACAATATACTGTAGATTATTTAAATGAAGTTGAAATTTTATCTGTATAATATAATAAACATATTTTGCTGCATTTCATTTTAAAATGATATCGTCATCATATGTAAATGCGTGCTTTAAAAAGTGGCTCAGGTTGTGCAATATTATAACTGTAATGCAAGTTTAGAGTGAGGTGATTGTACAAATAAGTACAAACAGTTCTACAAGGAGCACTTGATAGAGTGATTGATTGCGTTTAGAGCTCTTGGGATGAAACTCTTTTTGAACCGCGAGGTCTGTACAGGAAAGGTTTTGAAGCGTTTGTCATATGAGAGCAGTTTAATAGACAGCACGGCTGAGGCAGCATATGCTTGATGCTGTATCCCGATAATTCTCCTTCTGATCAGCTGCTCCGATTGGTGCAGTGAGAGTAATATGGAAAAAGATGATCCAATGTGGCAACCCCTAACGGGAGCAGCTGTAAGAAGAAGAAGAAGGTGCAATGAGAGTAACAACGCTAAAGCAGCTATGGTATTTGGAATAGTTTGACCATTCTGTGTACCATTATATTGTTACAGGTTAATTACAATCAGATGTCTTAAACTAATAAACAATATGCGGTTAATTTCAGTGTATTTATAAAGCCACGTCAGTAATGTGGATCTGAAAAAGAAATAAACCACACAGGAACATGAGTCTTCTTGGGAAAAGATGCAACAAGTTTTGCACACCTGGATTTGGGGATCCTCTGCCATTCCTCCTTGCAGATCCTCTCCCGTTCTATCAGGTTGGATGGTAAACATTGGTGGACAGCCATTTTTAGGTCTCTCCAGAGATGCTCAATTGGGTTTAAGTCAGGGCTCTGGCTGGGCCATTCAAGAACAGTTACAGAGTTGTTGTGAAGCCACTCCTTTGTTATTTTAGCTGTGTGCTTAGGGTCATTGTCTTGCTGGAAGGTAAACCTTTGGCCCAGTCTGAGGTCCTTAGCACTCTGGAGAAGGTTTTTGTCCAGGATATCCCTGTACTTGGCCGCATTCATCTTTCCCTTGATTGCAACCAGTCGTTTTGTCCCTGCAGCTGAAAAACACCCCCACAGCATGATGCTGCCACCGCCATACTTCACTGTGGGGACTGTATTGAACCTCACTTCCGGCTCATCAGAATGACATTGTTTCCAGTTCCTGCTGCAATGCCAACCATTTCCTGTCATATGTTTTGTTCTGCTATATAACCACCATTTTGTGTCAGTAAAATCATTCATTGTACTTTCAAGACTTTGAATCACTGCATTTTTCTCATATTGTCTGGACGATAATATACGGGGACGGTCCCCAAAACTTTATTTTTGTATTTGTGACGTTTATTCTACCACAATATATATATACAGTATGTATTGTCAGGAATGCCAGGGGCATTCCTCGGCTGTCCTGGAGTAGGACCCGCTTCGTGGGGTGTGCTGCCCTCACGGGACGTGTCGCTCTTCCCTAGTGGTCTTCGCTGGGTGTGGGCCACTGTCAGGGATGCCAGGGGCAACGACCTGGCTGGGACGCCGTGAGGGACCAGATGTGGGTCTGCGCCCACCCTGGATCATGTGGGGGCCGCCGCCCTGGTTGCTTTGGGGGCCACAGGCTGAGGGCATGGAAGCCCCACCCTGTAGGGGCCCGTGGTCACCGCCAGGAGGCGCCCCAATGCCTTGGGGACCTGTTCCCTCAGCACTTCCGCCACACCCGGAAGTGCTGGGGGGAAGATTGAAGAGGACACCGGGTGAGCTGCCGGGAGAACAGCCGGCACTTCCGCCACGCTGGGGCGTGGCCAATGGGGGAGTGTCGGAAACACCTGGAGCTCATCCGGGACATGTATAAAAGGGGCCATCTCCCTTCATTCAGGGCTGGAGTCGGGTGGAAGCAGGACTAGGCAGGAGCAGAGATTGTGGAGGCGGCCTGAAGAAAAGGCATTGTGTGGCCAGGACTGTGTGGGGGTTTGTTGTGCACTTGAACTTGTGTAAATATGGTTGTAAATAAACGTGTGGTGGTGGAAAACAACATGTCCGCCTGTCTGTGTCCGGGCCGGGTCCACATCTGGTGTAGCCGGCAGGATCCTCCGCCTGTTTCAAGGCGGGGACATGATAGTAACAATTTTGTTGTGGACGGCCCGGCGCAGCAGGGGATCCCACCCACGTACCACGGGAGCTGCGTGCACACAGCCCCGCGGGGTAAAGGAACCCCACGGACCGCCAGGGGTCCGCGAGAAGGCCGTTTTTCCCTGTTGCGGGTTGGCGGCGTGCGTGACAAGGGGGCAGTGGTCTCCACCATGCGCGCCGTGGCCGGAGGCGCCCGGGACGGCATGGCGTCAAGAGAGGCTGTGCCGAGGACGTTTCCGGGGAGGTGAGTGCCCTGCCTAACGGCAGCCGGCCCTTGGGGGCCGTGTGTGTTTTCTGTCTTTCAGGCAGGGGCTTCCCGGATTTGCGTCAGTGGCAGGTGCATGCCAGTCTGCGGGGCTCCGACAGTACGACGGCAGCCGCAAGGGCTGCGGAGGAGGAGACACTGCACCTCGAGAGGCACTGGCAACAGCAAAGCTGCCTGCAAGCACGTCGCCGCCGCAGAAGGGGAGGCAAGATGGCCGTGGACCTGAAGTCCCTCCCCCTGACAGGCACGCGATTGGATGGTGTGTCTTGTGTGCCCGCCAATGACTGCATAGAGGCAGGACCAAGGAATGTCCATCATGTGCTGGGGGGAGACCCGATTGGGCCAGAGGAGGAGGCCCACAGGAAGTTGCCAGCGTCGGAGGCTGACAGACAGGTAGGCTCCGCGTCGGATAACTTCCTGTCTTTGCCGGCTGCTCTGTCGGAGATGGAGGCGTGCCTTCAGCCCGCGGAGCAGCGTTTATTTCAGGTGCTACGTGCTCTCCAGGCAGAGATGCAGGTACTGGAGAGGAAGGCATTTCCGTCCATAGAGGAGCTTCGTTTGACGATCTGACGGCGCGGCGCTGGATTCTCCAGCCGGAAGTGCACAGCTGGGAAGGTAGGTTTAGACGTCCCCATACAACATGAGGGAGGGTCTGTTGAACATGGCTGTGACTCACAGGATCAGCTTAAAGTAAGCAGCCCTCCGACAGTAGGTGCGGCGCAGGAGGCTGAGCGCGGTGAGGGGGGAGTCCGTGAGGACGCTGGTTGGACACAGGCTGCTAAGTGCCCCGGGTCCTAGCGCCCTCTGTCCAGAGTCGGCCGCGGTCTCGCTCCTCTCTGTAGGGACGCAGACGGAAAGGAGTCCCTTTCTTTGTTATAAGGGGACTCAGACCGTCAAGGCGTCCCAGAGTGAGAGGAGGAATAGGAGGCTGAGTGCCGGTTCCTCCGATAGGTTGGGACGCGATGCTGGGTGCACACGTCCGGGTCCTGGCCGCCCTCTACGGGGGCAGAGGGAATCCCTGAGGCCAGTGGAGAGGAAAAGAATGCAGGCAGTGCCAGTGGAGCCAACACCAGGAGGGACATGGAATTCGCGGAGAGGGTGCCGAACAGACAAGTGCCGGGGTGCTGAATGGAGGGGGGAATACTGCCAGTGCATGGCACAAGAAGGGTGCCCAGGCAGCGGTTCTGCCCCTGTGTATCTCTTCGTTACAGGGACAGACCCCAGACAAGCAGTAGGACCCACTTCGTCGGGGACCTGCCCTCAGAAGTCGGACCGTCTGTCAAAGGATCTCTCCGCTGGCGTGCGGGAGCCACCATGGCTGGAGGAGGCTGTAAGGGAGCGAGTGACTGTGGGGCATTTTTAGGGATGCCAGGGGCAATGACTCGGCCAGGACGCTGTGAGGGACCGGATGTGGGTCTGCGCCCACCCTGGATCACGTGGGGGCCACTGCCCTGGTTGCTTTGGGGGCCACAGGCTGAGGGCATGAAGCCCCACCCTGTAGGGGCCCGTGGTCACCGCCAGGAGGCGCCCTAATGCCTTGGGGACCTGTTCCCTCAGCACTTCCGCCACACCCAGAAGTGCTGGGGAGAAGATTGAAGAGGACACCGGGTGAGCTGCCGGGAGAACAGCCGGCACTTTCGCCACGCTGGGGCGTGGCCAACGGGGGAGTGTCGGAAACACCTGGAGCTCCTCCGGGACATGTATAAAAGGGGCCGTCTCCCTTCATTCAGGGCTGGAGTCGGGTGGAAGCAGGACGAGGCAGGAGCAGAGAATGTGGAGGCGGCCCAAAGAAAAGGCATTGTGTGGCCAGGACTGTGTGGGGGTTTGTTGTGCACTTGAACTTGTGTAAATATGGTTGTAAATAAACGTGTGGTGGTGGAAAACAACATGTCCGCCTGTCTGTGTCCGAGTCGGTTCCACAGTATATATATATATATATATATACATATATATATATATATATATATACATATATATATATATACATATATATATATATATATATATACATATATATATATATACATATATATATATATATATACATATATATATATATATATGCATTTAATATATTTCTGCAATCCTTGTGTTGCTAAAATCAAATGTGCCTCAGTCACCCTGATATAAGTCTAAAGGCTGGAGACTCCATTCTACAAGGAAAGGTGAGGTAAATATATTAGGAGCCATATGAAATTATTGGATTAGTTGCCACTATTGCAGAAGGAAAAACTGATAACTCATTAACCAGGTTAAAATTTCTTTTTTAAATTCCATATGGCATGCTCTTGGTGGGTGTTTTATTGATTATTAATCATCAAAAATCCTACAAAAACAACATGCAGAGGAGCAGGAAGTTGTTTTAAAGGTGGCCTCCTGCCATCTGATAGCTGATCCCGTATTGGCAGTGTGTCAGGCAGTCTTTATTATGTTTTGTTTTGTTCTGTTTAAATAATATCTTTCATAGTGCAGCTTATAATGCAGTTATAAGATTATAAAATTGCAAAAAAAAAAAACACGTAACAATACTTTTAAAGGAATGTACTGTAATAGCACTTATAAGTCGCATCAACCTGGGGATGAGGCACCACCATTATAATCTGGCGTTCCAGCAGGTAAATGAGCAGCTTCTGAGGAGCCCATAAAAACAGCAAGCTTGCCAGGGTTGCATAAGAATTCCATTTGGTGCAGCAAGAGCGAGTGGTCCTTTTAAGGATACTAAGTTACTCAACATAGACGATGAAAAGAACAAAGAATTCATTTGGCATATGGTGCTGGTGCTAATGTATCGTAAAACTTTTCTGAAAAATGAAAAATATTAGTTCTGGTGTAAGATAGAGACCTACTTACTTCCTTATGGTTATATGAAACAATTTGTCCTTTCAGCACATCACTGCTCACAATTTCTTGTATGCCTACCACCTATTTGAGTTTTAAAGGTCCTCTTTGGTCTTTGTCTGTCTGTCTGGCATTTATTTACTTCCCTGTTCTTACTGAATCTCTCACTCCTACACACACTCATTAATTCACTTCCTCATCTGAGTTGTAGACTTTTACCAAATGTCCTTTTGCTAGAAATTTTGATTGTTTGATTCTCTTGGTTCTGACCTTTGTGCAAACATACATTTTGTCTCGGGCAGCACGGTGGTGCAATGGTAGTGCTACTGCATCGCAGTAAGGAGAACCGGAATTCACATCCTGGGTCCTCCCTGCGTAGAGTTTGCATGTTCTCCCTGTGTCTGCATGGGTTTCCTCCTACAGTCCAAAGACATGTAGGTTAGGTGCATTGGCGATCCTAAATTGTGATTTGTGTGTGTGTGTGTGTGTGTGTGCCCTGTGGTGGGCTGGCACCCTACCCGGGGTTTGCTCCTGCCTTGCGCCCTATGGTAGCTGGGATTGGCTCCAGCAGACCTCCATGACCCTGTGTTAGGATATAGCGGGTTAGACAATGACTGACTGACTGACTGACATTTTGTCTCTTGTTTTGTCAGTCATGTGTTTTGAACTTCTGGTTTTGAGCTCTCTTTCTGTTCCTCATTTATTTCCTGATTCTCTCTAAAAATACTTTTTCAGTTCACTGACAAAACAATTATGATATGACAAACTTAAATATTTTTTTTATTCTTTGCAAATTTTTTCCAAGTTTCAAGATTGCTTTTTTGTTTGTTTAAAATGTAAATGTTGTTTGTAAATGACCAGGAGATGGAAAGCAGCAAGTAACCTGGTCAAACAGATGAAGCAAGGGTCGGAAATGCCAGAAAGTCGAAAATTAAATCAAAACAACAAGCCAGAAATGTAACTAAAAATTAAAACAAAGTAAACACGCAAAATGTTCTTTAGCATTGAAAAATCTTTAAGTAATCCAACTCTAACACTGCAAAGTATCTTTTTAAAAATCCAGAATCTTGGACACCAAAAGGAGCATGCTACAGCCTTAAATACCTTCTGGGTAAGGAGGTCATGACATGCACATTTCTGGTATCACATGACTCAAAATAGCATCAGGCATGGGAAAAACACAATGGCGGACAAAAATAATAATGAACAATAGAAATAATTTCAAAACACAAAACTAACAAAGTATCACAAGAGTCCCAAAACTAATATTACTTCAAAATACTGTAGAAAACTTTACAGCCAAGAGCCAAAATCTGTTACAGTAGTTTGCTGTAATTTTATTAACTTTATGTGGTTGGTGGCAGGATTGGGTGCTCCAGCCACTGTAAAAAAATCCTCAAAATGTTCCAGTGTGGTGCTGAGGTGTCACCCGCTCCACTCGGGTCCCAATCCAGGTGGTTCAGCGTGTGGTGAGTGTGGTAACTTGTTATCAGTACATGCTCCCACCTTATATTTTAAAACTTCTAAGGTGCAAAGTTATGTTTTAATTGGCAAGTACCATTTGGTTGAGTTATTGGTATGATATGACGAAGTATTACTAGGAGGCACACATGATTAAATCATTGTCAAGACCATATAAAGGTCACACAGGGAGCAGTGCCCACTTTGTGGCACTTTGGCAACAGCAGGGCAGTGGCGATCTGCAGGTGACACTCAGGCAGATAAAGGTTCAGTGGAGACAGAAACCACAAATAAAAGATACTTAACAGCAAACAGGGTGGAAAATGAGTAATCAAAAAAATAAAATTTTTAGTGGAGTTGGTGGCTGTACAGCAGTATCCAGAGCAAATACTGGAGATGAGAATTCAACAGAAAAGGCATCTGATACTGAGACTGGCAATTCTTTAATTACTGCAGTACATAGGATGATGACTTAATGGCAAACAGCAGCATACCTGGTTCTGGGTGATTCAATCAGATCTGTACTATAAGCAGGAACTGGTGGCTTAAATAAGGCTACATTTGTCATGAACTTGGGGGTTCCTGAACATAATAAGTACCAAAAATTTATCAAAATGACCACTAGTGGGGGGAACAAACCATTAGACACAGTTAATGATGAAAAGTAAAAATGTGGAAACTTTATAAAAAAAGAAAATAAGCTCATAGGAGAAGAAGCAAATAAGAAGCTTCCAAAAATAGGTAATGCCGTAGAAAACAATGTCCTAAACCCAAAAAATAGTCAAAAAATAGAGCACAGAGTTCAAAAATCCAGTAATTCCCAGAGGCAGAAATATCACAGTAGAAAGTTACCAACACCAGTGTGTTCAATGAATTGCAAGAGACTGTTTGTTTATTCAGCCTTTACAGGGCTTTTTCAGCCACCAGAGGAGCCCTGGCTCAAATATAACAACATAAAATGCAGGAGAGTTGACTATAGAAGTGGAAGGAGACATTTTCGTGTTTTTCAGAGAGTGTGCTGCCTATAAGATCAGCATTTAGTTGAGTTTAAAAAAGACACCAACTGGATGGTCTGTTGTTTACCCTTAATATTGTGAGTTCTCTCGGGCTGTTTGATTTTAGTAAGCTGAGTTTTTGCCTTACCAGTTTTATCTGCATAAATCTAATCAAAAATTACATTTATTTGGCCAGGCTGTTTATTTAATTGTAAAATATCTGCAGATTACTCAATTGTATTTAAATCGTCAAGAATGTGAAAAATCTTACTTGTAAAATCCTCAGCCTCTTATTGGTAAATTCTAGATTAATTTTAGTTCAAGGACACTTTTTAATTTTAAGGGAGATAATTTTGTTATGAAGTGGAGTCTTCCAAAAATGGGCTTGAAGCCTCCAAACGATATGCAAAAGCAAGTCTCAGAGAGGCACACCTTAACTCAGCCAGGTCCCAAATACTACCTGCTGGCTTCAAAAATGGGGAGCTGGCAAAACAATCAAAACATTTAAAAATTTAAAAAGGCCTCACAAGATGCCAGATGACTGTAAACCCTCAGCTTGAATAAAAAGGGTTGACAATAAACATTTATTTTATCTTCTTTTTTAAATTTAATTTTTGTTTATTAAAAAAGAAAAAGAAATGGGGAAGTGCTCTAATAAGCAAAAATAGACTAAAAAGATGTGCCTAAAAATGCAACCTATAGAAAAAAGCCTAATAACACAATTGAGAATTCAGAATTATTAAAACAGAGCAAGAAAGAAACACAAATCAGCAAATCCAGTGCAATGAGTAAAACTCACAGACCTCTAGTTTCAATGTATGATGCCTTGTTCCTGAGCCTTCTCAACAAACTTATACAAGCAGTGGGAGGGCTCAGGTGTCGTGACATCAGGGTGGCCCTGCCTCCTGAGGAGCCACCCACAAATCACACAGAACATTTAAAGGGACAGTATAAAATTACAGAACTGCAATTGAAAACCAGCAGAAATAACATAAAGCCATGAAAAATAATAACTCAGAATTAACAAAAACAACAATAAAACATAAAATACACATAAAATTACACTGACACTTTATAATTAGAGAGGTTTTGAAGCAACTTTGGGAAAATAAACTGGTAAAATTACATTTTTATCATTTTTTCCATGCACATTTTTCACGTTGTTTGCTGTTGTACAGCACAGAACACATCTGGGTTCCATTATATCATAAATATTTTTCTCTAGTTCTGCCTGAAAACTCAAGATAACAAAATGTTCTCTGTTATCACTACAAACTACATGGGGTAAGTAAAATTTAAAAAAATATTTTTGGATAGAGTATTCTTTTAATATCAGGATATTATTATAATGCAAACGGGTAGATAGAGTATTAATCGTAACTTGGAAAAATTCCTTCGATGTACTGTAGATACCTTTCAAGACAAAAGGCAAATGAATTTCTATGTCACCTTTGGCAGAAGTGGCTAGACATGTGTTACATAATTTAATCTATTCAGATTTCTCCTTTTGAATATCTTTATGGGTTTAAGCTCAGTTTACTGTAGTGAGATTTGGACCATTCAGCAGTTCCCTAGTTTGTCAGAGTACCTGACTAGGTTCTGTGACATGTTGAAATGAGTTGGGGAGAACCTATAGTTGGTGGGAACCACTGCCAAGTGATTTATGCATTGCAAATTCTGACAAGCCCCAAACTTTAGTGTTGAGCAGAGTGTGTGGCTTGCAGTTTACTTGAGGGTTCCATCTCAAAAGTTAGCTGTTGGGCTGTATTCTACTTTGGATCAAGAGGGTCTGATATCGTTCATTATAAGTTTGCACTTCTGGCCCACTTTGGGATTCACCCAAGTTTCTTGTCTGAAATCTGTGTATTCCAGCCAATTGTCATTTCTCCATCACCTATTCAAGTACAAAGTCCAACACATTTTAGATTCTCACTGTAGATGAACTTCAGTGGAACATCTTGTAGATTATATGGGTTCTGACCTTGAGGTAAATTACGGGGTTCAATTTAAAGATGTACATGGGCCTAAGTTATTACAAAATTTTCATTTAAAGTTCTTTCATAAGTCAGACACGTGTAGTCAGAGCATACTCATTAAAAGGGGACTCAGTTATGATATTGAAAACTTCAGCAAAAAAAATGTGCAATTTTTTTCCAATGTTCAGAGTTGTTTTTTGTGGATTTTAAAACCCAAAGTATCCAAATCTATTATTATCTTATTTCTATAATTGGATTTGAATAAAGTTACATTTTGGTAACATTAGGTTTTATACAGTATGTCCTAAGGTGATCATTTGTTTTTAATGAGTATCGCCATTTTCTTGAGCTGTTGGTATGGCATGATGCTGGGAGTGGGGTCATGGAAGTACTGCACAGAGGATGAGTCCACTATGTTACATTAGGCAGCTATTTATGATAAAGATGGTGACAATTTTCCAGCCATCTTCAATTATCCTGGATATAGACATTTTTGAACTACTTCAGTTGAAATACAATGTCATGCTAAGCACATCTTCAGATGTGTGTTTTACTTCATAATGTTCTAGTACAGTGCTTCCATTCTGCGCTGTAGACTTTTTTATACTGGATGCTGTTTTCATAAAATTCCACCAACAACAATCAAACATGTACAGTACATATCCTGCCTCAGTAAAGAATGTACTATAAAAGCAGATTACTTTCAGCTTCAGGTTGTTGTCATACACAAACCTCAGAAATATAAAAGGCATGTTTACCTTTATGACACCTGTGTTAAGGTTCACCTTTCATGTTTCCTTTGCTGCCCCATAGGCCACCATTTTATGCCAGTGTCTTAAAATGCTAGCTTCCCTTCAAAACACAAGTATCCAGGCCAAATGATAGTATGCCATGATTATGAAAAATATGTTTGACTTTAAAAACACCTAACTTATCCCTTAAAAGTTCTGCCCACCCACCTGAGGCAATCTTAGAACAAAGTAAAAAAAACGTTTGTAAGCTAAACAGTTTTTGGAATTTTAGTGGTACTAAATTTAACCTGGCTGACCCACATTTGATATACGAAATAGTAAGATTCGGCTAAATGTATAAACTGCATCAAAGACATTTTGGATATATAGGGAAAAACTGAATTAGTCCATCGATAACTTTCAACTACCTGCAAATACAACATTTCTCTAAATGTGCAGTAGTTGTGAAGAAAAGTTCAGGTTCAACAGATATTACCCCAAACCCTTGTCTGGTACAATTTCTTCAGCATGTTTTTGTCTTGTTTGCCATACAGCTAAACCTGAATTCCAAACTTTAGAGAAACAATTAAATTCCAAGTGATGTTCCTCCGTCACCGCCTGCAACTCACAATGGTACATGTGTAGTAATGTCCTCTGTTTGCGCAGATGTGATGTGACACTAGTCCACACCTCTGCCTTGAGGCGACATACCACCACTGCCTTTATTGTTGCTATGGATAGTTTTGTAAAGTTAGAAATGTGACACAAGCATGCAGCTTTCACTGAGCAGAGTGACGCATGCAATTCAGAATAAGTGACAAGGTGGAATATGAATGCTGCATACCATTTAGATCCACTGTGTTGACACCTCTGTAGATGTTCCATCCATCCTTGCTATAAGGTCATTTTAGTGGTTTCACAGTACATCTTACTGCATAATAATAAAATAAAAAAGGCTTGGCATTTGTACAGTAGCAGTTGCATGTTAAAGAAAGCTCCATAGAAATGTAACAACTGGAGGTCAATTTGTAAGGTATTATATAAAACATCCATCCATCCATTATCCAACCCACTATATCCTATCTACAGGGTCGCGGGGGTCTGCTGTGGGAGGAAACCCACGCAGACACGGGGAGAACGTGCAAACTCCACACAGGGTGGACCCGGGAAGCGAACCCGGGTCTCCTAACTGTGAGGTAGCAGCACCACCATGCCACCAATTATATAAAACAGACATTGTTTAATCAAGGAATCTAAACAGATAATTTAATTAAGCAAGTTTAAACTGAGTCATAGGTGGCATGGAGACACATTTCTTAGTGTTGCTGATTCACAGCCTCAAGGTTCTGAATTCAAACCCACACTCTCTGTGCGGAGTTTGCACATTTTCCTCAAGTCTGCAAAGGTTTTCCTTCTAATACTCGACATTCCATGTTAGGTTAATGATTACCCCAAGTGGTATAAATTGTCTCCCTTCTTTGTTATCCTGAATGACAATTAATAATGAAATACATAATCATTTCTCAGTTATTAAAATCAACTGCTTTGCTCTGTGTGTGCATAAAATGACCTGCACAATTTCTTTAGATAGATAGATAGATAGATAGATAGATAGATAGATAGATAGATAGATAGATAGATAGATAGATAGATAGATAGATAGATAGATAGATAGATAGATAGATAGATAGATCTTATTTATCCCGGAGGGAAATTTGGCTTTTTAACAGAAGCACAATAACTAAAGTCAGTCATCAGTCAGTCATTATCCAACCCGCTATATCATTGGGGTCTGCTGGAGCCAATCCCAGCGCACAAGGCAGGAACAAACCCCGGGCAGGATGCCAGCCCACTGCAGGGCACACACACACACACACCAAGCAGATACTAGGGGAAATTGAGGATCGCCAATGCACCTAACCTGCATGTCTTTGGACTGCGGAAGGAAACCCACGCAGACACTGGGAGAGCATGCAAACTTCATGCAGGGAGGACCCGGAAAGCGAACCCAGGTCTCCTTACTGCGAGGCAGCAGTGCTACCCACTGCGCCACTGTGCCGCCTTAATAAATAAAGTATTATATTATAATAAACAACAATTCCCTTCTCAAACAAACCAGAAAGACTAAAAGGAAAGAAAACTAAAAAGAAAAGATAAAAACAGCAGTCACAGTGAGGCGCTATACAAACATATTGCTGTTGGAATAAAGGAGCCCCCGCAGCATTTCTTGACACAGCTTTGCTGAATAATTCACTGGCTGAAAGTCTTCGGTGTTAGTGTGTCAGAGAGATGATGTGCAACGTTTGTCATAATGGCAATTTAGTTTTGTTTTAATTCTCTCCTTTGCTATGAACTTCAGGAGGTCCAGAGTGTATCGTATAACTGAGCTTGCCTTTTTAATTAGCTTGTTAATTTGGTTGATCTCTCTTGAAATGATGTTACCAGCCCAGCAAACCACAATATAGATGACCTCGCAGCCTTCACAGAGATGTAGAAGATGTGAAGGATGCCATTACCCAAAGGAATGTGGATCCCTGAGAAAAAAGAGTCTGCTGTGCAGCTTATCTGGGTTATGATGTGGACCCCCAAATAACTGCAGCAGTGCACCACATCCACTCCCTGAGTAGTGGTCTGATGTAAAGCCTCTTTGGTGTGGTGGAAGTCAATAAGCAGTTCCTTGGTTTTGCTGTTGTTAAGCTGCAGACAGTTCTTTCTTTAGGCAGATGAAGAAGTCACCTAATATTGAAACAGTGACATCTGTGACTTGATGCTCTTGTGCTATTTCAAAAGGAAAGCTGAAAGCCTGTAAAAATTAAACAAAGAATGGATGAGGGAATAGGGATATTTACCAAAGGGGTAGTCTAATCAAGGACTAGAAGTTTGCCAAAATGTAGTTAAGTAAAACACGTAGGAGTTGGATGCCGAATGACAAGAAAAATTGATCACCCAAAACATAAACCAAGAATCAAGAGTTCAAAGTCTTATGACACACAAGGCGTTGAGGATTAGTGTGAGCAAAAGTACTGGGAGATGTGCAAGACAAGAACTGCAGTTAAAAGTGAAAGGCAAGCATCAACAATGCTGTAAATCACAGCAAAATAGAACAATCATAACCAAAAAGGCAAGGCAAAGATGAAGAGATTAAAACCTAATACTAGATCATGTTTGTTTAAATGCAAAAATACATACAATTCTGTTCTATCCTATGCATACAACACTAGAACAAGAACAAAATGAAGCCCCTGGTCCATGTGCTTTCCTTGTCTAAACCAAACAACACCTTAAGAGGTAAACTGTTAAGGTTTTATCCAAAGTTTGAACCCTAATCACTGTACACCATCATCTTAAATAGGCAGGTGAGTGGCAACAAGCATAGCGGCTATAAACAATATGGCCACAACCACGAAGAAATCGTCACAAAATAGATAACAATATAATACACAAAGTAGATAACAATAAAATAAATAACAAACTCAAAAAACAAAACTGTATTTCAAAATCTCAAATGAGAAACAAAAAAAAAAATTAAGATTATCACAAATGCCCGTCAATAGTCTAGCAAGCTGGGTCAGAAAGATCAAGATTGATTTTTTTGTTAGTGACAACCAACTGTTGTGGAATCTGTGACATTGCTCTCCAAAAAAGACAGAAGTGTGTTGTGTTGAGTCAGGAAACAGACAGGCCCAAACGCAATTGACTGGGTTAGCATAATGTCTGTGGGATGCCAGATATACTGGCTGTGTATATCTGTCGGAAGAAGATAATAATAAATAACCCAGTTTTGCATCTTTTCTTTCTATCATAAATCATGATGTACTAATAGAAATGTGATGTAAGAGAAAGATGCAAAATAGTCAAACACATTATTGCAGAGATGCAAAGTGAAATGGAGCTTGTTGTCTTGCAGATAACCTTAGAGGAATATGAAACGCAGTACAGTGAACGTATAATGCAAATTGAGATGAGATGATTCAGTGCTGGGGTTTGTTACCTCAAATCAAGAAATTTTTCGACTTGAAAGTCATGTTGAAAGTGCAGTTGGAATAGCAGAAGTGTTAAAAAAGCTTGTGTTTCTTGTTGATATTGTCAGTAATCTGAATTGGCAGATACTAAGATTCACAGGTAATATGCTGTTGAAATTCTATGTGCTATCTTGGCATTGCAAAACAAGATAATACAGCTGATATATTTCACAAATGAAATCAGCCATCCAAGGACAGGGTGCCAATATACTCCAAGGCCTACTCACACATCTATGAAAGTTGACCTAAAAATTCCTGGAACCGGTCAATAGCACAGTAGTAGGGCAAAATATCAAATATGTGTACTGTGTGCCTACAAGTCTTTTTAATCTGTCTGCTGAGTGGCATAGTGCTGAGCTGATCGACTTTGCATTGTTGGTGTTGAGTCTTCAATCATGCAGATGACCTCAATTTTTTTCTCTAAGCCACCATAGCAGATTTTCAAGAAACAATGATGATGATGTGTTTCAACATTACTACAAGAAAGCATCAAGAAAAGCACCCAGAGCAACACCAAAACTTCATTTTCTACCATAATAATGCACCTGTACATATCGCGTTATCAGTAGGAGTTTTTAGCCAAAACCAATGTGGTTGCTGCTTTGCACGTTTGAATTTGGTAGATTTCACTCCTTGTGACTTCTTTTTGCTCCTGAAACAAAAATTGACTCTGAAGGGAAGAAGATTTGCTAAAGAAATACAGGAAAAATGACTCTACACACAGTAACAAGTGAAGAGTACAGGAAATGTTAATAGGAATGGGAGAAGCGTTGGGACAAGATTATTGCATCTCAAGGGGATTATTTTGAAAGCAACAAATAGAGAAGTGATGTCAATCATTGTCCAACCCACCAAATACAGGGTCATGTGGGTCTGCTGCAGCCAATCCAAGCGCGCAAGGCAGGGTGCCAGCCCACCACAGGGCACACACACTAGGGACAATTTAGGATCGTCATATGCACCTAACCTTCTTGTCTTTGGACTGTGGGAGGAAACCAGAGCACCTGGAGGAAACCCACAAAGTCACAGGGAGAACATGCAAACTTCACACAGAGAGGACCCAGGAAGCGAACGCAGGTCTCCTTATTGCGAGGCAGCAGCGTTACCACTGCACCACTGTGCCGCCAAAGAAGTGATGTAAGTTTTTTTAATAAAGTTTGGTTTTTAAAATTCTGGGAATTGTTGAGCCTCAACCTTGTACAAACCCCTCTCGGGCAGAATAGGGGCCACCAATTAACCTAACAAGAGAAGAGGAGATAGAAAATGACTATTATGAGTGAATGATGAAGAAAAAGTTATGAAGACATGAAAAGAAGCTGGAATTTATCTCTTTTCAAATATTCTCACTGTGTAGGTAAAGCAAGCTGAATGATTACTGGGCAATGTACAGTAAAATAAATTATCTTTCTTTACCACTCTGGTAGTAGCTGAATTATAATAGTGCCTCCATATTGTGTAGCTTAAAGTCATGGCATCAGTGCCCCATTTTGTTGTGAGCCTGTAACTAGAGCTGGACCACTATCTTAACATCATCCAGTCATTCAAATTCTCAGAGTTCTTAATGGATTAACTTTTAAAGAGGTATAAGGATGGATGAGAGTGCCGTGTTTTGAGACACATGAGACAGAGACTGAAAGTGGGCAGATAAGAAATTGAGACTGAGAAGGCAGAAGCGACTAATTTTAAAATATGAATTTTCTCATTAGGTACCACAATGCTGCTACATCCACAAATAAAGCTACACCACACTGGAAATGATCACAAGGCCCACAATTTTCTGTTTGTATTTCATGTGTGATAACAGGCCTCACATTCCAGAGTTCACTTTAGCCTCCTCTATTGTGTTTCTAAGCATTGTGTATATATAGTGTGAAACATGAATGCTTTGCGAGTATCTTACACACTTAACAGTGCACTGAGGGGAGTAGAGAGGGGGTTGATGCCATAAATAAGTCTTTCTTCCATTTCTACTCCCTGGACAGAGGAATTCACTTCCAGTCTCACTAGATTCTGTCTCTTTTTCCTCAGCCTCCATTAAAGATACCCTTACTGTAAGAACGGTGTCACATTGACCAGAGCATTGCAGGAGGATGGAGTTCTGACACAGCAGTACTCATTCTTGCATCTGGGACTTAAGTCCACAATCCTAAATTAAATTTCTAAGTATGAGGCAGAAGAAGACTGGTCCTAAGGGAAAATAAATCGAAACCCTCCATCTCTAAGAAATACTTGGTCTAGGAGTACATTTTTATGAGTGCTTAGAAATCAAAACCATACCAGTTGCATTGATTTCCTAGAAAGTCACAATATGAAAGCCTCAACTATACTGCTGGAGTTAAAATTTTATGATGGTGGAAGAAAAAGAAGAACAAAAAGAAGAAATCCAGTGTTTTCCAAAATAATTTCCAGTGAAATCCAAAATAATTGTATGCCTCTGCATCGAAATATGTGTCCCTGTAAGTAAAAAAGATTTAAATGTTAAAATGAATGCGGCCATAAGTGTAAAACATTACAAGAACCCAGGATCCTGACCCAGAACAATGTGACAGTAAGTAATCTTCTTGTTCTTGTGAAAATTGTTCTAATGTTTTAATGACTACAATTTTTTTGCATAGTCAAGAATGTCTAAATATATCCATATGTGTCATAACTGTAGGGATTTTTCCCTTTTTATCTTGATGAACTAATTTTATTTAATCAGAGTTGCAGAGATGTAAGCTTTTTCATAAATGAAGCCAGTCGTATCCAAAATCAAAAAGTCATCATTTTTGCAGGAGTCAGAAACATTTATATCTATTTGCTAAGCAGATACTTTTATCCAAAGTGACTTAAGAGGTCAACGTAATTAAGAAAACATCTCTGAGGGACAATTTGGGAACAAGGGTATGAAATTGATCTCCACAAGTGAAGATCTCAAAATAAAAACAAGCTAGTAACAATTCCTAGATGACAAAAACCAAACAGCTAATATAATTAAGACATAAATTCACCAAATGAGATCTTCAAACGTTTCTTAAACACTTTGAGGGAATCAGAAATTCCAGTGGAGGTGGTCAGCTCGTTCCACCAGCTCGAAGCTACACATGAAAATGGACTGGACTGAGATTTCATGTGATGCTGAGATGGAATCACCAGACGTCATTTATCAGCAGACCCAAGTGGTTGAGATGGAGCCTAAGATCTCACAAGTGTCTCCATATGCAGTATATAGAGATGCTAACACATTGACTACTCTGTAGGCAAGCACCAAGGATTTGAACTTAATATGTGCTGCTACATGGAGTTAATGTAGTGATCTGAAAAGAGGAGTAACGTGTGCCCATCTCGTCTGGTTGAATACTGGACGTGCCACTGCATTTTGATCATCTGCAGCTTCTTAATGACACATTTTGTCACTAAGCGTACTCAATTTTTTTTTCCACAGGGTTTTTCCTATATATTGCTTCAAAGTTTAGGCATTAACCATAAGCTTATATAACACAACTTCCACAATGTCATGGGTCATAAAGCATGTATCGTGTGCATCATAGTAATCAGGCACACCAAAAGGGAACTGGATTAAAAACCAACACAACAAGATAATGGCACCCATCTGAAAACAAGCCCACAAAATAGCCTGCTCATGAAATGTAAATGCAAAAAATGGTAGCAAGATAGGATTCTGTTGTCATTTTGGTAACAGTAAAAACAGTATATAAATAAATTAACAAAAAGCAGATGAATTTTTGAGTGACACTGACAGCTTCCATCAGAGCAGGGAGCCTCACTATCAAGGATACCCCTCGAAGAGTTCAGGAACCAAACCAGAAAACTGACCAAGTTGATTAAGAATTTTAAAAGCCTCCCTGTGACTTTAATTAATCAGTGAGTCTGAAACCTGACTTTGTGAAAGCTCTTCTGAAGATATGATTAACAGAAGGAAAAATAATGTGTATCCTGCTTTAAGATGGCGTGTGTCTGGATCTACTGCTATTTCACATTCTGTTGCAGCTGAAAAGAATGGCCATAAAGGTCCAATCCTCTATACTGGCTTCAAATTTAAGCTAAAATTTGATTTCAACAAATGTGAAGTTGTAAATGGCTTTGTTCACATTTGCCTTGCAGAACTCATTAATGCCCACACTCTAGAGCATGTGTTGTGTTCTTAAAATCCCAAGGATAAATAAAACTTGTACAACTGTCAGAGCCTTTAGATATAACCACCCTAGCAATAACAGCCTTTAAATAAAGACTAAAGATACTGTGCCATGGAGGAAGGGCAGGCATCCTGTCTACAGTAGGATAGAGGATGATTTCTTTCCATATTGGAAGGACAGCAGGAGTGGAGATTTAATCCGGCTGGAATACCGGATAATCTTCATCCCAACTAGAACAGAAGAATAATGGATGGAGTGGGTGAACCTGGATGCCGGTAGCAGTTCTTTCCCCTACACGGCAGGTGTCAGTGTTCCTCTGAACCCAGTTAGGTCACCTGAGGGGTGGCATGGGAATTGGAGTTCAGAAAGACAGCCCTGTTGGGATACTTGGGTTCCGCCAGGTGAGGATTGCCCTGGTTTCCACACTCAGAAGTGCTTCGGACAACTCATGTTTTGACCCCGAAAACAGTCTCGGGTCTGTTTAAAAGAATTCTGCAGCTTCACCTTGGCGAGTCAGAGTCAAGAGGCAGCGGATGACACTCACTTGGAGGGAGGAAGGAGATAAGAAATTGACTTTTGTTGCATTCTTGTGTTGATTTTGACTGGTGCTTAGTTGGAACGTGTTGTGTTAGGTGACACTGTGGCTGAGGTTTAGGGTTCAGTAGTGCCCATTTGTATTACAATACTTACTTGGGCATAGTTAACCCAGTGATGTGGCTGTTGACAGCTAACTTCATGAATGCTGTAGTTGCTCTTGTACATTGATACACATTTGAACAATCTGCTTACACTTTTTTTTTCTGATGAAGATTTCATTTTTGTAAGGATTTAGACATATAAGCTTAAATTTCATACAATCAAAAAGTCTGGCAATGAAAATGTCAGACTTATCCTCTGTGTTTTTTTTGTTTTTCATAGTGTTTTGAATGTATTTTACTAATTACTAGTTTTAACAAATTTTAGGATTAGATTTGAGCTGGCTTCTAGCTTGTCACTGATAGAGGCTACTAGAAATCATATAAACAGATTTTAAATTTAACAATGATCTGCTGCTGTCATCTCAAACCTGAGTGCTCGCTCATCTTAACTGCCTTTCAGACAAGCTGTGAACTGAGGAGAAGTCACAGGGAAAGCAAAGAAGATCTGAAGGCTATCTTACATCCACAACACCTAGAAATGTAAGGGACACTGAGAAACTAAAAGTGGGGTGTATTAAATATTCATGTAATCAGCTGATAGCGCTGCGAACTTGAGCACCCAAGCAACTCCATTTCACACTACCGCAGGAGTTGTTAATTCAAAGATGTAGTGGACAAAGACCTGGAGCAAGAATTAAAGCAAGACAGAAAGAATTTAGAACTGGTCTGCCATCTATTGTAATTGACAATGTTCTATTACTGTCAGATAAGATGGATGAGTTGCTCTTACAGTGGGTCACAGTGCATACAAATACTGAGGCATTTTGTGCTTTATGGAGAGCTGGCTTGAATCTGATATACCTGACACTGTTCTAAGGCTGGTTGAATTTCATCTTATTTGAGCAAACAGAGCACCAGTGTAGTGTGGAAAAAAGACAGGAGGGGGATTGGCCATTTATGTGAATGAGGAATGGTGTAAAGGTGAGCCTATTACAGTTAAATCTACAATTTGTTATTCAAACATTGAAATTCTGACTACTGGAATTCATCCACATTATCTGTCAAGGGAGAAAAGTGATATCATCCTTATTAATATTGTTATTCATCTCTCTGGAAATGGAGACTCAGCAACAGAAATGATTTATACTGTCACCAACACTCTGATGATGATTCATTCTTCAACTGCAGTTATAATATGTGATGACTTTGGAAGGAACAATGACAAACCTCTATCAGTATGTGTCATGCTGCACTCCAGGAAACAACAAGTTGGAACCACCCGATCCGAATGTAAACCCATGATACTTCTGGGCAGATTTGACTGCAAACTGATCCATCTTATTTCCAGCTACAAGCTTGTTATTAAAAGGCACTGTTACCACCTGGACAGTGAGAAATAGGAGACTGTGGACTGAAGTAGCTCTGTATGATACCTTCCAAAGAACAGTCAGGGAAATCTTGATTTACGAGTTACATGGGGACATTACCGAAAAACTCAGTCACTGCATTAAAGAGAATTTTAAATTCTGTTTCGATATTACTGTATCCTTAAAAAAGTATGCAGTTTTCCAACAACAAGCCTTTGATTCTTAAGAAAAAAAAATGAACAAGGCCTATACTGACCAACTTTGTGGTAATCTCTTTCACTATTCATCTAGAAACTGCTCCTGCTGTAGAAGACATCATATATTGTTCCTGGTCCAAAATTCCCTGTTCACTTAATGACTACAGATCGATGGGTTTTATGTTGTACATCATGAAGAACTTCTTGTAAAAGACCACCTGGCCAGATTGCAGTTTGCCTATCAGGCAAAGATAGGAGTAGATGATGTAATTATCTATCTGTTCCACAAGTTTTATTCTCATCTAGACAAACCTAGCAGTACTGTGAGAATTGTTATATTTTTATTTCTCCAGTGCCTTCAATACTATCTGGAGATTCATTTTAAGTGGTAAGCTCAGAGATATGCAGATGGATGAGACTATAGTGTCCTAAATAATGGACTTTCTGTCGCAGTTTGTGAGACTCAATGACTGTTTCTGATATGGATCTAAGCAACACTGGAGCACATGTACAGTGCTGTCACTATTTCTTTTCACCCTGTAAACCTTGGACTATAAATATAACACCACATCATGTCATTTGCAGAAATTCTCAGATGACAGTTATGGGGTGTATTGATAAGGGAGATAAGACAGAGTACAGCAGTCAGGGGGAGAACTTTGTTTCTTGCTGCAGAAGAACTTTCTGCATCTTAACATCAGCAAAACCAAGGAACTGGTTATTGACTTTCACCACATCATAGATCCTGCATGTCTGGTCACTATTCAGGGAATGGATGTAGAGGTGGTGCATTGCTGCAAGGACTTAGGGTTCAGATTAATGACTGGCTGGACTGGTCTCATAACTTAGTGGAGGCTGCATTAGTTTAATTTGGGAACTGACATCCTTCACATCTTCTTCAACTCTATGAGGCCCAGTGTGGTTTTCTACACAGTGTTGTTTGAGTCCCGATAAATCACTTCAAATGAGACGCACTGAATCAATAAGCTGATTAAAAGCTGTCTCAGTTATGGAATGCACATTGAATGCCCTGTAAGTAGCGGTGGAGGACAGAATGAAGACAAAATTGATGTAAAGATGATTACATCTTGCCTGAAAAAGTGGTCTGAGTTGCCTCAAAAGCTGCATATTGTAATCTTTCTGACTAGACAATAAAAGGTGTCATTTTGCTTAACTTCTCACCACATCCATAATGGCTAACATGGTATAACACCTTAGTACTACTACGTAATTAGCCAACACATTATTCACTAGAAGTGTGTCAAGAAACAGTACTGGGACTATTTCATATCAACAACAATATGCCTTCATAATACCTATATGACTTTATAATAACTCATTTTGACTGCAACTTCAAGCCAGACCTGAAGGATATGTTTCCGAGGCCTGTGATTCCTAGGGCACTTGGCAGGTCATCAATATATTATTCATTATTTTCTCTTTATTTTCTCTGTAACCCACAGGGACCTGGGAACGTCCTTCTCAACTGGCACAAAACCTCACAATCCCATGAGGGACCTCCCCGTCCAATATTGTCTCTTTGACTGCCTCTGAACCACCAAAGGAGATAGAATGTTTTCTCTGGACCTTTACACTCCTGGCCAAGACAGTTATTTTTCTTTTCTGTTTAGTAATTTCTGATGTGTTTATTAGGAGGTTGTTGTTGTTTGTTATTTATTTATTGAGCTTCTGTGTAGAGAAAAGCCAAGCAAAATGACACATTTTATTGGCTAACTAAAGAGATTACAATATGCAAGCTTTCGAGGCAACAGGCCCCTTCTTCAGGCAAGATGTAATTTAATGATTACATCTTGCCTGAAGAAGGGAACTGAGTCCCTCACTACATTCATAATGGCTAACACGGTACAACACCCTAGTACTTGAGCTTCTGTGAAAAGCTAAATTTCTTCCTTGGTACAAAAATGCCATCTATCTATCTATCTATCTATCTATCTATCTATCTATCTATCTATCTATCTATCTATCTATCTATCTATCTTACTGCTGAACCTTATCTATATGTGCCAAAATACACCGATAAAAATATCAAATCACAGGCAGGTGAACAGAGAGGAGATACAAAGAAAGTAAAATTAACAGAAATACTTATGAAGAGGCTCAAAAAAACTAACAATTGGTGGTCTACCAAAGATGAATGCCTTTGCTGCTGTGAGAGCAAGGCTTGCTGCTGCTACCACTGAAGCACCACCACTGCTACCACTATAGAAGAATCTGGTGATGAGTCAACTTTATCAAAAGAGGAGGCCATTTGAGTTACTAATGTGGATATTTTACCATCCCTAAGCATTTATAATGTTATGGGGATTCTTTTTCCTTTTCAGAAGTGAAATTGGAATAAGAATAAAAAGTTAGAAAGACAGAAAAGACAACCTTCCTTAGAGCAAGTTTGTTTTGGATTTTGTGTTACAAACCATAGCTTCAAAGATGACTGAAAATGGGCTGATGGAAACTATAGACTGTTCATTTTTTATTTTATTTTGACATCCTTGGAACCAGATTCTTTAAACCATTTAAAATGAATGACATTGTTATGCTGACTTGCTACAGTCATGTGATACTCTACTGCAATGCATTCAATTCACACCATGGTTTCCTTTACACTGGCTGTAGTTTACAGAAAAACTTCATTCACACCAGTCACTGTCAACAGTCAAGACAAAACATATCTTCCCTCGGGAAAGATGGGCCAATGCCAAGATAAAAGTGAACTACTTCCAGCTTCTATGATGACATCAACATAATTCTGTAATATGGAAAACATATTTTCTTAAACTGGAGTATTTTCTGCTTTGAAGTGGATACATTCACTAAGTTTTAAAGTTTTCATTTTACACTTCTTCTGATGCCCCCATTAACCACAAATGTAAACATCTGGGGCTGCTTCTTGTGCTTTTCATATATTTCCCCTTAGAAACAATACCCCAAAATTCTCACGTGTCTCCTCTTGTTTCAGTGGAGATCTCAGCAAAGTAATACAATGGGTTCAGATCTTCCAAGTAGTGTCTTGACATTTTTCTGCATTGTGTGCTCAGTAATATATGGTGAATTATATGGACATTAGTGATAAAACACTTTACTATAAATTACAAAGCTGTAGTCCTTGCTTCTGATTTATAGTATTAGATGCTCTAATTTATATTGCTGTGCTCCAGTTAGATCATACTCATTCTGGGAGTAAAGGCAGGCAGTGTGGCATAGTGGTAAAGACTGGCAGAGACGGCTGGGGAGGTGACCCAGCTGGGATGCTCAGGAGGACCGGAGGAGGGCTTGCGCCTTCCCCAGACCATGGTTGCTTTGGGGACCACAGGTAGGGAGCATGGAAGCTTAACCCTGTAGGGGCCCAAGGTTACCGCCAAGGGGCGCCCCAATGCCTTGGAGACCCTGGACCTCAGCACTTCTGCCACACCCGGAAGTGCTGGGGGGAAGAGGAGCAGGGACACCTGGAGTGCTTCCGGGGATACAGCCGGCACTTCCGCCACACTGGGGCGTGTCGGCGGGAGATTGCTGGGAAGCACCTGGAGCACATCTGGGTGTGTATAAAAGGGGCCGCCTCCCTTCATTCAGAGCTAGAGTCGGGTGAGGAGAGGACGAAGCAGGAGAAGAGAGAGTGGAGGCGGCCTGAAAAGAGAGGCAGAGAGTGTGAGAGGCCTGGATGTTTGGGGAAGTCTTGGGGTTTGTGGTTCACATTGAACTTTGTAAATACTGTAAAATAAACGTGTGGCGGTGAATTTGCCATGTCTTCCTGTCTGTGTCAGGGGCTTGTTCTACAAGACTTTGACCTTCAAACTCTGAGGTTGTGGGTTAAAATCCCACTAATGACACCATTGTGTCATTACCTGCCTGTGCTCCAATTAGCAAAACAAAGAAAATGTAACCAACCATATCTCAAATGTTGTAAGTCACCTGGATAAAGGCATCAGTCCAATAATAAAGAAAAAAATGTGAAGACTTAAAAGAGATTAAAACAAGACTAGAAGGAGATCTCACAACCTGCTTTTCAAACCAAATTCTTCATTTTGGCTCCCTTTAAGCTATTTCTTCTAAGGAATTTTAGATAGATAGATAGATAGATAGATAGATAGATAGATAGATAGATAGATAGATAGATAGATAGATAGATAGATAGATAGATACTTTATTAACCCCAAGGGGAAATTCACATACTACAGCCACAGCATACTGATAAAGATCAATATTAAATTAAAGAGTGATAACAATGCAGGTATAACAGACAGACAATAACTTTGTATAATAACGTTGAAGATGATCATTTACATGTTTAATTTGTAATTTAGTGGGGTAAGAGCTCTGAAATTAGGAGCACTTTCACTTATTTTGTCAGTTATCCTTTTGATATTTGGAATTTGTTTTATTTTGTGAAATTATTTAATTTTTTATTATTCAATATTTTTCACTGTAAATAATTTTTACAAGAATTGTGTTATCTTTTATTGAACTGTTTGCAATTAAAGCAACTTTTTTTCCGTATCTGCTACCTTTTTTGTTACTTTCTACCTGCCACTTTTTTTATGACTTTTGGTGTTGGTCGGTTGCGACTAAGACTGCCTTCACAGATGGCTTCTGACAGTTACTGATTATGAGATTATTTCAGTTGTATTCTCATATTTTCTTTAAAATGAACTAAAGGTTTTTGTTATGCCCTCTTTGATCACAATAACTGATTTCCACCTGTCTGAGTGCTAGATATACTGCATGGTTCATACTTCTCTATTTCTTGGATGATGTAATTTTAAAAAACTGTGGCGATTAGCTGACATTTTCAAAGGTAATTTTAATATCTCACTCACGGAATCTGTGGTTCCTGCTGTGAAAGCTCTACTTTAAAAGTAGTCTGATGTTAAGTATGAAGCCAGAGAACTAGAAACTTAATGAGTAGCCCAACAAATCTTTTAAACAATATCTTAAAGACAACCGTTAAATAAACAGAAAAAAAAACATTCAGAATTATCAGCATACTAGTAACACTCAGACCTCTGGTCCTCCAGTGCAATGTCCTTCACTGCCATCTAAAGTCACTGCAGCTCATTTCCTTATAGACAGACCGTATGATTGATTGGCAGTTTTTTTCTTGTCATCCATGTTATGTGGCCACACCACCCCTTAGTGTGTGAAGGATCCAAAGTCCAATAACAGGAAGGGAAGGAAACCTGAACCTCCAATTCTTTGGTCGTTTATGACTTTCTGTTGTGCTCAAAGTGTATGACTGGTGCTTGCAAATGAAAATGATTAGTTGATGTTTGTAATGTGCTTTATTGTAGGCAGAGCACATTGTGGTTCTTTTCCTGTTAGCAATGCTGTGTGTCCACACTGCTGCAGTTTTCCTGTCAGTGGTGAGGGCCTGTTGTAATTTTCCTATCAGACACGGAACAGGTTGCCATGAGAAGAACAAAAACCCCATTCCTGAGGCTGAGGTAGCCAGCATATCTAAACCAAGGGTCGCTTTACACGTATCATGGCATCAGCTCTTGACTGACACCAAGATCAAGATTAAAATCCTAGGAGTTTATGAGTTTTTTCTTTACAGATGGACAGCCCTGTGCATTATATAAAAATATATTGATGAAATTGGATTATATAATCAACTGGTCAAGAAAGAAATTAGAAATGCAGTTTTGGGATACTATAAATTAAGTCCAGTATTGACTCAGGATCTGATATATTTGGACAATATAACACTAATTTCAATAAGTGACCAACAGTTACAAAGGAAACAACATGGAAGAGTAAGCTAGAAGCAAAATGCATGATAATACATGTAAAGTAATGAAAATAACAAGGGAAGAACTAGAAGAGAAATGGTTAAAATGGATCCAGATAGATGGAAAACAACTACAAGACATGTCAGTGTATGAATACCTGGGAGTAAGAAGATGGAAAGGTAGATTAAGAAAAAAGAAACAGATAAAACAAGGCCAATAAAGTATACTATCAAATTAACAACTGTAGCAGTAGGGAGCGCTATCGCTCCCTTGAACCCTCAGGTACCACGTCAAACACCAGGTAAAAGTGCAATAATTTTTTTATTATAATAATTATGTGCACTAAGCACCTTCCACCCCACACTATACTCACAAATAAACACAATAATACCAACAATAATCAATCCTCCACTCCCAGACGCGTTGCCCTCCTACCACCCAGCTCAGCTCGCCGTCTGGGAGCTCCCACAATCCTTTTATAGTTCCTGACCCAGAAGTGTTTCTAATCCATCAGTCCATAATTCCCTATCACTTCAGATAAAAGTCCTTTTTTCACCCCAGAAGTACATCATCCCTTCCGCTCATGTGACTTGGAAGTACTTCCGGGGCATAGGGCAAAAAGAAGTCTTTGGTCCTCCCTGCAGCTCCCTCTTGTGGCCCCTGTGGTATCCAGCAGGGCTGAGGATAAAAAATACAAAGTCCATGACTCCCTGCTGGTCTTCAGGGCACCTACATACTGCAGGGAGGGCTCCATCTGGCGGCTTGGGGGACTTGGCCGGGATAAACTTCCAGTCCACACAACTTAATAGGAAAGAAAGAATTAAGAATAATGGTGAAACCATATAAAACCATACAGGTACAACAATATTATATGCTGCAGAATCTTGGGTAACACTGGATAAACAAAGATCTGAAATAACATCAGTTGAAATTAAGTATTTAAGAAGAGTGGTAGATAAAACAAAAAGAGACAAAATAAGAAATAAAACAATCCATGAGCAACTGGAAATGCAACCACTTGTGGAAACAATAGAAATAAAACAGCTAGATTGGTATGGATGTATAATAACGATGAGTGAAACAAGCTATCCAAAAAGGTTTTTGAAATTAAGGGTAAAGGAAAAAGACAGAGGGGAAGATTGTGAAGGGTATGGGAAGAAAATATTAAAGAAGCAGCCAGAAAGAGAGGGATGACCATGGACCAAGTGAAAATCCTAGCAAAAGCTAGAAAGAAATATAGTCATTGGCTCAAAACCTCAACACCATGAGGTATAATGGTAGAAAAGATAAAGTAAGTATTCTGTAAACCCGTCTGACAAATTAACTTCAAGAATGTGTTTTGCATTCATTCCATTAAGTCCTTCCCATCTCAGATAAGCTTGGAAAAACAAACTTGCTTGCCTGTGATGTTTCCAGACGTTTAGCTGACGCTCCTACACATTTCATTATAAAGTTCAGGTTTGCAGATGCTCATGTACTTACAATCTCTCCCAGAACTTATCTCTCCTGATCATCTTTAAACTGCCTTTTATAGTGCCCATCCTTTCAAGTAACTGTGAAAATGAGCTCACCCAGAACCTCACCACATGAGTCAGTCCCTGTATGAATTCACACCTGTTCCCACGAGTAAGCAACCATGCTGTCTCATTAGCTTCATCTCACTGCATACTCTCCATCAGCCCACACACAGGTCCTGCATTGCATGTCTCCTCGGCCTCCAAGCAAAAGGATAACACACAATACAAAATGCTGCCCACACCACCCGTATCTGTCCACGGAGCTTGAGAACCCCAATCCTACCTTAATTATTACTGTCTGTTGTGCTTGGAGATGATGACTGGTACTCGTGATGGAAACAATCAGCTGACATGTATGATGTACCTCACTGTCAGCAGTGCTCACTCGGGTTCTTTTCCTGTTAGCAATGCTGCGTGGCGACACCTCTGGGCTTTTCCTCTCAGCTGCACCGCCGCTTACCATGAGGGGAGCCAAAGATTAATTCCGTGGCCAAGTTGCCTGCATGTCCAGTACATGGGTTGTACTAGGCGTAATATGGCATAAACAGTTAACTGAGACCAAAATCAAAAGTTTAAGGCCCAGGGGTTTGCAGGACACACAGTCAACCCTTAGCATTTTTTATATATAGAAAAATGGCCTGTTAAACCCAGCATTAAGTTCACTACATCTCTCATTTTCACACTGCACAATTATCTGGTGTGAGGCCAAAATGAGACCCATATTTGGGACGGACTTTCTAACTGGCAGTCCCCAGTATCTGTGGAATAGCAGCATCATATCCTCCATACTGATCTTCAGCACAGGCACCCCACAGGATATTGTGCTGAGCCCCCTTCCATACTGCTTGTTCACCTCTGACTGTTTGGTCAGATGCAACTCCAATTCCAACTCCATGATTAAACTTGACAGCATCATCATGGGTCTGATCACCAAAAATAAAGAGGTAACTTAGTGTAGTCGAGTGAGGTTTTGGAGTACCAACCCAGTTGTCCCTGTTTAATCAATGAAAACGGTAAACAAAACACGCACTTGATGTTATTAGAAATTAACAAAATTTTGCCTGACTTTGTGATACCTGATTTAGTCCCTGGGTTTAGGAGCACCATCCTACAATACACTCTTGTATCGTATGAAGCACTCCATCAGGTGATTATGGGAAATATAGCCTGGAAACCAGACGGGGAGGAGTCAAGTGTGCTCACCAGGCATCTTTTCAGCAATGTGGAGGGAACATAAGAGGAATGAGGTTAGCGCCAGTGCCCCCTCTTGACAGTACATACCACAGAAGAACTCGGAGGGTCATCCACTGACGTGCATGAGTGACATTAGAAAGCAGATGTTTATCTTTTGACACATTGGTGCTGCACCAATAATCTCCCTCATTATAAAGCCAGTTTTTTCTAAATGACAGTCACAGTGGGCCAGAGGCCATCCTAGAAACACTGGGCACAAAAAAGAAATGGTTTTAACAGGGTAGCACTCCAACACATCTCCATACACATTAAGGCCAATCTGAAACCACCAATTAAAAAAATACATGTGAACTGCAATCAAATTCAGGACTCAGATGCAGGATGTTGGATCCATGAGGTGGCAGCACTACTCACTGCATCGCAGAATCACTGAGACAACAAGCTCTCCCACTTTATTTCCTTAAAACCAAGGAGTGGGTCCATAGATTTCAGGAAGAAGTAGACAGTCCACAATCCAATCTACACTGGAAAGATGTTACAGAGACAGTTGATAATGTTAAATTTCTTGGATTCACCATCACTAATGACCTTAAGTGGCACAAAATATCTCAGCTATTGCCAAGAAGACTCGCCAATGCTTTACTTCCTTAGAGTTCTAAGTAAGTGTAAATATCTCCATTAAATTTAGGTTACGTTAGGTAGATTTTATTATCCCAGAATGAAATTTGTTTGCAACTGGAAAGTATAAAATATAAGATATTGTTACACAGGTACAAGAAAATAAGCAAAGACATAGCTACTGAAATCCAGTGGTATCATAAGCTCACACTCTGAATTAATACAAATAAGAACAATTACCTTCAACAGTACACAAAATAATAATTCAGAATTCAGCAGCAATCTTACACGTTTTTTGATTTTTCCAAATGCTCATACAGTAAATTCAGAAGTGTTGTTCTGGTGTCCTCCAACACCCTGATGTCCACATAGGCCTCGATTTTGTTATGTAGTTGTCTCTTAACCAACCTCCCAAATGATTTAATGACTGTTCCTGAAGTGAAAACACATAAGTGCTTGTACTCCATGTTTTTGCCAGCCTCCTGGTTCTCCAAAAGATGTGTTATACATTTATCCTGATTTACTAATTATTTGGAGATCGGGATTGGGCACCCTCAGAGTTTTCAGAACGATGAGATACGCTGATTTGATTAGAGGGAGTGTCCCCCTCTCAGTTTTGAGTGTGATGCGTTCATTTGCTCAAAGAGCAAGGGGGTGAGAATCAAGAGCAATGAGATATGCACATTCAGTCAGAAAGGCAAGGTGATCTGGGGGCTCTTGGAGTTAATAAGTGAACATTAAAAGGGGTCCCCTTGAAGGTAGGAGCGGGAGGTGCAGGTATGCAACTATTTACTAAGCAGAATAAAACAGAAAACTGCATACCAGTGCAAATCAATCCACTTCAAGCCCTGTTTAAAGATATGTGGCACTAAAGCTCAGCTTAACAAAATGTGCCCCTCTTCGATCACTCTTGGTGATGATATCATCAGACCTTCTTCTTATGCTAGTAATATTGATGTCATTTTTGATTCTACTGTGTCTTATTGTATCTACCTAAATCACATTAATAAACTTTCTTACTTCTACCTTGTAACATATCTTATGTTCGCTCATTTCTCTCCTTTACTAATGCTGAGAAACATATCCATGGTTTTATTACATTCCACATTGACTATTATGCCTCCCTACTGGCTGTGTGGTATTTCAGCTACAATTGGTTCAAAACTCTTACACTGCCTTCCTGTGTCTTATAGGACTTGAGTGTAAATTCTGTTATTACTAACCTATAAAGCTTTACATGGCCTTGCACCAGACTACATCAGTACCCCACTCCATCACTGTGCTCCTGTCTGCTTACTACGGTCCACTGACTCTGGCAATCTTGTTGTGCCCCAAAGTAACCTGTGCTCTGTGGGTGATAGAGCCTTCAGCTTTTTAGCACCCAGACTTTGGAACGACCTCTCTAAATTAATGAGATCAGATGACTTAATCATTCTTTTAAGATTCATTTGTTCAGGAAAGCATTTAACTTAACCCTGACATTCTGGTACTTCTTTCAGTTTACACTCTCTATCCAGGTGCTCAAGATAATTTGCATTTGTTTAACAAATTATGCTATTTCTTCAGGGTTTTTCTCATAGTATTTTAATTTTTGGTATTTTATTCTGGTTTATTGTCTCTTATTTGATTTCAATGCTTTGTACATGCTGTACTTATCTTTATTTAGTGTTTTATGTGGATATTACTTGTACCAAATATTATATATAATCTGTTGTTCTCCCTGAATTTCTGTGAAGTGTTTTGAGCATGGGAAATGTGCTATATAAATAAAATGTATTATTATTATTATTATTATATGAAGTTATGGCCACTGGTCTGAAGTCATTTAATGCTAACCCACCTCTGTAAGTGGAGTCCATCCTTAATGGCTGCATCACATCCCACTACTATCAACCTGGGTTGACAAAGCACTACAGAAGGTGTTGAAATCATCACAGAATAAGACATGAACACAAGTCTCTTCTGCCCACGACTTACATAACACACGCCAGCTTAGAAAGGCAAACGGTGTTACTAAAGAGCTCAGCCGTCTAGCACGGCCACTTATCTTCGGGTCTTTACCACTCACAACAGGGATGATTATTATCAACAGGTCATAATGCTACTCAGTGGAAACTCACATTGTCAATTGAATGTGTTTCTTGTAAATATCATCTGATGTTGCATTTAAAGTATGCAAGTGAGAATTTCATTGTACTCTGTACACATGACAAAAAACCTAAACTTTATTTGAAAGAAACTTGTCGTCACAGCGATACTCAGGAAAAGGCACCCTTTTTAAAGTGGCATCAGTGAGTGACTATACAAAGCTACCTGCCTGTCCAATGTCTACTCCGGTGTGTGTACAGTAACGTGATGGGCTATTTACTGCGTAGTAATACATACTGTATGCTGCAGTATATATAAAGCTGGTGCATGTATACAGGTATATGGAGTCTGTCGGCAGCAGCGTAAGGCTTTGTCAGTTGAGTTGAAGTCTCTGTATTGTCCCGTTAGTAAAAATCATCAAATACAGTCGTGCCTCCTTGTATTCATTGAACAATGCAGTTGGGAAGCTTGCAGAGTCTGGGAGCGCACGCCATTCGTTTCATTATCTGGAATCAACAGGTAGGGCCAGAGGATTTCCAGGACTCATTCTCCCATGAAAAGGGGAATTTATTTGTGCGACAGTAAAATAAAATCCACTGTAAATAAAGGGTCCAAGCACAATTAAACGAATACGGGAAGACCGTTTCCTGTGCGAATCTCTACAATTCAGACCACAGAGAATGTGTCTGTAATTATTACAAGATGTACTTTTCCGAAAGCAAATTCTTCTGCATCCACGTATTCAAAGCTTGACGCGTTTATCCGCAGTTCATTATATTGTAACGCAAATATTTACGGCTGTGTCACGCCTCTGTAACTTTAAAAGTCTAATAAAAGAGAGCTTATCCCCAGTCGTGGGTGGGGTTATTTTTAACTACGTCAGACGCAAACCAGGCACGACACAGAGCTTATCCAATAATGTGGGCGGCAGCTCAGTCATTCAAGCCAATCCACAAGGGAACCGCGTATTCAATTTTTGCTCGAATTCTTCTTTCTATTGGCCGATATGCTTTATTGACTTTATTTGCATTAAGCCCACCCTTTCTGAAACGTGTACCTATTGAGCTCCGCCTTACCCTCCATCTCCTCCAGTGTGATAGGCCAAGTGAACAACTTGATGCTCCGAGTCTCCCCTGCTTTGCCTAGCCCCGCCTCTGCACCATGTCCAGCCCCACAGTGTAACTCGGAGGAGTAGCGAAAGACTGCGGCGGATAATCCATATAGATAAGCAGCATCGCTGCCGTAGGGACGTTTAACACGCTTTACTGTGAACCCGTGGCTATTCTTTTTTCGCTTTTTCATCGCTGCACTAGAAGACTCCCAAAACCATGGTGATCCCGGAGGATGGACCCGGACGACGTGTCAGTTAGAGAGCAGTTATTTCACAACCGAGTTCGCGAGAGCATTGTAAGTATGTGCGCTGAGTTTGCGATTCCGTCCCCATTGCAGAGGTGCGGCTGCATCAGATCTTAGTTAAACAAACGACGGGAGACTGCTGGGGGTTTAGGAGGATTCATATTCATCCGCAATTGGTGCTTGGGCAGGTTCACATCCAGGGGGACGCAGGTGGGCTGAGCTTTTAGTCCGATTCCATTTTTTCATTCTAGTTTGGTGCAGCGGTGTTGGTGGGGGTCGTCTAACTCTAATATGGAATGGAGACCGCAGCTGAACAGCATGGAGGCCCAGCTGGACATTAGTACAGTTTTTTAGCCAGGGCAGGACGCAGCTGCTTTGTTTTTTACACATTATGTATGAGAACAGCGACAGATGCCATTAAGACACTTTCCATGTGAGACCCTGTGGGACTCTTTCATGTGAGGAAAGGTGGGGGTGGGGAGCGAAGGTTAGAGGTAATTTGTGAATAAGCAAAGTTGTGTCTGCATTATCAACACCCAGGGGAACAAGCGGCCGTCAGGAGGATGATTAGCTGTGGAGTGTCAGAAACGAAGTGTTGCCTTCAGTGGTTTCATACTGATGGTCTTGTGTTCATGGTACTCGTGCCTTCTCAAGGCCATTCAGCCTAGAAAGTAAATGACTCGAGTGTCTTTATAATCGCCATCCATTTATCCGTCTCCCAAACCCGTTTATCCAGAGTTGGGTAGCGGAGAAGCTGGTGCCCACCACAGGAATCATTGGGCATTAGGTAGGAGCAATTCCTGGATGGGGCACCAGACCATTGTAGGGTGGACACACTCCTTGATTGTGATTTAAAGCTTTACAGTTTGATTCCCCATGTTTAAAACAACTTGTAGTTTATCTTGATGGCTGTCAATCATTAAATCAGTTCTGATTGTTATGCAGTTTTTCAAAACGTCATCAAAATATTTTTTTTTTATAAACCCGGAGTCAAAGGGTGAATGTGCAGACTCCTCACAGACATTGAAATGGGTGATGTGCAAACCTAAGATTCTGGAGCTGTGGCAGGAACTTGTGGTATATTGTAAATCCAACATGAGCAAACCATTTTGTATTGCACCTTCCAGGAGTGAACACTGTCCTTAGTCAGCATGGAGTATAGAACAGTCATTTCCATATTTCCATAATTATGGCAGATATGTGACTGATTCATGGTTGCAATGAGCGTCAGAAGATTGGTTAAACTAATTCTGTGGTTTATTGTCTAATTCCTTACCTGTGGTTTAGAACATGTTTGTTGCTTCTTCACTGTCTTCCTAGGCCACATTGGAGGCATGCTTTTGCTGAATAAAGAAATGTAACATTGACTATTAAAGGTTTTTTTTTTTTTTTTTATACAAAATGACTTATTATAAAGGTGCATGCTTCCAGTCATCAATTTCCTATGGTTTCTTTGAACAACATCATTTTGTGCCCTTTAAATCCTGGTGCTCCAGTTGGCACAGACTCTGCTTGGGTCCCCTGCTTGATCCTTTAATTCACTTCCTTTCTTGAAATCTATGCTCCTTATGTTATGTAATGTCCAAACTAACAGAGTTTGGTTGTTAGTGTAACTGTGTATTTAATTATGTAAAGTCATCTTCTTAGATTTACGTTTATAATATGTGACTTTTGTGCCCCGTTATTCCATTAGTGTTTCAAGGGATGAGTTAAAACTGTTACAGAATGTAGAGACGTGGTAACCCTGGCAGGGCATAGTTGCCCTAACGCTGGGTGGTGGGGGAAGTGTTAAGTTTGGCTGGCTCTTTGCTTGCCTTTGCCAGTTGCGCCTCCGTTGGCATGGACTTTAGCATACTGCTCTGTGGGGGCCTTTACTTGTTGGAGTTTCTGCAGCGTTAATCTCTCCAATCTTTTTATTATGACTGTGGCTTAAAAAACTGGTCTGGAAACCATGAGGTTACACACTCCAATCTCACTGCTAGATTTTTCTGTGCTCCAGAAGAGCAAGCTGTCCTCCTATCATTTGATAATGAATATCAGTGTAAGTGGCTCTTACTTCAAATACATTACATTTGTGTCAGAATCAGAAAGCTGCTATATACAGGGAAAATAGTAACCTCAACAACACATTATGAGGGAGCATGCAAATATTCCTCGAACTGTTAAAAAGAGACTTTACTATACAACTTTCAGAAATTAAATTTTAGTCCCCATTAACATGCACTGCTTGAGATGCAATACATTTGTTCCCAGTGCGTTGCCTGTTCCTGTAAACATTTCCTTTACTGGCAATTTAATGTTGCCATGTCTGGAGCTTCCTGTAAATTTTTTCCTGAAATATCTTCCAAGGTAGCAAGCCATCTTTACTTGGCTCCTTCAGTCTCAATTTTAATTTTGGGAATAAAAAGAAGTCATAGGGAGCAAGATCTGTTGAAGCAGAGACATAGGGTGCAAAGCAGCAACCACCTTGTTTTTCTGACAACGTAGCGCGTGAAGATGAGCGGTCATGCTGCAGCAGTGTGTGAAGGTGCTCCGTCAAGGAGTAAAATGCAGTTTTGTATACCCCGCTCCTCCAGCTGTTTTTTTTTTTTTTCTTGATGCTTTCCCACAGACGCCTCAGCAGTTCAATATAATGTTGCTGGTTAACGTTCTACTCATAGCCAACAAACTCTTAATAACAAGTCTGTTAATGTTCAAAAACATGGTCGTCATTGTCTTGATGTTCACTTTGTCCTGATATTCTCTTTACGGCTTGGAGAAAAAAAATCACCCAGGTAATGCACGCGATTATAGAATAAATGCCAGAAATACTCACTTGTTCAAATAAGCACAATGTCACTCGGCTCACTGATTAATGCGACTGTACAACATCTAGCAGCATAGGTGGTAACTATGCCATAGTCCCAAGCTATCGACCGATTCCGGGAATTTTTGGGTCCCCTTTCATAAATGAAGTTTCTTCCACACCCAATTTTTATGCAGCTGCCTACCAGGAACAGTGGAGTCAGGGATTGGCACACATTAACCAGTTTTTACTTTGCACACAAGCAAAATCCAAAGCTTCCAGAGTACAGTCCCAAAGTAGAGATCATTCATTTTTGTCTCTTGTTGTCTGAAAGTGGGGGGTTAAATAAGCATACATAAGCTCCAGCATTAAATCAGATTGTGTGGCATTGCCTATGGTAATCAGAACAGTGAGCCTGTGATTCTGCATGTGCCCTGTTTAAGAGCCGCTGGCAGGTTAAAGTTTAGGGTCGACTAATCTGATTTGCTAGAAGAGTAACATCACTTTAGCTTGCTCCTGATTAGAGTTGCAGTTTTCCTTCATACCTCTTTTTATTCTAACCTCTTTTCTCAGTCCTGCTCATTGACCAGCTCTCAACCTGACTGTGGCTGTAGGCCAAAATTAACACAATATTCAGAATGTAAGCCAGCCATTCGTCTTTCTGGTAATGGCATGCATGGCCTTGACATTTTAATAAATAAATGAAATAGTGGACACCATGTGGTAACTCCATCTACCCCAGTGACCATCTCAAATTTTTTTTTTTTTTTTTAAACAAGGTTTTGCAGTCGTCATTTAATTTGGAACTCAATGCTCAGTTTAGAATGTTCATTATCTTCCTTGAGAATGATCACCTGGCACCCCAGAGTGCTTCCTTGTCTGATTGCAGGGGCATCAGGGAGATCTGTCATTCACTTCTTGCAGTGGTTAAGTCCTGGTCAAGTGACACTCATTTTAATGGCAGCAACTAATATTACTCTTGTCCTTTAAGTTTTAGCCCCTCTCGTGGAATGATCGAAGAAACCTGAAGTGTATGACCTAAAGGAACCTTGCTTCCCCCTTGCTTTTAATCCCCCTGCTTCCCCTATACTATCCTCTTTGTTTGAGGATGGTGGGTAATCTGCGGCCAGCTGTTATAAAAAAAACAACAAATCAATGAAAGTCTGCATTTGTCATAATGGCTTTGTAGAAGAGAAGGAAGTCCCTGTCGCACAATTAATCCTTCTGCAGCTCCCAGGTGGGGGATGTGAAGTGTTGGGTGGGGGCAGCTCTTATCAGGAAGTCTCACCTTCTGTATTAGTGCAGCCTTTGGTGGGTGTGGGGAGAGTTAGTGGATTCACTTCAGGACACAGGCACTTTATTTCAGCACATCCTGACAATTTTATGAGCACTGCTGTTAGCAAGTAAGTACACCATCTAACAAGTGTCCTGTATTTGAACATATGTGAAAATTTGGCAAATCTGATTATTAATTTGATATTATCAGTGGATGGAGGTGATAATCTAACGAGCCACACCAAAAGACTGCAATTGTTCATTTATCTAAAATCAACCTGCCTGAGGAAGGGGCTTTAGCTGTCTCAAAAGCTTGCATATTGTAATCTTTTTAGTTTGCCAATAAAAGGTGTAATATTGCTTGACTTCTCATTGCATCTAAAAACAACCAAAATGCAATTTTCCTGGAACAGGAAAGTAAGCATTTTTGGTCCCCCGCCCCACCTTCTGTTTTAGATGTAGCTATGACTTCTTTAACTGGAAGGAATTTCTGTCCCGTCTCTCATATAGAGCTGCTTTAAGACTGCCTCCCACCCCATCTCAGGATTTCAAAAAGACTTTAGATGCGACTTTGAACTCAAATCTATATGGCATATTGGTAAGCACTGCTGCAACACAGTTCTACAGTCTTAGCTTCTTATTTCTGTGTGGAGTCTGCACATTCTCTACGTGCATGCATGAGGTTTCCTCCTATATCCAGAAGACATCTAAGTAAGGTGAACTAGCAACTCTTCATTGACCCTGCATGGTCACAAGTTTGAGCGGGATAAGTGGATTAGATAAATGGATGGATGCATGGCTTTGTGGATTAAGTTTGAGCATTTCAGGTCATTTGTAGTCCATCTCGTTGACAGATGCCATCACATTCTGTTCCAGTATTCTTGGCTTCACTGTGGAAGTTGCTTTTGATTTGATGACCCAAAGATGCCTAGGTCTGGGAAATTAAAGGATAAGTTGGGTATTTTTAAAGTCTTTTAAGTTATTTCTTCACAAGCATGGTATATAGGCATTTGACACATGAAATTGTGTTCTCAAGTTAAGTGCTTTCTATAAATTTTAAATAATATTTTGCCCGCACTGCACTTTACAATTGAGTGTATGGGGCATGGAAGAAAAGTTTAAAAACTTACCAGATACATCCATTTTTTAAGACAGGACCGTTGCAGAGTATTGTAGATAATTAGTAGCAGCTTGAAAAAATGTTTTAAATTTCTTTGCAATTATGCTGTCATGCTTCCTGGAGAAATGGTCTTTGAAAATCTTTCTTCTTACTGGTAATGATGTGATGCCCACTCACGTGTAGGATTAAGATCCGTGCTTCTCATCTTGCTGATTCACTCCTGATTTTCTTCATCTGATGTAAACTGTAAATCAGTTTAGAGAATGATTAATCCAAGGTTTCTCATACTTTAACCACCACTGGAAATTGTATTTTGTATTGATTAACTGAATAAGAGTACAGTCATTTAGTCACGTTAGCTAGATCAGGAGCCATCATCGGTTGATAATGTTCAAAGATAGGCCAGACTTCCAAATGCTGACATGTTAAAAGATACGACTCTTTTCACTTACGTTCGTTAGTACTAGGGTGTTGTACTGTGTTAGCCATTATGAATGTAGTGAGAAGTCAACAAAATGGCACCTTTTATTGGCTAATAAAAAAGATTACAATGTGCAAGCTTTCGAGGCAACTCTGGCCCCTTCTTCAGGCAAGATGTACACTCACCACTTACTTTCTTATAGCACTGCTTTGATTGGTATCAGTGAGAACACAGAATTAAAGTGAAAGGCCAGCTACTATTCTCCCAGTGTGACAGGGTAAAGAGGGGGTGGGGGAGGGTTGGGGACTGTTTTACATCATTTGTCCAGCTCTTTGCATCTTACGATTTTGGGCAGGATAGCACAAATTTTGTTTTGCTTGTTCACCTCCACTTCTCCTCTGGCACTGGCAGCCCAGTGAAATTCCTTTTATGTCTTTTATGTCCATCAGAGATCAATTATATGTTTTAATTAAATGACACAGGACAGTCTGGTTGGGCACGTGTTTCCTGTAATATTCGTCTTTAAGCTTTCCATTGCTTTTTGTATGTGTTTAACAGATAGATAGATAGATACTTTATTAATCCCAAGGGGAAATTCACATAATCCAGCAGCAGTATACTGATACAAAGAAACAATATTAAATTAAATAGTAATAAAAATGAAAAAAATGAATAAATAAAAATAAAAAAAGCAGACAATAACTGAGTAATGATAGCATTTACTCCCCCGGGTGGAATTGAAGAGTCGCATAGTGTGTAAAGTAAACATACAGTAAAGTATGTACGAGTTCATTTCAGTTTGGTTTATTGTAATTGTACCGACATGTTGGCCAATGGGTAGTGTTTTTTTTTAGATTCGTGGTTGGTAAAGAGTCTGCAGGTTCTTCTCATCTCAGTGTTGTTTTTCGTAGGATATTGTTGTTTATTAGTTTTGTTAATTAGTTTCTCATTTTAGTACGTGGTATAATCTATTCTTGCATCTTGCCTCGAGAGTTGATGCAACACACTCTGCACTTGGTGAGGAGTGCTGTGCACGAACAGAATTTGTACTATTGTCTTATATTTCTAAGCTGACAGTGATAGATTGGCCCACTAGCTCTGTGAAGAGGATTACTTGTGTTCTGTTTTGTATGTTGTATTTCCTCTTTTTTTGGCATAATTTGCATACCCAACCCATCTCTCCAAAGATTTCATCCATTTTTTTTCCCTTCAAGGGTTTTTTGGTATTTTTTTTTTTTTTCTTGTCTTCTTAGGGAGTCAAGGCTGGAGGGCTGTCAAAAAATGGGACCTGTTAAAGCCCATTGAGGAATTGCTTTTGTAATTTGGAGGGGGTATACAAGAAATAATTTGTTGTTGTTGTTGCAGGGTACTTTAGCTTCTTCACGCATTTCAAAGATATGGCTAATTTCCAATTTCATATGAGTAGGTAGAGGACTGTTATTGTGAGTGTGTACGCGGTGTAGGACTGATTGTTGCATTGTGACTGGGGATGTCAAGATAAAATCATATAGTTAAAAAAATGAGTCGTTCATAATTTAATACAATGGGTAATAAGCTATAACTGGCAAAAACAATATCAGACATTCACATTGAATTCCACAAAGAAAAATATATTATGCATGTACAGTAGATGCATTGTTCTTTGTTATTTACTTTTGGGTGTCATGTTCTCTCATTATCCTGAGTCAGGGTGAGTTCATTTTGTGTTACTGCAGCTCACAGTCTGGTGTTGTGGATTGACGGATGTGGTGCTTCACGCCACAGCTGTCTGCTCCATTGTGATTTTGAGTATTGACAAAATGGCTCTTCTGTATTGATCAGCTGTAACTACAGGTCCGTTGGGGGTGGGTGCTGGCCTATAGGAAGAGACAATTATTTTGGTTGTAGGGGGGATGGGTTGCTTCCTTTTTCCTTTCCTGATTTCAGGTTAATTATTTCTTGAATTGTCAAGCAACATGGCACACTAGATACTTTGCTTAACTATAGAAGTACTAGGGTGTTGTATCGTCTTAGCCATTACGAATGTAGTGAGAAGTCGAGCAAAATGACACCTTTTAACTGTAGAACACAAGGTAGCATGTTCAAGTCACAAAGTTTTGACTTTGAGTGAGTTTTTAAATCTTTCAGTTTTAAAAAGTATACCTATAAACCCCTTTGGAATGGTGCTTCCTGTGGATGGACACCATGCACAATTATTTTTAATGACTTAAAAAAAACACACACACACAAATTTGTCTGTATTCATTTAGTCCTGAACCATCGCCAAGCTAATGTTGATGAATTCAGCTGTCACTGGCTATAGGATGGACAGTTAGTTATTTGCACATTTCTGGAGAAACACTTTAACACTTTATTCCAGACAAAAGAAAGCGTCTGCAGAAGACATTTTTAATGGTGTGACAAAAGCAGCTGTTGTCTTCAGGCTGTAGATCTGTTATTGAGTTTTCAGCTTCTGGAGTCTGGCCAGTGCATGTATACAGTACAGCCATCCTAGCACCCATTAACCCCACACATTAGGTTACAGGAAAGAGAATCTCATTCACAACACATATTCAGATACTGAAAATACAGGAGAGGGGAAAACCTTGAAGTTAGTGTCATCTCTTGTCTCCACCAGGTAAGATCCTGGTGTGGCTCTGAGGCTTTGGATCTGCACTGGTATCCCGAAGGTTACCGGTTCGAATCCCCATCACTGCCAAAAGAGATCCTACTTTGCTGGGCCCTTGAGTAAGGCCCTTAACCTGAAATTGCTCCAGGGGCGCTGTACAATGGCTGACAGTGCGCTCTTACCCCAAGGGGTATGCGAAAACTAACAAATTCCCAATACAAGAAATTGTATAAGGTGAAATAAAGAACAAAAAAAAAATACTGAATAGAAAATTAAGACAATGTTGACAAGAATGGGCCATTGATTCAGCCCAAAATGCTTGTCAGTGCTATTCAGCTAATTTCTCGAAAGTGACATCAAGTGGTGTTTTGAAGGTGAGCCAAATTACTATCAACCACACTGCTTGGTAATGTATTGTCAATGTGTCTGTGGCCACTTGTATGAAGGGAAACTTTATAACAGTCAGTTATTTTCTAACCCGCTTAGTCCTGAACAGGACTGCAGGGGTTGTGCTGAAGCCTATCTCAGCTAGCATAACATTTCATTTTAACTAGTTTCAGTTAATGCCCTGTTGAAGAACTCATTTTAAAATAACAGCTAGGATCCACTGTACTACTTCTCTTCATAATTTTAAACACTACAAGCATGTCACTTCGTAACCTTTGTTTGCTTAAGCTGAAAAAGTTCACCTTCTTTAATCATTTCTCATAGCTTATACCTCACTGTAGTGCAATCAGCCTAGTTGCTCTTTTCTGTGTTTTCTCTAGTACTGCAGTGCATTGTTTGTAATTTTAGGCCAAAAATAGAAAGCATGGCAGATGAGGCCCCCCTAGTGATTTATTTTGCAAAAGTGTACCGTCTTATTCCACATAATGTGCTAAATATAAATAACCTAACAACTTTCTAGCCTTCTTAATGGACAGTGTGCATTTGTCTGGATGTGGATAGTGACATGTCCACTTTGACCTTTGGGTCCTTCTCCTAAGGTCGTCTTTCAAGTTTCAAACTTTGTGTATTATAGTCTTAACATTTTTATTTGTATTAAATTTCATCTACCACATATTCCCTGGGGGATGCTAAATCTCATACCCACACGGTCACCTGTGGGGTCTCACATGGATCAGTCCTTGGACCAACCCTTTTTATTATCTATATGCTACTCCTGGGTCACATCTTCGGCAAGCATGGAGTTTCATTCCATTGCTATGCCGATGATACGCATCGCTGTGTGAGACTGGATTTGATTTCTCTTGCACCTCTATCAACCCTTTCCTCCTGTTTGGATGAGATTGAGGCCTGGATGTCCAAGAACTTCCTTAAGCTGAACAGCACCAAAACTCAAGCTCTTTTAATTGGTACCCCCATCAACTTGTTCCTTTTCTTGTCATTCTATTACCCTCTGCCCCTCTGTTATAAATTTGGGTGTTAAATTAGACTCCCATCTGTCATTTGATACACATGTTCATCACATCTGTAAAATTGCATTCTTTCATCTCCGAAACATAGCCAGACTCCATCCTTGCCTCTCCATTTGTAATGCTGAAAAGCTGGTTAATGCCTTTGTCTCCTCCAGGCTGGACTATTGTAATTCACTCCTCATCGGGATACCCAACAAGAGCCTTCAAAAGCTCCAATAAATTCAAAATAGTGCTGCAAGGATCCTGATGAGGGTGCGGAAATATGAGCATATCTCGCCAATCCTTCTGTCACTTTATTGCCTTTCTATTCACCTCCGTATTGAATACAAACTCTGTTTGCTCACTCATCAGTGTATTCATGGAAATGCTCCACAATATCTTAAGGAACTCCTTATATTACAATCTTCTACAAGAAACCTCGGTTTTGCAAATACCTACTGCCTTTGCTCCCCAAACTTCGTACAATGGGTGACCGAGCCTTTGCAGTCGCTGCTTCACGGCTCTGAAATGCTCTACCAGAGAACTTGAGAGCACAGCAGATAGTGGGCTGTTTTAGAAAACAGCTAAAGACTTTTTTAATTAGGAAAGCATATTAACAAGAATTCCACTATTTATTGTTTTATCTTTGTTAAATATTTATATGTAGCACTTTGAGATTTACTACTAATGTAAAGTGCCTTATAAATAAAATGAATTATTTTTATTATATTTGTCTATGCCTGTATTCACTCCAAGTCCCACTGTACTGATACAGCTGATGCTAGGTGATCTGCCATTCCACACAGTTCGAAAATAATCTAGATATTTAACCATCTTTTTTTTTTTTTTTATAGTCTTATCAGGATCATTTTTTGTATATTAAAAAGAGTAGCTGCCCCAGCACTGAACCGCAGTGGACACTTAATTCTAAAAGGTTCATCTAACTGTAATATTTTGCTTCCTGTGTTTGAGCAAATTTTACCACCATCCCGAAACAGTGCCCACTTGTTTGACCACTGGCCTCTCATGTGATGTCTTGTCTAAAGCTTTCTGAAAATCAAGATAAATAATATTACATGCACCTCTCTTGTTATATGCTTTTGTTATTTCCTCATAGAATTCTGCCATATTGGTGAAACACAACCTCCTTGTCTAAACCCAACTTCCGCCATTAATTTATCCATGATGTATGCTAAACTTACTTGACCATAGTTACTTGGATTAGTGTGATTATCTTTTTATATAATGAGATAACATTTGCTAGATTTGCGTCTTTAGGAATTTTCTGAGAGTGTAATAATTTTTAAAAAATATGAATCTTTTTAGTTCAGATACTGTTAATATAAGCGAGGCAACGCTTCATGTTAGTCCCCATCAGCTAGAATACCTGGAATAGACAAACACCTCATTAGTTCAGATACAGGGGATACAGAAGAGAAAACACTTTACAGTAAGTTACATCTCCTTGGCGAGTGGCAATGCATCATACAGTACGTCCTGCTAGTTCAAGTATAGGAAAAAATTAAAGAGGACATGCTAAATAACTAAATAACTGAGCCATCAGTTATTGGTCGATAGTGACTTGCCTGCTGGGAGGAATGAGGCTGGTAGTAGACTTCAGTTTGCAAAGCAACTTTGAACGCAGTTATCCTGCTTGGTCCGACTCGTTCTGCCAGCTGTGTTACATGCCTCTGGCAGACAGTGCAAATAAAACACCATTGACGCAAATGAGAGCTTTCTAAGAAGGGTGCGTCTTCAGAGCTCACTTCAGAGATCCTAGGTGCATTTAAATGTGAAATTTTAAGTTTCTTCAAACAGTGTCTAGTCAGAAATCTGTATTGTGTAGACTGAGATTGGGTGTGTACAGATTGAGTTAAGTAAGCTCTGCCATCTGAGCCGCCGTAAAGGCCTGGAAGCGCAGCAAAGTGCCCATGGGCACCAGAAACCCTAGTAAATACACCTTTATTTTATATTGTGTCTTTCATGAGCAGAAGATTTTGGTTTAAAAAGCCAGAAAAACGTTTCTGTTGCCATGACCCATCTGCTGTAGGTGCCACTTGAATCCTGTAGGGTTGCAGTTGTTCGATAGAAGAGATGGGCTTTGTTCCCTGACCAGCGCTTTGTTAACCCATATGGTATAATGGGGCAGATTGCATGAATCAGGCTGTGCCACCTTGCTCTTTGGGTGCAGAGGAGAAGGAGGAGAAACAGACACTTGCACTTCCTTAGGCCATGTCTACATTGCCATATTTTCATTTAAACTCATATGATCTCCATCCGTACAAGGATTTTCACATGGTTTACAAAAGTACAACATTGTAAATTTGTCCAAACTTAAATGACCAAAAACACATATGATGCAGACATCGGCCTGTGCTGGACATGTGCGTGTCCAGTGGAAGAATCCTTGAGTGGACAGTAATGCCACCATCCATGGGATATATCGCAAAATTATAACGACTAGTAAATTATTTTTCTTTCTACATGCATATGCAGAATTCAAATTGCACAAAACACAATTTGACTGCATACAACTAAGCTATATAACACGTACCATGGGATACATCTTTTCTATGTCTGCTGAGTTGAAATACGGTTTTCTTCCACAAAGTGTAACAAATCAGGTCATGAGATATTGTAATGAGCAGTATCCAATCAGAGAAGGGACGGATATAATAGTAAGCATGAACCATTTTCAAAAATATGCGTTTTCAACTAGGTACATTGCAATGCTGAGCTGGCATTTTCAGAAGTATGCAGCTCTCAAAAAGTTTTCAAAAGTCTCTGTTTTCAGGGGTTGAAAATGTCAAGGTAAACTGAGCGAAAGGTGGAAACATAGACTAATGTCTTGTCTGAGCTGTTAAATGAAAAAGTAGTAGTGTGGAATGGGCTTTAGTATTAAAATGCTGAGATTAGAATGGTTATACAGTGAGGACATGAACTAATAAGAAGAGTCTTTTATGACTGACCCTCAGTGTCCCTGGTGCCCCCAACTGACCACACAATTACTAAGACTGTAGTGTGCTTCATGTGTCCTGAGTGCTAAGCCATCATTAAAATTGGCTACAATTACTGACCTCTTGGTTGATGCCACCTCCTGCAAGTGCCAAGCCTCTTTTGTGCCTGACCAGCCTTGACTACACAGCATCTGTTGTGTCTTATTGGCCCTGCATGCTGTTCCCTGGTTACTGGAGCTCTGGTGTGCTTGACTGGATGTGAATGCTAAGGTCGCAGTGTGCCTAAATGGCTGTAAGTATAAAGCTCTTGTCAGTGTGGTCTGTAACTGCTAAATTCCTAATATGCTCGACCAGCCTACATTATTGAGTCCTGATTACTAGAACTTTAGTGTATCTGACTGGGCCTGAGGGATAAGCCCTTGTTGTTCCCATCTTGCCCTAAGTGCTGAGCCAATGATACGTCTGCCTGTGCATCTTCTTCAGATATCTGCTGTCCGACCAGCCATCTTGGATGTTTCTTAAAGACATAACTTGCTGCTTAACAAAGCTGTCTCTGGTTTGTACATGTTTCTGATGAGCTTGATTTTTGATCCCTAATTGTAGTGAGCTTCCTGTTTTTGTGCTCATGTATCTTCCTTTGGAAAGACTGAGACTTGGCTGGCTCAGCTGGATTCCACCTTGACACATCTGCTCACATGCTTGCCTGTTTCCTGTTTCCTTGATTGTGTGTTAGGGGCTGAGGTAGGGAGGTGTTGGTGGTGTTTAGGCTCCACACATCAGCTTACATAATGTCTGCGCCTTGTTGGCCCACGATAGTTATTCTGTACTAGAAGATTCTGTCATGCTAGACCTCATTAAAGGCCGTCACCCGTGAGACATGGTGCATGAGTCTGATAAACTCGGAGAGTACTGATTAGAAATAAAGGCTCCTCAGCAGTCTCAAGTGAGCCTTCGTGAATGTATACTGCAGCATACTTTTCTTGCCCAGTTTGCATATGCTGATGACATGCTGGTGTAACTGGAGGAAATTTTGTTGTCTCCTGTGATCGGGGTGGCGGTGTGATCTCAAAATTGAAGCAACAACAAAGGTGAAGGCGGCAATCAGAAGGTTCTGGGAGTGCTTCTTTCCTCCAAATGTTTTAAATGCCATTCTTTCTTTTTTCCAGAAGCTACCCTTTAACTGTAGCTTCCTCCCTGGAATCTTTCTTTCTTTACATTCACATCCTTTTTCCATTTTATTCCTCTGAGCCTCAATATCCTGCCAGCCTTGGTCACCACAGAAATTGCCTTTCTGTTGCATTCCATAAATTCTGCTGTGACCAAGGCCAGATGTGTATACTTCACATGGAGCAGAGTGGTTTCTGGGTAGTACTTTCTTTAATTTCCATCCATAAAAAAAACAAAAACATTAAATCTGTCATGAGGGGGACTTGTATACATGAGGGAGAAATGCGTCTTCTAGAACAAAGGATCCTTTATTCAATTTGCTTGTCCAACATGTAAACCATTGGTAAGAAATCAAGGTTATGATTGTACCCATTGTGTAAGGTGTTATAGATCTATTGACAAATGGCATTTGATTACTAATTTAGAGTGCCGGCACGCTGCTTGGCTTTTGAGGTTTTGCCTAACTGCAGCAGCCTTGGGGCTTGATTTTTGAATTTTCCTTATAACAAGTAGACATGAGGAAAATATTACTTAAATTTTGTAATGACATAGGAGCACCAGGACTAACATAAACACAGTGAGGCCAAGTGAGGCACGCATATGTTAGCAACTAAAGGGTAGGAATTACATTGTATGGACCAAAAACAAAAATATGCATTTGCTGAACTTAAAGCTGGGCAATATGGCCTTAAAATAAAATCTCAGATTTTTTCACCAGAAACCAATTTATGATTTTATTGGATTTATTAAAAGAAAAAGCATTTATTATTCAAATATGTTGTATTTTCATTTTTTACGTTTTGTTTGAGTAGCCATATCACACACAACCTCTGAATCCTGCTCTGTGGCTGCCCACAGCTTGTAGTTGATCATAAAGTGTAAACCCAAGTTAAAAAATAAAACATTCACAATTGGAAAATAGCAAAATCAAATGTGAGGTGCATTTAATGTCCTTTCAAGATTTTTACAGTTTTTTGCAGTCTATACAAGCATCTCTACTGTATCTGGCTTGAGACATGCCCTGTTGTATTAGGGTGGGACACAAACCAACGCAAACAGTTGATATTTGTAGAATTGTTTCTCCACAAGGCTGATTTTTTTTTGTGTCCATTAGGGATAGCTTACGTATTTGTTAAATTTCAGCCTGATTGTGTAACATTTAGAAGTGACTCCATTCTGAACATTTTATTTGTACTGCTACTATGTACATACACTTCTGTGGGGGTTATTAACTGGCTAAGTGATTGGTAAACAATAAAAGAAATGAAAGGGAGAAGATTCAAGTACTAAGGTGGATTTTCAAGAACATTCTAGTATTAAGTAGAAGTTTCTGCTTTAGACCTTTATGATGACAGAGTCTCAGCAGAAACAAAGAAAAACATGAGGCAAAGCCTGCAGCGGGCACCGTTACGAGACAATCCTCAACATCGTTGGGCGAAGAAATAAATCTGAACAGCTGAAGTTGAAGGATCTGGTAACAGAAAGAACAACATCCTTTGAAAGCATTATGAATAAAGGCAAAAAAAGTTCTTGGACGTTTCTAAAGAAACCACCAGAACAGTGGACTGATGATCAAATATTCAAGTATAATGATAATGAGCGACACAGCTGAAAGAGGAATAAGTCTCATCGATAAGTCAAAGGATACACTGACAAAGGATGAGGAAGAGAACCAGTCACAAACCATCTCAAGAATTTTCCAACTCCATCAAAGACAGTTGCTAGTGTTGTTGTCCTATAAGTGCAGAAAGGTTGTCGGCTGTTCAGTCCAGTTGACATAAAAAGTGCCAAATGGAATGACCTCTAAATGTTTATTTTCATTACAGTTGTGTGTGTTTGTTATAAGAATTAAACTAGCCTTGTGGGCAGCTTGAATCTGTTGGTTTTTGTTTTTTTTTTTTGGACCACCCTTCTGCCATCTGTAGAATTTTACAGTGCTCCCCACCAACACTCTAAAGACCCTTTCTGATTGGACACTTGTAGCAGCGACAAACAGATATTTCTTGGCCAGATTACTGACCTTTAGGACGTTTCTTTCATGGCACCTCCACCACTGAAGTGGATCAGTGCTTGGATCTGGGAAAATGATGCTGCTATTGCTACCTCCTTTTTACCAGCTGTTTTGGGTTTGCTACTAGATTGATCAACTCTCTCACAGAGCTGCAGACTTCTCCCATTTGGCTGCGTGCCTCTGTCTGAGATGCTGGAATAAGTTTCTCGTGCTACCTTTACAGTAGTTAGCTCAGAATATAACGGACAGTGGTTTGATCAACATCGAACTTTCCATAACCAAATCATTTCAGAATGGCTGAGGAGATGTTGCTAGTTTTAGACATGAGATCCTCACTTGTTTATGCAGTGGTGCTGCCATCTCACTACTGTGTATGTGTTAGGAGACAGGGCGGTTTAAACAGAGACCACCTCGTCCAGTGTTCTGTGGCTACCCAGGTTACATTGAGTCTACAATTTCTTTTTTGCACCTCTCCCTAAACCACAAATTTGAATTAATCAATAAAATTGATGTATTATTCAGCTCTAGCTGAACCCACAACTAGAGGAAAGACTCCAGCAGCAGCATCTATAGCCAGTCATAGCATGGTATGCAAATGGAGTCACCCATTTTAATTTATATCAGGCCAGATTAGAGTCTACAGTTACCTAGTCTGTAATCCTTTGAGGGAGGTGTGAGGAAACTGGTATAACTCAAAAAACCCACGTGATCACAATTAGGGTTAGTAAACTCCACGCTGACGGCAACTAGACCAGGTATTGAACCTGGGTCTCTATATGTGAGGCAGCTTCACTCCTGGTTATACTTTCACCACCCAACCCCCATCAGTATTTCCTATTCATAGTGGCGAGGAGTCCACACATATCTCATCAACAGTAGATGTAGAAAGGGGAAAGCCATGGAAAGGTTGAAGTGTTGGTACATGCAACCACACTCCTACAATTTTTAGAGTCACTGATTAACCTTATGGACACATGTTTCACATGTACTAAAGCAGTGAAAGGCAACCTTTTTCTAGTTGCGGCGCACTAAGTCCAAAAATTTTCTTTCGCGGCGCACCTGAGGGACTACTCATAAATAAAGTCGTGATGACACAATCTATGGGCAATCGCCAATAAAAACAGCTAATTTTACAAGTTTGAAAGACATTTTATTAATAAAGGAATCAAAGGATAAATCTTAAATTTAATTAATGTGAACATTGTTCAGCACATATGAGATTGATGCGAGGATCTATTTTCAAAAGACAGACACTCATTTCCTTGTCGATCATTTGAAGTCTCTCGCGTTTCTTAGATTTCATTTCCGTAAGTGTTCCATTATCTGTTTTTCCAACATAAAATATATATTTTTTAAACATTATCTTTTTAATCAACCAAAACTTCAAAAGCACTTTTAAATATTTTACAAAAGTTTTCGCGGTGCCCCTAGAAAATTCCACGGCACACTGGTTGCCCAACAATGCACTAAAGGATCGAGCAGTACTTCAGTTGGGATTTGTACAATGGCACAACAACACTACCAACTGTATCATTGTGCTCCCCTCTGTCTATACAATTATAAACATATTAGACGACAGCTCTACAGTCTTTCCACAAGTCAAATGCTCACTCCCAAAACCCTAGCCCTTCTTCCATCCCAACAGTGAACCATCTTCTACTTGTTACCCTCTATAAGCTGCCTGACCTTTATCCAAAAATAATCTTATAATCCCCAGAGCTGAGCAACTTGTGGATACAGAAATGATACAAAAATTAGTAGTTAGACAAGGAATTAGTACTCTTCTGGAAACCATTTAGAATTCAGTCAGAAGAGAATGGCTCCTTGATGAGTCTCTGGGCAGCCTGTGTGGACCCAACAGTGGGTGAAAGAGAGTGGCCAATCTCCCCCATGGAATTTAGGAACCTTCCACTTATTCATATGGCTCCTCCATTTGCTTCTCTGCTTAGTGATCTTGAATTAGGGTTCTCTTAACATTACCAGATGGGTTGAATGTGTTATTCTTTCACTAAGGTGGCCTTTTCTCTAATGTATATCATGGAAAATTGTTAATGGGGTTAGTGAATAGAGTATGGATTTGATCCGTTTTCATGTATGCGACTCGCTTAGACTTGTGTCTGATTTGGCTCCACTGTCCAAAAGACCTAACATTACAGATGAACAAATTATGGGCCTCCAGTTTCATGCTGTGCAAAGGACAAAAAATAAGTGTGTGCAAGTGGCCTAAAGGTTTTTGTGCTGGCATCACACCATTTGCTGACCAGGGTTTTTCTTTTTGCAGATATGCTGCCTCTTGTTCCTGTGCCTTTATATCCTGTCGTACACTATCATCACTCGATTTAAGAAGAATGCCGATTTCTCCTACGGTAAGTATCTCCATGCTAATTTCCTTTTGCTGTCTTCTCTGCGAGAGGCATTGTACAAGGGTCGGTGGAACCATCTGTCAAAAGAGCTGTCTAACAAACAAGGTTGGATGGTTGGAGGATTGGCTGGGGTAGTGTGTCTAGTTCAGTGCTTCCCAAACTCGGTCCTGGGGACCCACTGTGGCTGCAGGTTTTTGTTCCAACCAGCTTCTTTTTTAATTGGACTCCTGAGCTAATTAAGTGAACTGTTATTTTCCAAGTTCTGTGTTTTGGGAACAATATAAAAATGAGAACACTAAGTTTGGTAAAAAAAAAAAAAAAATGAAAATGTACCAAACAGTTACAGTATATGGAAATAATGTTTTTTTTTCTTTTTAACAATATTTTCATCTTGATTTTCATTATACATTTCTAAGGTTTTATAATTAATTAATCCATTATTTACAAATTAGTGGGACTGACACTAAAGTAGTTGTAGCCTTTGTTGTTTCAGTGTTGTTTACCCAGGTGTCTGTTTTGCTTGTTTTTTAATTGTCATTAATAAGATACAACAAAGGGGGAAAACTGCACAGAAAAAGGGCAAAATATAATGAAGTCAACATAAGAGAGTTAAGTATTTAAATCTACAGCAAAAACAGAAATATTTCTAAGTGTCTTATAAATGTAAAAAACCATGCTGCAGTGCTTTTCTGAATATAGAATAAGAGAAAACAATTCCAGTTAATTAAATGAGATCAGTGTTATCAAGTGTGGTCACTGATTATGAATCTGGTTGAAACAAAAACCTGCAGCCACAGTGGGTCTCCAGGACTGAGTTTGGGAAGGACTGGTCTAGTTATAAGTGAGCAGTCTTTGCAGTTGTTCACTCCTGTGTAGAGCAGGTGTTGATTGCCACAAAAGGACTAAGCACTTGGTCTCAGTTCAGTGCCTGGATATTTTTTTAATTCAGACAATGAGTACTGTATTTAAAAAAAAAAAAAAAAAAAGCTGCTGATTGGGACAGTAGATTATTTAGCTGTAGCAATATATAGAATATTCAAAGGATAATGATCTTTGGCTCAAGATCTGTCACTGTTAAGAAGGAAAAAATCAGTTAGGAATGTATTAATAGATCGATTGATGATGTTTCTTTCCAATTACAAATTTAGAAACGGATATCACGGATACAAAGAAACGTAAGCTTTCGGTTCAGAAGTCCGTGATGAAAGTGGTCATATGGAAAAAAAATAAAAGTATGAGATGGCAGTGGCGTTTACAATGCAGTTTTAAGGACAAAAATTAAGCCTAGTTTTGACAATACTTCATCTAAATTTACAGTTAGAAATCAATGCCCAAATTCTGTCAGGAAAACAGCTTCCATAGATTCTGATTATTTCTAAACTGTAGCAGCTTTCAATCTACTATATGATGAAATGCATCAGTCTGTGTGTGTGGCCGGTCGTTTTGGGTTTGTCAGTTTCACTTGGGCTGCTGTGTTAAACATGACTGAGGTGGGAAGTGCTGTTCAAAGAAGGTTTAATTTCTTTTATCTTTACAAAAAATAGCATTTCAGTGACAACAAAGCAAACAATATTCCAAGTGATGCTGGGTATACTACTAATGTGGCATAACCCAAGTTTCCCTCAAAGATGGGAATATAAAGCTGATGGGAGGTGAACAATGCACCTCAGAATAACAGTCTGGGAAGCAGGCTTTATGGGAATGAGGCTGAGAGAGGAATTGTCAGCCAAGACATGTTGAGACACACAAGGATAACAAGAAATTATATGACGAGCGCTTATGGTACACACAAGGCAAGAAATATCAAATGTAAAATATCTTCTTCTTTATTCTATTACCTGTCTTTGACATAGTTAAGTAGCTAGTTATTCTACAATATTTAACTTAATCCAACACTTTGGTACTTCACACTCATCTGTGCTGCAAGACTCTCAAAGGATTTGATTTGCTTTAGCCACCTCTGTTCTCATTTAACTGTCTATTGGCTAAACCTCTAGTTCATTCATTGTCCTTCAAAACTAGCAATAAATAAATCACTTTGTTCCTTTTCTAAAGTAATGTGTAAGTTAATTATTTTTGTTCTTCTTGTCAAGTTGTCTTTGAGCTTTGAAATATGAGCTTTTCCAGCCGTAGGTGCCGTGATCTTCAGCTGGATTTTAGTCACATGCTTCTCCTACTTGACTTTATTAAACAACTGTAACATCAGGTCAATATATCTGATTCTGCACTAATGGAGTATATTGATAAAGAGGATTAGACAGAATATATGAGTTGGTGGGGTTGAATGGGTTGTGGGAAATGCATATCAACATCATCAAACCCTAGGAACTGGTTAGTGACCGTCGCCATACCAAAGAGCCTGTATGTCCAATCACTATTCAGGGAGTGGATGTATGGGTGGTGCACTCCTACAAGTTCTTGGGGGAGCCACATAAATGACAGGTTGGGCTGGTCTCATAACACATTGAAACTAAATAAGAAAGGGCAGAGCAGGCTCTACTTTCTCTGGAGACTGAATTCCTTTAATGTGTGAAGTGACATCCTTCACTTCTTCTTGAACTCTGTGATGTTCTGTGTGCAGTCGTCTGTGCTATGGTGTCCTGGGCTGGTAACATCATTTCAAGAGAGTCCTACCAAAGCAACAAGCGAATTCAATGGGCAGGCTCAGTTATGGGACACACTTTGGACCCCCTGGAGTTAGTAGGGGAGAAGAGAATAAAGGCAAACCTGGTGGCCTTTAAGAACAATGTTGCGCATCCTCCCTTCGAAAGACTAGCAATTAAGTACTTTCAGCTAATGAATTATTTGATTGAATAAAGAAACTCCATTATACCTACAGCAAAACATCTTTATAATGTCTCACCGTGACTGCTCTCTTTCTCTTTAGTAAATCTGGTGTTTGAGGGGAATGGTGTTTATTTATTTATTTATTTATTTATTGAGTTTCTGTAAAGAGGTAAATTTCTCCTTTGGGGCAAACAGTTCTTACTCTCTATCGATTGATCGATGGATGCCAAGAGAAGCAAGTTGTACTGCAAATATTAGCCAGATTATTAGAGAAGCAGCACATCAGTAGTGTCCTCTTATAAGTAAATGAGTGTTCCCTCCACTATATTAAATGAAAGTGGCATTTTCCTCATATTCTCTGTGGTCTTCAGTGTCAATGTATGTGCCATACCATGCTTCATTTTGTAGGATGCCACAACACGTGACATTGTTTGCCTCTGGAGGACTTTCTGATCACAGCTAATTGTTTTCGACAAGTCTGTTAATTGTGGTGCCAGGGTGAATGGCAAGTTGTGTTCTGCTATAAAGCCAAGTAGCATGCCCTATAATTAATAAAAAAGAAAGACAAATAACTTGTTGATCTCAATAATGTCTTAATTACTTTGTGATATATGTACATTAAAAGGCTACACTGTAGTTTAATAATTTCTTCATAAAGTCACTTGCTACATTTGCAGTGAGCTTCTAGTTTAAAGAGTATCCATTTTGTAAGTTCCATAGTTTTTTTATGATATGAATGGTTAACGTCTTTTGCAATGTTAAAGCCATTCAAAATGCAATCTAAGCATGCTAATCATAGGTAATGTTACTCCGTGGTGATTATTGACAAGCACAAAATGAGAATAAAGCATTGTGCATTATTTTAATGAATGATGAAATAATTACACTAATTGCAGGTAATCGCACAATTCTCTTTGATACCTACTGGTTTTTCCCCTCAGTCATCTATAGCAATCGATGGTCTAGTTACCAAATCAGATTGTTAAACTAGGCGGTGTTGCATTGTTGGTGGCTGAAAAAGCCACAGACGAAATGTATTGTATGTAACAAATTTTGTATTTTTCCTTGTGTAAACTTCAAAAGCCTTAAATCCCCTCAAGGTGTAATTGATGAACAGAATTTGCATGATAATTTTCCAGGGATATCCGCTTTATTTTGCAATAGTCACCCATGGTCAATTCAGTGTTCCTTTTCACTGAAACAGGTGTTTCCTGTCCAACCAGTCACGAATACATTTTTATATAACTATCAGTGTCATTTAATTTACACTTGTTTTTTTTTTTCTTTTTTCAGATTACTTTTACAGTCATTCTTGTATTAATTGAAGCTTACTATTGAATGTTTGCCTGGCCATTAACATATTAGACGACAGCTCTACAGTCTTTCCTCAAGTCAAATGCTCACTCCCAAAACCCTAGCCCATGTTCCATCCCAACAGTGAACCATCTTCTACTTGTTACCCTCTATAAGATGCCTGACCCTTATCCAAAAATAATCTCATAATCTCCAGACCTAAGCATACAGGAATGATACCAAAATTAGTAGTTAGGCAAGGAATAAGTACTGTGCTGGAAACCATTGAGAATTCCTTCAAAAGAGAATGGCTCCTTGATGAGTCTCTGGGCAGCCTGATTGGTCAATCATTTTGTATGTGGTGATTTACAATCAACCATTAAAGGCCATCCTCACTCAAGCCATACGTGTTCACACAGATCTACAGTAAGTGACTCTGGCAAATGATGCCTTTAGACCTGGGACGAACACAAAGCTGTGCATCTACAGAACTATTTTGTCTCATTAGAAATACAAAAATTAGCAGTGGAGAAAACATTGCACGGGAGACAGAAAAGCAGCAATAGAACATTCAGTAAGTAAAGATCCTCGGCTTGAGATTACTGACTTGTGTTCTGAAGTAACTTGTTAGGAACAAATATCAATTTATTGAAAGGTAGCAGTTATTTAAAATTCCTTAGTGCATGGAAAAAATATAAAAATAAATTTCACTGTAAAAATACTGAAGTTGTCAACACAATGTGAATAAAATCTCAGAGATGTTTACCTACCTCCCCTCAAGGTTTAGCATTATCAGTGAGAACTTCCAATGGGGAAAGGCTTCTAGCAAAACTGTGAAAGTATTCATAGTCTACAATCATTTCTGTTTAGTTAATACTTTCTAATAAATTCTGCAACAAAAACATGAGGACACATTTGGAAACTTGTTAAGGGTAGATGTCACACATTTTGTAAAGTTTTTCTTTTCTCAACGAACCACAGGTACCTGGAATAAATTACCAAGTAACTTTAGAGACCTTCAGATCTTGACTTGATGTTCTTTCAGGTAGGTAGGTAGGTAGGTAGATAGAACTTTATTTGCCCCCAGGGGTAAGTTTTGCTTTTCAAAAAAGCTCTTTAAATAAATACTTGGTCTAAACACACACCAGATCACTACGAAGCAAGAAATCAAAAAGAAAAAAAAAGTTGACTTGACTGTCAAGCGTTTCTTGACACCCTTCTGCAGAGTAATTTGTTGGCGGAAAGTCCTCAATGTTGGCATGTTAGAGGATGTGCAGCATTGTTCATAATGGCACTTACATTTGTTTTAATTCTCTTCCAGAATGTATCCCATAACTAAGATTGCCCTTTTAGTATCCTTGTTGATTCGGTGAGTCTCTCTTGAAGTGATGTTACCAGCCCAGCGCACCACAGTGTAGGAAATCACACTGGCCACTACAGAATTATAGAAGGTGTGAAGGATGTCACTTTTTGGACATGTAAATAAGATGGGTCGAGTTTGTTGGGTTGTTCTCATCAGTTTTTTTTTAATGTTCTAATTGATACTTTTCTTTGTGGTTTTTTTTTTATTTATGCGTTTAGCCTAAAATATTTAACCCTCACCCTCTTTATATTTTAGCACCCCCATCAGCTCAGTACACTTTTGTATTACAGTCAAACTTCAAGGTCGCTTCTTGTCACATGTGTTTTGGCCTTAATGCATTCATTTTATGCTTGCACCCCTTTGGGCAGAACCCCTAGCTACGAGACACACTGGCTTTTGATTTCAGTTTTCTTACTCTGCACCGCCTCATCAAGTTATTTCCTAAAACCCTATGTTGAACTCAAACGCATTACCGTTAGGCCTTTCCCAACACAGAACCTGTTTTGGCACTCAGTGGACACAAGTAAGTCAATTACATATGTCACTGGTTATTTATTATTTTTTCCCCTTAATGGGTTACTTTTTGATTTACACTTTCCAATTCAGGTGCCAGAAACTTGTAACTCTTCCATTTAGCAAACTACATCAGACTGTGGTGTTGGATAAAAGTTAGCAACTCAACACCCTCCATATTTTATTTGTTGTGTCACAGTTTCCAGGGAGCACCAGTGTAAATCTGTGAATGCTTTCAGCTTTGGGATGGCTGTTTTTGAGCCTATCTCTGCTGACCTGTCATCATTACGCGTTATATAACTGCTTTGATTACATCAGCATGCTGCACATTGGCATTCTAAGACTTAAGCTCCTGACTGCATTGTTTCCCAAAGTGGAGGGGCTGCGGGGGGTTTAGTGTGTTCTTGGCTTCAAGCACCTCTGGATCAGAACTCTTTGTTCTGTTATTTCTGGTACAACACCCTCCCCCCAGTGTACAGACCCGTTGTCGCTCTAACTTTAGCGCAGTCTTTCGTCAGCTGTTGTCTCTAGTGCTCTACTCTCCTGGCAGTTGAGTTGTGTCAGCATTTTCCTCAGGATTCTGCTTTACACCTGTTTTACTGGTTGATGTCGGCACAGTACTTTAACATTGGATGTCTTGGCTGGCTAATTCGTGGACTTCAAAGCTCTCTATTGAACTTCTTTTTCATTGACTGACTTTAATAGTATTTTCCTTCATGTTATGTCGGGTAATGAGGGGTGGCATGGTGGCCCAATTGTTTGTCTCACAGTTCCACAGTCCCCTGTTCAAATCCTTGCTAACTTGGCATGTTCATGTGGACAGTGGGTGCTGCCGTATACTGCAACATCTCAAGGACATGGAGGTTACGTACATTCTGCTCCAGTACTAGTAGATCAGATCATGAATGAATGAACAGGGAGACAAGTGGTTTCTTTAGCATTAGGAGGCATTTCAGATTTCTCTTTGCAGTGTCATATGTTTTCCTTGATCTGAATACAGCCTCATAGGAGTTGTCACCTTTTGCTTTTTGATTTCTACTTCAGCACTGATGACAGACTGAGCTTTGTCCTCAGCAGCCTTACAGGGAGACTTTCAGGGTATGTCTTGAGCTAGTGGGGCTTTAGGGTTTTCAGGTGGGATATAGGCGTGATTTTTAGCATTTATGTCTGGGTGCAAAAAGGCCTTGGGAGTTTGACCTGTGTTACAGGGGGCATATTCCTGGATGGTGATGTAGGGTGGCAGAATGGGACTATTTCCTACCAGTTGCAGAAGACTGCATTTGATGTACAATGTACTGTATGTGGAGTTTGCATTTTCTTTCTTTCTTTCTTTTATCCCAACACTTGTCTCCCAGGTACCCTATATTCATTTTTTTTTTTTTACTTCCAGATGTTTAATCCCATTCAAAGTCATATGAGACTATGAAGGCTCAATTGGGTGCCAGGGTCTACCTGACTCAGGTCAGGTTGGGAAGCATGCATTGGTACAGCACATTTCCTCACCCTCCAAAACAGCCCAGGATCTCAGTCGGCAACCCCCAGGCAGACATGTGGTCCAGTCCCACCCTCTGGAAATGACCATAAATCTACTGCAGCCAGGTGTTACTTGGGCGCTCCCTTGGCCTGGTTCAGCCACTTGGGTGCTCAACAATGAGGATTCTGTGAGCTGGATCACCCTCAGGGAATCGTGCCACATGGCCGTAGTGCCATAACTACACAACCTCACAATACAGGTATCGTACATCATCGGGACTCCGTGAGCAACCGCTCATTCAACATAAAGTCAAACCAGCGATACCCAAGGATTCTCTGAAGAGATACAGTACCGAAGGAGTCCAATCTTCATCTCAGGTCACTGGATAGCATCCATGTCTCACTATCATATAGCAAAACTGGAAGCACCGGGACTTTAAAGACTTGGATCTTTGTCCTTTGGCAAAGATATTGGGAGCTCCACACACTTTTCCAGCAACCTCATGACCCCCCATGCTCTCTCAATCCATCTACTGACTTCATAGGAAGAGTCACCAGACACATGAATGTCTCTGCCGAGATAATTAAACCTCTTGAAGTGGTTGACACTCTCCCCACAAACAGTCACACTGCTGATGGCTGTGCCCAAGACATCATTAAAGGCCTGGATCTCTGTTTTTATCCAGGACACTAACAAGCACAGACACTCAGACTCCTCACTTAGTCTTTTGAAGGCTCCTATCAGAGCTTCCACCAACTCCAGAAAGATCACAGCATCGTTGGCAAAGTCAAGATCAGTGAATCTTTCTTTACCAACAGATGCCCCAAAGCCAGCTGGACCCCGCAACACTGCCTAACACCCAGTCCATGCAAGCATTGAGCAGGGTAGGAGCAAGAACACACTGTGGACAAACATGAACCAACTGGGAAAAACACAGAGGTTCTGCCTCCACTCTACACAGCACTCACAGTACCAGTGTAGAGACTGGCCATGACATCCAACAACTTTGTGGGGATCCTGTGAAGTTTCAGGATGTCCCACAGGGCAGCTCAATCAAATGAGACAACCAGAGTACCCAGGGTAAAACCAAAATATAAGGAGAACCTGCAGTCTCCTTGAAGACTTTGACTAAGAGAGGGATTTAATACCAAGAGGACTAAAACTATGAGGCAGCAGTACTAGTCACTGCACCACTGTGGCACCACATGTTTCAGTTTTTATTGTACAGTACTTTACTGCTTTTATGAAATCTGTGTGATTAGGTCAGTGTGCTTCATTTGCTGATTTATTAATCACTATTCTTTTTTCTGTGTTTTTTAGATGACAGTGAAGATGCCACCGTCAACAGAATTGTGTAAGTTTTAATTTTTTGTTTCTGATCTACTTCATCTTGGCTTCACCCATAGTTAGGGGTTTCAGTCTTGTGGTGTTTAAAGTGGACTGTAAATTAGGGAGTTACTGGTACAAATCCTACTGCCAAGTTAGTTGCTCCTTTTATCCATGCATGCCATCCTAAGAATTTACCAGTTTCCATGCAGTTTCCATGGGCCTAAATTGGGTAAGATTGTCATGAATCTAATTATGGTTTAACAAAGCTATAAAAGTAAAAGACACCAGAATCCACAAAGGTACAAAGCTTAGAGACGTTACTGTAAGTGTCCTGGTCATAAGAGATTTATGTGTTTAAGTTAGCAGCTGATTGTTTTTAAGTTCAGAATTTATATTGTGTTTGGTTGTGCAAGATTAGCTAATGGTACCCTATCTGGAAATTGGATAAATCTGACTCAACGATGCTGCTTTCTTTCTGATTTTAAGTAGAACTTGTGCTAAAGTTTAAATGATGATTAATTTGGTTTTTACTTTAAGACCAGGGCTTGAGCTGTAGAGAGGCTCTTTTATACAACTGCCAGGGAGTCCTCTCCCTTGGATGATTATACTAATTTAGGGGCCCATGTGGACAGGCCAGTTGTACTCCATTTCTGGGGTTGGTAACCTGGCAATGCCCTTGCTTTGGTGTGCGAGAGTGACTTCTGGGTTTTATGGTGAGTGTGTTACTGCCCAGACTTTAATCATATAAATGTTAATTTGTGTAGGAAAAGGACTGTAATTTTAAAAAGTCTTTTATGTGCAGGTTCCCATCCTTTAATCCAGTAATTCTGACATGGCACACAAGAAAATTTTGTTGGATTTTTTTTTCCTTTTTTCCTTAAGATTTCTTCTGGTGTAGCAAGACATGCTCACTCCAGATTCCTCCACTTATGCTTGCACCCAGTTTTCTGAAACACGTTAACTTTGCACTTTGTGACGTGGCTGTTATGTTGGCAAAGTTCTTTTGGCATTCTGCGTGCTGTGTAACAATGTAGGTGCACTTTGGCCTGTAGCTGCTTTGTGGCTCTGCTTCATGCATACTTAAAATGGACTCATCAGCACAATGTTGGCAGTGGCCTTACAGGGAGGAGTAACTGGAGTGCCTGGCTGGCACTGTTTAAATTTTATTAGCTGGTGGACTGCAGTGCTGTGTACATAGTAAGAGTGACTCTGTGGCTTTATGTTGCATGTAAACACAGCTGAGCTGCATTTGCGGAAGACCCCACATAGATAGGCTCACAAACTTCTAGCAGTTCACTCGTGGCCTGTATGTCTGAACTTGTTTGTGTAGCTTCACAATGAAACCAAGGGATGAGGAGTGTGGTGTTGTTGCGAAGAAAATTGGACTTTAAACCTCAAAGCTGCTGGTTCAGCTCCTCCCTGTGATGCACTGTGTGACCCCTGAGCATGTAGCTTGTACTGCTGGTGCTCCATTTGCAGATAAAATATGAAAAAAATTGTGAGTGACTATTGATAATGTAAATTGCTTTAGATCAAGACATCAGCAAAATTAAATAATAAAAAAATGTACCTCCCCAGTGTGCATCACTTCAGTTATTTTCAGTCTGCAGGAGAACTCTACAGGGAGAAAAGAGATTTGCATTTTGTCTCCATTTTTAGTAGTGGACGACCCACAAATTCCAGTTTGCCAATGGATGAGTGAATATAAAATATTTTTGTTCATAAGAATGCATTAACATTCAGGCAATGTAAAGTTTTGTTTTTGTAACTTAAAACTTGATGCAAAATAAAATCGGGAGCAGCTGGCAGAACGTACTGGAGAAAGTAGGCAGCGAAATAAAATGCATTGTCAATTTTTACTATAGTTGGCATCTTTCATGGAGTAAACTTGCTAGCTCAATATTTATTTTACCCTTTTCATAGCATATCCCTATTAAAATATTGTCTAACCTAACTTAGTGTAGTTCATGGGTATGGCAGGCTGGAGTCTTTCGTAGCAGCATTGAGTACAACGCAGAAAATAATCTAAGACGGTGTACCAGTCTCTGTAGTCATCCTCTGTCAAGCTGTACATTATTTAACAATTTAAGCAGTCTTCATGTTTTTAACATATACTTGGGAATCTATAATGTCTTTAAGTCAGTCAGATTTTATATTTCATGTTTCAAACACCTTCTACAGCACATCTTCAGTTAATCTTACCATATATTGCAGCTTTCATAATACACAATGCACTTGTAATGATTTACCTTGTAAAAGGAGCTATATCAAATATACAGTGCATCCAGAATGTATTCACAGCGCATTACTTTACTTTACAGGCCATAAAAGAACATTTTATGTTAATTTATTAGGAATATGTTATGTAAGGCACTATATTCATGTAAATATACAGTGCATCCGGAAAGTATTCACAGCGCATCACTTCTTCCACATTTTCTTATGTTACAGCCTTATTCCAAAATGGATTAAATGAATTTTTTCCTCAGAATTCTGCACACAACACCCAATAATGACAACGTGAAAAAAGTTTACCTGAGGTTTTTGCAAATTTATTGAAAATAAAGAAACTGAGAAATCACATGTACATAAGTATTTACAGCCTTTGCTCAATACTTTGTTGATGCACATTTGGCAGTAATTACAGCCTCAAGTCTTTTTGAATATGATGCCACAAGCTTGGCACACCTATCCTTGGCCAGTTTCGCCCATTCCTCTTCAGTGTCCTGAAGGCACTCCTTTGATATCTTGGCTGTGTGCTTAGGGTCATTGTCCTGCTGAAAGATGAACCGTCGCCCCAGTCTGAGGTCAAGAGCGCTCTGGAGCAGGTTTTCATCCAGGATGTCTCTGTACATTGCTACAGTCATCTTTCCCTTTATCCTGACTAGTCTCCCAGTTCCTGCCGCTGAAAAACATCCCCACAGCATGATGCTGCCACCACCATGCTTCACTGTAGGGATGGTATTGGCCTGGTGATGAGCGGTGCCTGGTTTCCTCCAAATGTGACGCCTAGCATTCACACCAAAGAGTTCAATCTTTGTCTCATCAGACCAGAGAATTTTGTTTCTCATGGTCTGAGAGTCCTTCAGGTGCCTTTTGGCAAACTCCAGGAGGGCTGCCATGTGCCTTTTACTAATGAGTGGCTTCTGTGTGGCCACTCTACCATACAGGCCTGATTGGTGGATTGCTGCAGAGATGGTTGCCCTTCTGGAAGGTTCTCCTCTCTCCACAGAGGACCTCTGGAGCTCTGACAGAGTGACCATCAGGTTACCTCCTGGTCACCTCCCTGACTAAGGCCCTTCTCCCTCGATTGCTCAGTTTACATGGCCGACCAGCTCTAGGAAGAGTCCTAGTGGTTTCGAACTTCTTCCACTTATGGATGATGGAGGCCACTGTGCTCATTGGGACCTTCAAAGCAGCAGAAATTTTTCTGTAACCTTCCCCAGATTTGTGCCTCGAGACAATCCTGTCTCGGAAGTCTACAGACAATTCCTTTGACTTCATGCTTGGTTTGTGCTCTGACATGAACTGTCAACTGTGGGACCTTATATAGACAGGTGTGTGCCTTTCCAAATCATGTCATATCAACTGAATTTACCACAGGTGGACTCCAATTAAGCTGCAGAAACATCTCAAGGATGATCAGGGGAAACAGGAAGCACCTGAGCTCAATTTTGAGCTTCATGGCAAAGGCTGTGAATACTTATGTACATGTGCTTTCTCAATTTTTTTATTTTTAATAAATTTGCAAAAATCTTAAACTTTCTTCACGTTGTCATTATGGGGTATTGTGTGTAGAATTCTGAGGAAAAAATGAATTTAATCCATTTTGGAATAAGGCTGTAACATAACAAAGTGTTGAAAAAGTGATGCGCTGTAAATACTTTCCGGATGCACTGTATATTTACATGAATATAGTGCCTTACATAACATATTCCTAATAAATTAACATAAAATGTTCTTTTATGCCCTGTACTCCTTTGACCTTTAAAGTGTATAGGGTGGTCCAGATCTAATTATGCAATTTTCATTACGCTATAACTTATTAAGTTTACTACATAGAAAATTACCTGAAAAATCCCGGACCATCGAGAATTGTGAACTGGCTACATGAAGAATCGTCTTCGCGCCGAACTGAATCGTCCCCACATAAATCAAAGTCATCCAGATGATCTGGATCTGCATAATTAAATCTGAACCACCCTGTATAGTGCCTTTCACAGCAGGTTCTATTTCACACTTTGCAAAGTGACCCAATTACAATGCAAGATTATTCAAACCATTTTTTTATACAGTGTTTCCATTATGTTGGGGACAAAGACACATTTTCCTTGGTTTTCCTCTCTGCTCCACAGTATACAATTACAAGTCAAACAAGTTTGACATGATTAAAGTGCACATTGCAGATTTTCATTTAAGGGCATTTGCATACATTCTGGTCATGCCAACTAGAAATTATAATGATTCTTCCACATGAACCCCCCTATTTCAGGGCAGCATAATGTTTGGGACAGTTGGTGTGTTTTATTGCTTCATTAGTGCAAGTTAGGCTTGCTTCTACATATGGATTTCCTTTGGAGTCTGGAGTTGCCATTGTTCAACATAAGGACAAGATGTGTGCCATTGAAAGTCAAAGAAGCCATTATGAGGCTGAAACACAATAATAAAACCATTAGAGACACTGCTAAAAACTTAGGATGACCTAAATCAACTGTGTGGTGAGTTCACTTATCACAAAGGGAGTGGTAGGCCAAGGAAGACCTGCACTGCTGAGGACAAAAGAATTCTTACTATGGTAAAGAAAAAGCCCCAAACGACTGAATGACAGATCAGAAACAGTCTTCAGGAGGCAGGTGTGTGCGTGTGCGTGTGTGTGTGTGTGTGTCAGAGACGACTATCTGCATGAACAGATGGAAGAGGCCACACTGCAAGATGCAAATGACTGTTTAACCACAATAACAGGGTGGTCAGATTAAAGTTTGTGAAAAAGTACTTAAAAAAAAAAGCCTGCATAATTCTGGAAAAATGTTTTGTGGACAGACAAGACAAAAATGAACCTGCATCAGAGTGATGCAAGAGCAAAGTGTGGAGACGAAAAGGAACTGCCCCAGATCCAAAGCAGACCACCTCATCTGTTAAACATGGTGGTTGAGAGTTATGGCTTAGACATGTATGGCTGCCACAGGCACTGGCACACTCAACTTCATTGGTGATGGGACTGCTGACGGCAGTTGCACAGTAAATTCCGAGGGGTATAGAAACAAGCTCCAGTAAATACCTCCAAACTAATCTAATTGTGCTTCATCCTACAACAAGATATTGATCCCAAACATATTGCTAAGGCGACACAGGAGTTTTCAAAGCTAAAAAGTTAATAATTTCGTGAATGACTAAGCCAGTTACCTGATTTAAATCCAATTGATCATTCATTCCATATGCTGAAGAGAAAAGGGGACAAGCACACAAAACAAGCAGGAGCTGAAGATGGCTGCTTTAGAAGAGAGAGCATCACCAGAGACGATTCTCAGCACCTGGAGATGTCTATGAATCACAGACATTAAGTAGTCATTGCATGCAAGGGATATGCGACAAAGTCCTAAACATGACTGCTTTAATAGACCTACCACTGCCGTGTTCCTAATATTATAGTGCCCTGAAGTGGGAGAGCATGTAGAAAAAATTTTTAACCAAAGTGAATGCAAATACCCTTAAATTAAAGTCTGCATTGTGCAATTTAATTATGTCTAAATTGATTGATTTGTAATTTTAAACTGTGTGGAGGGGTAAATCAAGGAAAAAATGTGCATTTGTCCCAAACATCATGGAGGACACTGTATATACTGTACATAAGAAGAGATCAGTATAATGGAAATCCTAAATCTGATTCTTGTTGTAGGGCTGCTTAAAGGCCATAGACTGGAGTGTTTTTGAAAAGGCCACTAACGATATTCATGAATATACAGAGACTGTGGGTGACTACATTAGCTGATGCACGTCCATATGTGCCCCTCCCAGGACTGTGCGTATGTTACCCATTCAAAAACTTTGGTTTAATGGGGATATAAAACAGAAAATCAGGAAGCGGCAGGAGGCCTTCAAGTCAGAAGATCAAGTGGAGTATAAGAGAGCCCGGTATGAGCTGCAGAAGTCTATCAGAGCAGCAAAAAGGGCTCACTCACAAAATCTTGAAGGCTACTACCTTAATCACAATACGCACAACACGTGGCAAGTAATTCAATCTGTCACAAGCTACAGGAGAACCACAACAACTATAGATCTCCGAGATGTCACCCTTCCAGACAGCTTTAACACCTTCTATGCCAGGTTCAACAGGTTGAATACCGACACACCCTCAAAGGTCCCCTGTGACCCCATGGACACTGCCTTTCAGGTGACACACACAGGTCCTGAAAGCCCTGAAGAAGGTGAACCCCCACAAGGCTGTGGGACCCGTTGGAGTTCTTCTCAGAGTTTTGCAGGACTGTGGGGAACAATTAGCTGGCGTGTATGCTGACATCTTCAACCTGTCATTATCCCAGGCAGTAGTCCCCCTTATTTTTAAATCCTCCACCATTATACCAGTCCCCAAAAGATTGGATACATCTACTCTAAACGACTTCAGGCCAGTGGCACTCGCACCAGTCGCTAACATCAACCATATGGTCCTGGACACTGTTGACCCCCTCCAGTTTGCCTACAGCCCCAATCGATCAGTGGATGATGCGGTAGCAATAGCCTTACATCACATTCTGCAACACCTGGAAAGTAGCAGAACGTATGCCAGGATGCTTTTCCTGGAATACAGTTCTGCTTTCAATACTATTCGCCCGGGAAAACTGATCAAGAAGCTGATAGACCTCGGCGTCCCAACTCCCACCTGCAACAGGATCCTGGACTTCTTGACAGATAGACCACAGGTGGTGAGAATGGGAGGACGGGTGTCTGCTGAGCTCACAGTCAGCACAGGATCCCCACAGGGCTGTTGCCTTAGCCCCAAACTTTTCACTCTGTACACTTATGATTGTGTCTCCACCCAGGAGAACACCATCATCATTAAATATTTTGATGCTACCACCACCTAGGGGCTCATCGTGTTTGGGGAGGACGAATCAGGGTGCAGGACCCTGGTAAACAACATTCTTGTCTACGGAGAAGAAAATGATGTCATCCTCAACATAGACAAGACCAAAGAAATAATATCAGACTTCAGGAAGAAACCCCCCTCTACAGTCTCTTATCATCAAAGGGACTGAGGTGGAGAGGGCCGACAGCCACAGATTCCTGGGATTGCAGGTTACATCAGACCCAAGCTGGACTCTTAACACCACAGCCACAGTGAAAAAAGACCAGCAAAGGCTATATTTTATTAGGTTGCTTGGAGGAAAGACGACCTGAACCATCACCCTCTCACCCAGGCCTACAGATAGATAGATAGATAGATAGAGAGTATTCTCACCGCAGGTTTCGCTGTCTGGTATGGGAACACCACACAGGCAGAGAGGAAGGCTTTGCAAAGAGTCATAAAGACTGCGGAGAGGATTATAGGGACAAAACTTCCTTCCATGGACTTAATGTACACAAATCATTGTCGGAAAAGAGCAGAGGGAATTATCAGGGACTCACTCCATCCAGCTCACTCTCTGCTCAGACACAAAAACTATACGTACAGTGTGAGACACAGCAGAGCGGACATCATCATCACTCACAGAACAAGGTTTTTCAATGGCCTTTTCTCCGCCATAGTCAGACTGATAGCAAAACAAAATTATTGAATATGTGAAATAACCCTACACTACCTCACTTCACTTGTCATGTAAATGACGAGTGAAAAATGTGCAATACCTACAATATATTGTATTTTTTTGTGTGTCTAGATATTACCTCCTTTCTGTATAGTGCTGTTATAATCTATATTATTTATTATATTGTTTTACTGTTTTTAAATTTTTTTAATGTTTTACTATGACTCGGACAGAGATCTGCACAAGAATTCCAATGTGCTTTGACTGTTGGTTTTATGCACAAATGGCAAATAAAAGAACCTTGAACCTTGAAGGTATGTCTTTTTCACTGTAACACTTCTGTTTCCTTTCATAGGCTGTGGCTCTGCACCTTCACACTTGCTGTGTCAGTCGGTGCTGTCCTGCTCCTGCCTTTCTCCATCCTATCCAATGAAATCCTGCTGTCCTTTCCAGAGAACTACTACATGCAGTGGCTTAATGGCTCCCTCATCCACGGTGTGTTGAAATTGTTTCCTAAATAGAGAAGTCTGCAAATGAATTTTGTCTTCATAACATCAGAGTGCCCCCTGGTGGTCATATAATAACTTTTTAGATGGCTTTCCATGAAAACGTCCTGTAACTTGAATACATTAAACAGGGGCTTCCTCATACTCATGTCAGTACCAAAACATGCTCCACCTAATTTCTGCCTGGATTAAAAAAAAGGGGGGGATAAGTACTATCTTTTGTGCTCCGGCACATCCATGACTTAGTACTTGAGTGAACTGAAGGGTGCCTGGGTAGCTTTATAACGGTGTCATCTTCACGACATATCAGGAGATTCCACCATTATTCTGACTTCTGTCTCTGATTCCATGTTATTTCAGGCTTGTGGAATTTGGTGTTTCTCTTCTCGAACCTCTCACTGGTGCTCCTCATGCCATTTGCCTACTTCTTTACGGAATCGGAGGGCTTCGCTGGCTCCAAGAAGGTAAGAACAAAGTGTGAAGATGTGGTACACGGCCATTTGCTGTCCTAGGCCTGACATTGTGAATTCCTTTTCTGTTCTGTTTCACACATTTTAAGGCACATTCCTCATCTTTCTCCACATTAGTTTTATTCTCATGGCTGGTGCACACAGAGATGAAAACTTCATACTGGTATTTGACATATTGTATTTATGTAGCATAGAAAATAAAAGCCTTTTTTCATGTAGTCATTTTCCTATAGTAAGCACAAGCTTGTGATCATTAAGGTTAAGTGACTCAACTAGGATCCCACAATGAGTTCGGAAAGGAGATTAAACTGGAAGCCTTGTGGTTTAAAGTACATTACCTTAACCATTAGGCCACACTGCCTGAAAAATAAACCAAGTGAACTTTGCATACTGTGCAGCAAAGATGACAACTGAGAAATTTTGAAATGGCCCAAGGTTGTTGTAGGGGAATTATTTTGTATCTATAAAAAGTTACACTTGTAACTGCAAAGTTTACAGTTTAGATGCAAAGAGCACAGTAAATGAGAAGATAACAGTCAGTCGACATCTCTGCATGTATGGAGATAAGGCATAGCGAGCAGCACTGCAGCAGATAAACTATCCATATTCTGTAAAGCTTTCACCAAGACCTGTAACCTGCTCAAGACCGAAATGGTAACGAAAGTGAGAGTAGGAACCATATCCAGATGGTCCTAACAGATGATCAGACAGAACTGTAGGAAAACATTTTATGTAAATGTAATGCTGTTTTAGCTGCTGCCAGGGAAAGAATGACTGTCTTCTGTTAAACAATGTCATGGATTTCATAATTTTTCTAATCATCTTTAGCCAGTTTGAAGGTTTTTGGAGCTGCAACTCGTTCAATCCATATCATTTTTTTTTATGGGAGCCAGGTCCTACCCATTAAGCACAAGACAGGAACCAGGCTTATCGACTGTACAGCCCACTCACACCTACATTTAGACTGACAAATCAACCTGATACAGAGAAAGATGTATGAGGAAACTAGAGTACTTGGCAACATAAGTGTCTTGAGCCTGAGAAAGGCACTATATAAATAAAGTGTATTATTATTGTTATTATCTTATGTCCCATGAAGACATGGAGAAAATTTGCATATTCCACACAGGTGATACCAGTCTCTGGATTTGAACTTTGGACATGCGATCTGTGAAGCACCAGTGCTGACCACTGTGCCACTACATCACATAATTAATAATGTGTAGTCAAAATAACAAAAATGCATAATCCGAAGATACAGATACTGGCAAATGGCCCTCCCCACCCAATGACATTCCTGAAAGCTGTGGTTAACTGTTGACTTTAAACTGCAGTATTTGATAACGTTATCAGTAGTTTAGACACTGGGACTGTGTATTGACTGTGGACAGATAACTGTTGTTTTTCATTTATGTTAATTAGTTTCTACTTTGTTTTTGATGTACTTGATCAAATCTGTACCCTTATATGTGATACTTCTATATTTAGTGAGTAGTATAATCTATTCTTGCATTTCGTATTGAGAGTTGTCACAGTGCCGTTTGCCTGCACTTGCTAAGTAGCGCTGTGCAAGAAAAAAGTCGTTTCTACGGTTGGATTGTATTCCTGAGGTGGCAGTGATAGATCTAGCTCTGTATAGAGGATTACTTGTGTTCTGTTTTATGTATTGCATTTACCCCAATTTCTTGACACTCATTGCATGCCCAGTCTTCTTGGAAGGGGTCTTTCTCTGAACCACATTTACCAAGATTTCTTCCATTTTTTTTCCCCTACAATGTTTTCTTTGGGGAAGTTTTTTTATTGTCTTTTTAGAGAGTCAAAGCTGGGGAGCTGACAGTAAAACAAGACCTGTTAAAGCCTATTGAAGTTTTCTTTGTGTGAGTTTGGGATATACAAGAGAAAAATTGTTATTGTTATTAGTTTCATTGCAAATCCACAATACTTCTGTAAATTGTCACATCATAACATTCATTTCACTGGTTGTAAAGCCCACAGTTTCTCAAGTGCACTCTGTATGGGGTTGTCCTCTTCTAGCTGGCAACAGGATTAACAGAGCAGCCATCTGTACTGTGTGGACAGGCATGTTTAATACTAGTTGAGCTTCTGATTATTTTCTCTTTCTATAGGGTGTCATGGCACGAGTGTATGAGACCTCCGTTATGTTGCTACTGCTAACGCTCCTAGTGCTGGGTATTGTGTGGGTGGCATCGGCCATCCTTGACAACAGTGCTGCCAGTCGAGAGAGCCTTTATGGTGAGTTTGGGACATGCAAGGTTTAAGAGGGAAAAAGGGAAGGGTCACCTTGGACTAAAACCTATACATGCTGGGGGTTATCTAATAGTAAAGAGTATAAGCAGGTTACCATATGATGAGTATATCAAATTAATATATTTAATGAAACAAATGACGAGGAAACATAATAATACTACATTAAAGAAAGTGTACATAAAGTGAGCACAATTGAACAGGTGAAAATAGTTCAGATGTATAAGTAGAATAAACAGAAAGTAAATAAAATGAGACAATATTCCTATGATACAATAACAGAGAACAACAAAAAGTCCACATATACAGTAATCCCTCCTCGATCGCGGGGGTTGCGTTCCAGACCAAGCGCGATAGGTGAAAATCCGCAAAGTAGAAACCATATATCTGTATGGTTATTTTTATATATTTTAAGCCTTTAGAAACTCTCCCACACTGTTTATAAATATTCTCCGCACAGTTATACAGTAAACCCTCGTTTATCGCGGTTAATCCGCTCCAGACAGTTAAATGAATTTCCACGAAGTACTGTAGGATTCTTTATTTATAAATCTAATATTTTCGCAGTTAGAGCATTGAAAACCTGTTTACGACCTTCTAAATACATTTTTTAACAATATTAGAGCCCTCTAGACATGAAATAACACCCTTTAGTCAAAAGTTTAAACTGAGCTCCATGAAAAGACAGAGATGACAGTTCTTTCTCACAATTAAAAGAATACAAACATATCTTCCTCTTCAAGGTGTGCATCAGGAGCAGAGAATGTCAGAGAGAGAGAAAAGCAATCAAAAATCAAAAATCAATAGGCTGTCGGGCTTTTAAGTATGCAAGCACCGTGATAAAGTGGCCGCAATGAAGGGATCAATGTGAAGGTAGTCTTTCAGCATTTTTTAGGGGAGCGTCCGTATCTTCTTCACAAACAGCCCCTCTGCTCACATCCCCTCCGTCAGGAGCAGAGAATGTCAGAGAGAGTGAGAGAGACAGAGAAAGGCAAACAATCAAAAATCCATACGGGCTGTTAGAGCTTTTAAGTGTGTGAAGCACCACACGGGAAGCATATTGTATATCATTGAGGAGTTTTATTTAATACGTAATACATGCTCTGATTGGGTAGCTTCTCAGCCATCCGCCAATAGCGTCCCTTGTATGAAATCATCTGGGCAAACAAACTGAGGAAGCATGTACCATAAATTGAAAGACCCATTGTCCGCAAAAATCCGCGAACCACCGAAAAATCCGTGATATATTTAGATATGCATACATTTAAAATCTGCGATGGAGTGAAGCTGCGAAAGTCGAAGCGCGATATAGCCAGGGATCACTGTATATGCATCTGTATTACATCACATTACAGTAAATAAATGAAAACTGGTAAAGGGTAGATTGTCCATTTAGAGAGGTGTTTATTTGGCCCTGAAGAAGTATTGCTATGTACCCCTGAAACGTGTTGGCCCCTTCCTTGATATTTCGATGGTGTAAAAATCTACACGGGGATGAAGCCATTTGCAGTTACTGTATAGGGAATCAATTTATAGAAAAAGTTTGTGAACACTTGAAAAAGTTTTGTTCTGTTATTTGTAACCTTATATGCACAATCTTTTTGTATTATGTGTTTATTTCCAGATTGTATTGATATTTTTCTGCCAAATATATATGTTGTATTCCTTTATTTGAGCATATTTCTATTACCTGTTTTGATTTATTTACTTATTTACTGTTTGTGATGCCATATGTGTGTGTGTATGTATGTAGGTATGTTTTTATACACATATACTGTATATGTATATATAAAATACACGTCTGTGTATGTTTTTGTGTTTTTTTCTTTTTTGTTTTATTGTAATATTGTTTCATTTTTAGTTTATATTTATTCTCTTTATATGTCTGAACTATTTTCACCAGCTTGATGTTCTCACTTTATGTGCTCTTTCTTTAATGTAGTATAGTTACTTGCTGTTTGTTTCTTTAAATGTATTATTTTGATATTTTCCTCATATTGAATCTTATTACTGTTAGGTAGTCCTCATTATAAGCAGGCCTTTAATTTGCTTTGGTAAATGCTTTGGATTACACCACTAATAATATAGGAATGTAACTTCATTTCAGAAATTTTAGAACTGAGGGTCTTGGCCTCTTTGGATTTTGTTGAAAGGTAAAGTGGTGGCACCTTATTGGTAGGAAGGGTGAGATGCACTGGAAAGCCCATGAAGAAAAACGAATGTGGTCACACTAAGAGCTGTGCGTAGACTGTCGGAGTTCACTGGGGAGCAAGCAGGGCCTGAGGAGTGGGAATCGACGTGACTTTATTAGGGACATTGTGGAGATTGAGACAATTAGTGTTCCAGACATGACTTGAGCATCATCTGTGTCATGCAAGGCTCCTTACGAATTAAAACAAAAAAGAACTTTGTGAGTATAACCAGTGTATAAATATCTTGCCAAACTAAGATTTAAGATTAAATATTATAGGCACACTGAAGTGAAATTCTAATACAATAAATACATAGTAAAATAAAAATGCAATGACATGTATTTATGTACATTGCACATTTGCTTGTGGAGTCTGCACTTTCGTGTCTGGCAATAGGCAGCAGTGTGAGTGGCTTACACGTCCTGTCTGAACTGAACTGTCGAGTGTTCCCAGTTAGTCCGACTTGAGCTCATTTAGTCCAGTGACAGCTATGTACTGAGCTTTAGGATGCTGACTTGCTCGGTGTTTCTTCATTGCAGACCTGTGGGACTACTACCTGCCATACCTCTACTCCTGTATTTCACTGTTTGGTGTCCTGCTTCTTCTGGGTGAGTATGGAATTTTTGCTCACTATGGGCAACTGTAGTATTGGAAGTGTGACAGCCAAGTGTTAAAACACACACCTTTATAAACTTCTCCATTTAAAAATAGTTGATAATTCAGATCTGTGATAAGATAAAATGATTAAAGGGGGTTCGACAATATTTGTTGCTTTTGAGTCCCTTGACAACTCCTAAAGAGATCCTGCAATTTTTAAAATGTTGCGATTAGGCCAAAGCTATGTGACACAAGCATCTCCTATTTCTGGAATTCTGTGAAAAGATGCAATTCTCAATTTTGGTGAGCCAACATTAATTCTTCAGATTACATGGAAGCAAAGTATTAAAGATACATGATGTAAAGGATGAAGGAAAGAGAGCACAAACCAGTCAGTGTGGTCATTAAAGCTGGCAGTGGCTAACTGGGTGTAGTTATGCTCTTGGAGTTTTTTAAGCAAATTGACAAAAGCTGGGCCAGTGTCGAAGTCACTGGGCATGCTTGGTCTAAGCAGTGAAGACCAGTTTAGGTTTTTTTAGGGAGCAGATCCAAATTCTCTGTAAATAAAGATTTAGGGAAACATTCAGATGACTAAAAATGTCATACATGGCCATCCTTACACACTTGTTGAAGCAAAGAGGTATTTTTATGCCTCAAGGATCACGGGGTTGAATGGCTTTTATTCCAGCAAAGTGCTATCCCTGTTTAAAGTTGAGATGAATTCAAACAAACTTGAACTTTCAACATTATAGCCAGGCCATATACAGGGTGGTCCAGATCTAATTATGCAGATCAAGATCGTCTAGATGACTTTGATTTATGCGGGGACGATTCCAGTTCGGCGCGAAGACGATTCTTCATGTCGTCAGTTTGCACACTTCTCGTTGGTCTGGGATTTTTCGGGTGGTTTTCTATGTAATAAACTTAAGTTATAGCGTAATGAAAATTGAATAATTAAATCTGGACCACTCAATAGTTGCTTCTTTTAGTGTTCCTTCCATGCATATAACAAGGTGCATAGAATTAAGTAATCTATGACACCATTGCAATATCATATATTGTAGTTAAAGTTTATGTACAAGTGGAGCCTGAAATCGGGGAAAATCATAAGAGACACTTTTCACATGTTATACTATCCGGTATCTAAAATAATTAAATGAAAAATAAATCCTAATTTGAAGCTCACAATACAAAAATTCAGTTTATAATATAATGTAATGTTATGAAGCAGAAAAGTGCAGTGGAGTGACACAATTTCCTTACAGTTTCAAGAACTGCGTTGCAGATTTCAGCCCAATCAGTGCCTGGGTATTGTTAGCATGCTTTTAGATAGCTAATGTAGGTGTTTTTGCATGTCTAGTAGTACACAGTTTAGCCTAATTTTAAACTCCATATTAACCAGGTATTAGTAAGTGTGGATGTGTGCTGTAATGTACCTTGTAAGGCAATGATGCTCCATCCAGGGTTCTCCCAATACTGTCAGGATGGTCTCCAGCAGTGCGTGACAATAATGGAAAACGGCTTTTAAAAAGTGAATGGATAGGTTCAAAGACCAGAAAGTATAAACATTATATATTTAGAACTGGTCACGAAGGTGGCATGGCGGATTGTGCCGAACCCGTGGATTGTCTAAATCCAGTGCTGTGACGTTATTAATGAGGAGTTAAATTTTTTCTTCCTGTATCTTCATTTGTCTTTCTTCAGTATTCTGTTTTGTTTTTTTTTTTCTCCCACATTTCCAAGTGTGCAGATTAGGTAGATTGTCAATTTCAAATTGGCTCCTTTGTGAGTGTGAATGGGTCCTGTGATGGACTGGCACCCCCATCTAGGATTGTTTGTGGCCTGACCAGAGGAAAATCCATGCAGACATGGATATATAACATGCACATTCCAGATGGATGATGATCAAAAAAGGGAATTTGATACCAAGATACTGGATCTGTGCCACACACTATGCCTCCATATAGTATTCAATTGCCCATTCATTAATCCACCCTTCCATTATCTGTACTTGTTCTGTCCTAATTCGATCATTAGAGCTGCGAGTGGCTTGAGTTGTCTGTACTTGCAGGGGGTACCAGTCATGGATGTGCCAGTTCTTTAATGGATATAGGAATTAAAAAGTCAGTGTGAATTCCACACACAAATTGACCAGGCCAGGATTAAAAGCTAAGTCGTTGAAGATCTGAGGTAACAGCAGTAATCAATGATTCACCACACCTTCTTTTGTTCCATTGTATTGCATTTTATTTTATTAACGTAATGTGCATTGCTGCCCAATAACCCCAAGTAAGCTCCATTTTCAAGAGCTTAGGCAGAGCCAAGTCCACAAGCGACATCTGGTTGTGTTTCTCTTTTCATGGTTGTTGTGCCACTGTGTATTATATTTGTGAGGCAGACCTTCCTGCTTCCCCGGCCTAGAAGAAATGGACAGAACCCTTTGTGTGTGTTATCACCCTTATTGCCTTTGTGTCTTTGTGGTTGGGTATTTATATACTCCTTTTTTCTTCTGCTTGTAGTGTGTACGCCGTTTGGACTGTCTCGAATGTTCAGTGTCACTGGGAGCCTCCTGGTCAAGCCAAGAGTAAGTCAGTTTGTCATTACTGGGCAAGTAGTGGCGGTTACCCTTTTCAGGTCTCAAAGTTTGCTTCCTAAATTTGTTATAGCTGCACAACTTTTAAGAAAAGCCTTTGGCTCATTAATGTGTGTGGTGCCTTCAGGTTTTTTTGGTTTGTGTTTATTCTTACTTTTTGGTTAAGATTTTTCCAAGACCTATGTATTGGTCTCTCTTCTAGCTTTTGGAGGATTTGGATGAAACTCTCAACTGCACTGTCTTTGAGGAAGCAGCTCTATCTGCAAAAATGAAAGGTGAGCAATACCTTTAGTCTGTCACTCTTTTTGGTAGAGTTAATAGTTTTCAAGTTTGTTTTGACAAATCAGGCTTTTATTTTTTGCTTTAGGTAAAGCGTCGTGTTGGATCAATGTGGATATGGTGGCCTTGAAGAAGCAGTTTCTCACCATTAAAGCTCGCCGCCTAGCTCTGGGTAAGTGCTGAATGTCCTCTTGTTATTATGAACCCTCTGCAACCATTTAAAAAAGTACTGTGTAAAAGTGGAGTTTAATTTGTAAAATATCAATCAGTATTTTATGGGAACTTTCCCCGTTAATACATGGTAATAATAAATAAATACATTTTTGAATTTTTTGAAGAGGAGAGCTACTTACTGTATTTCCTAAAATTGATTTATTTGTTAAATCTCCTCTTTTCAGAGATGCGGAGAAAGGCGTCACCATGGCAACGCAATTTATGCTACCCGCTAGCCATGCTGCTGTTACTTGGGCTGACGGTTGGTTTAAATATTCTTTAAGCTCTTAATGGTGGTGTTGGGGATTTTGTTAGTGGTCCATTTGAGTAACTTCTCTTTTTCTCCACTAGGGGGTGTCAGTGCTGATTGTGTGTTTCCATGTGCTGGAGCTCTTAATTGATGAAGCGGCAATGCCTCGTGGAATGGAGGTATGAACAATTTCTCTTGTCCGACTCCCTTGGTGGACTCAGAGAGTCCTAGTTTTTTTTTGTTGTCAGGCTTCTCGGAGTCATGAAAATCTTTTTCCTTGGTACGTAATTGAGTCATTCAAACATAAAGAAAACAAGCAAATAACTTTGTCTGGCTTTTCTGACTTTCCTTCAGGACCACCACCTAGGAAAGGCTTCATTTTCGGTGTTTGGATCATTTGGAGCTGCTGTGCAGGTCATCCTGATCTTGTATCCTTTTATAGCTCTTTGAAAAGGAGCCATTTTCTCTGTCAGTGGCTTTACTGAGAGACCGCATTTACGGTCATGTTTAAGGGAAGACATCCTTTTTTGGCTGTAACATTTGAATGCTGAAAGCTTGACGGAAAGTGGCTGCATCTTGCATGTTGGGTGTGTGATTACTGTACGACTATTGGACTTACTGTTAGTGATTTGCAAATACCAAATTGAAAGGTCCACAACATGTGGTGTCTTTTGAAGTGCATTGCCTTTGTGGATGTCTTCAGTTTCTGTGGAAAACTCGGGTTATGTGATTTTTTTCCCTGCGATGCCACTTTCTAGGGAGAATGTTGAAGGAAAATTTTGATTCTGGTATCTTTTTATTTGATGAAACACCACTGGCACAAAGTATCTTTTTCAAATGTTTTCTCTTTGCGTTTGCTGCCAGGCAGTTGCATTTTTATTAATTGTTAATACAAAACCCCCAAGACTTGTACAGTCTGTAAACTTGCGACTCATTTATACACTTGACACATACTAATGTCAAGATGCCACAGTAGATGTATAAGTGCAATAAACTCTGCGCTGTCAAGGAAGCCTTAGAGGACCCTTATGTTGAGGGTATTTTGAAACGTTTTGGCTGCATGGTCCAGAGCTGTGGAGTCGGTAGATAAATTCTTCGACTCCAGCTCCTTAGTTTCCTTTACTTCTGACTCCAACGCAGACTCTGACTCCACAGCCCTGGTATGGTCACTACCTGCCACATTCTTTTTTATAAGAATGATGATGAGTAGGGAGCATTTGCCTCCCCTACACTTATCTTTTAGGAGAAAAAGCGACTTTCCATTTGTTAATTTTTGTGTCTGTGGACACCTCCAAACTAGAATTCAAAAACTTGCGTTGATCTCATCTCTTATATCCCTACATTTTTTGCCTTTGGTCAGCACCAGTGGGGTGTATTGTGTATTGTCCTCTTTACCCCCTTGATATGTTTGGATATAGCTATCCTCCTTCAGTTGTTTGGGCATTGAGTTTCACTTCGTTTCAAGACCAGTCTAAGTCACAGCTCTTCCTTGGTTTCTTAGTGATACATCCCATAGTCCTAAAGAGCTTAAAGGAGAGGAAAGGTGTGCCATTAAACCTTCTAAAACAATTTCTTGCATACTTTGTGCCTAGTAAAACTGTTAAAAATAGAGTTTTGGTAAATATAGCCATACCACCTACACTTCAGCCCGGGTAAACCACTGGAAGCTAAACATGTTTGGATCCGGCCTGTACTTGGGAAGTCTTGGGTTATTAATGGAAGATCTGGGGGCGCTTACCCTGTGGTGTATCTGTGGATCTCAACGCTCCAGGGTAGTGACAGGGACACTGTGCTGTCAAAAGGTTGAGAGGTAAAAACATCCTGACTCTCTGTGGTCAAAAAAGATCCCTTGGCTTCTTTCAAAAAGAGTAGGGTGTTTCCTTATGACATGGCTGAAATGTCCAACACAGCCTGGATATTCTGTCCCTCTATTCATCCCCTGTGCCTCATCTCCTTCATTCCTACACCACCTACTTGCTAATATGTGGTGTGTGTAATAACACATAAATGGCTGCCATTGTATCATCCAGGTGGATGCTGAACCTTGGTGGTGTTTAAAGCTCTCTTTGAGTAGCTAGAAAAAGCGTTTATGTAAATGTAATGAATGGATTAATTTTTTAACTAAAACTTTAACTGACTTTTTCAGAGGTGAAGTAATATGTGTGTCCAAAAATATTTCTGCAGTAATTTTGGTTTGCTTAGTCCAGTTCAGGGTCATAAGAGGGCTGGAACCTAACCTGGAAGCATAAAGCAGTTACCATATCTGGACAGGGAGCCAGTCCATTGCAGGGCAGACTCACACACAGTTCCTCTAGCTCACATTTGGCCAAGGTAGATAAAAATAAATGTAACACACATTTGAGATGTGAGAAAAGGCCTCCCGGTCATAAGGTAAAGAACTTGCAAAGCCTGGCATTTGCACCTAGTCTGTTGGAAGTGGGAGGCAGTAGTGCTTAGTTGCCCATCTTTTTCAATATGAATTAAGTCCCCTTCATTTCCTAATTGGATGGCTCTCTTGCTCTCTCTCTCTGTCTCACCTCTGCCAGCTTTGGAGATATGAGTTCTCAAGGCCTCCTGTATCCAGCAGTGTTTCCTAGGCCCAAAGCTGTGAAACAGTAGTTTAATATTCTGACACTCCTGCCTCCACACAATCACAGCTTATGTTCAATACAATATTTGCTGGGAATCTTCCATGTTTTTCTGATATCTCTTTTTCATTAGTAGTTGGAACAAGTGCTCTCTCTTGGGGTGGGACATCCTTTGACTGAATATGTTAGCAGCTATGCAATGAATGAGTGCATCTGAGAATATTATTACAGTGCTTTGTATTTACTAGATGCTTTTTATTCAAAACATCTTACAGATTTAAAGGGTCTTTGATGCAGAGTCATGTAGAAGGCTGTGAGGGGAGGCTGTCATGAGCAAGATGTTGCAAAGCTGACAAGAGACTGAAACAGAGACTCTGTTATTGTGTAGTGAGAAAGTAAGAATACTAGGAAGTGGTAGATGCTGTCAGTGACCAAATGGTGACCTTTGTCTCCCAGCCAGTTCATTATAGGGCTAGAGATTTAGTTGATGCCACCGTTAGGGCCGGTTTATACAACATGCTCGGAATGCTTATGCACACACCTCATGGCTGCAACGCGTTCACAGCATTCTTTTGAAGCATCATCTGAGCACATCGTCAGAAATTAACGTGTGCACGAGTTGCAATACCAGCAAAAATACGGGTGGTGTGTGTGTTGAAGTTTTGGTACGTAATGTCAGCATTGTTGTTTACTGTCAACATGTGACAGCAGGCTTGCAGCTCTAACAGGATCAATCTGCGTGCTTCAGTGTTTAATTAATGTTTTGATGCAGTGAAGCAAATTGTCAAGCTTAAATACTGACATGTGAATGTATTCATAATACTCCATCCATTTCTGGCATAGTCAATACAGATGTCACATATTCCCTATTGTAACGACGCAATACATTTAAAGGGCTCACATACCATCTTCTGTGTCGCTGTTGCAGTCAGTTAAGAGCATCAGGATGCAAAGAATTTTTATCTTTAACATCAAAACACCATGTTGTGTTCTCACCGTGATGACTGCTCACACCACTACCTGGTGGAATCCTCCAGATTTACTTAAAGCATGCACACAAGAGTCAATGCTCAAGTCGTCCTCAAGTGTATGCATCGCATAGAGTTAAGTTTATCCTCGGCCTTACACAACCGATTTCTTAGAGAGAAGGAGACTGAGGCCTCACTGACAGCTGGTAGCACATGGTCTCTAGCTAAGGAAGCTGGGACATTGTAACTGAATATAGTTGTTCTTTTAAGGCAGTGAGCATATAGAAAGGTTACAGATATTTTAGACAAGTGGGGTCACTAGAATTTACTAGAGGTATTTTAGGCTGTTGATCCTTTAATAGGAATCATCCCACTCTTAACCCAATAAGTGATGCCAGTAAGGAGTTTAAATTACTCCATATAACTGAGTCTGTAATCAGGAGGAGGGCTGTAGCAGGGGCAGACTGGCTGGAGGATGAAATGGCTGCGAGAGAGAAACAGAAAACAGAGAGGAAGGTTGTGTTTGGATGGTAATCGAGAGGTGGGCAAGGGGACAAGCTGCCCACCTGGTCAATAGGAGTTCAGAAACATGTTAGGGTAGCTGTCATTTTGATACTTCACTTCTCACTTGCGTGTTTATTATTTAAAATTAACAATAGTTTCATAGTTTTGGGCTGTTTAGCATTATTCCTGATGAGGAGATATGCCAAGAAATATCCCCCTCGACATTGCAATATGTTTGTTATAAGTCATCATTCACAGCATCCATTCAAATGAAAACACTCATGCAGCCAAACCCTAATACTGTACTTCTACTGAATGCTCCTTGTAAGGCTAAATGTGAACCACATCTGGTACCCTGTTTTTAGATTTGGAAGCACTTAAGGTGCTGACAATGAGAACATAAGTCAGAGCAATGACTCCGAGATAGGATTGGTCTCGTCATGAGAGGTCTTCACTTGTTTGTGTTTATACATTTGTTTGTTCCCTTAACTTATTACACACAGTTACTTGATGGTGTCATCTGTTGTTGGCTTCTACAGCTCCCCCTTTTTCACCAGGTTACTGCCCAGAAAGCAGGATACTACCATGACAAAGGTAAAAATAGTAGATTGGATGTCCATACGCAGCTCTTTCTCTTTCTGACAGTTTACTTTCATCACTTACCCTGGCTGCCTTCTCTCTGCAGATCATCGGTAACTGCGTCTCACTGTTGGTTCTTAGCTCAGCTTTGCCTGTTTTTTCCCGGACTCTGGGTAAGTGGAGGTGTTTGTTTTATTAAAATGTGGCCTATAGCTTAGGTTGTCTCTTTGAATGCAACCATGCCCCTCAGTCTTCAGTGCCACTGCAGATATTGTGGGGTTGGGATTGGCTGGGAACCCACGCTAATAGGAGTTATGGATACAAGAGTATAATTATATTCTGGACACCTGTATAATATATATAGTAACAGATAGGGGGCGCTATCGCTCCCTTGAACCCTCGGATCAGACGCCAGATAAAAGTCTAAGAATCGACTTTATTATTATAATAATGTGCTCCAAGAACCCTACACTCCACAATACTCATATAAATCACAATTATTGAACAATACACAATCCTTCTACTCCCAGACACGTTGCCACCCTTCCTCCTGACTCAGCTCAGCTCCTGAGATTTCCCACAGTCCTTTTATACTTGTTGACCCGGAAGTGTTTCTGTCCCTCAGTCCATGTGATTCTTAACACTTCCGGGTCAGGTGAAAACTCCTTTTCTTCATCCCAGAAGTACGTCATTTCTTCTGCCCTGTGATTAGGACGTACTTCCGGGTTATAGTGCACATAGCAATCCCTGGGCCACCCTGCAGCGTCCCCATGGTATCCAGCAGGGCTGTGCAGTTAAACTCCAATGTCCATGAGGCCCAGCTGGAATTCGGGGCACCTCCATGTTGCAGGGAGGGCTCCATCTGGCGGCCTGGGGGTATTGGCCGGGATAATCGGCCGGCCATATCCCCATATATATATATATATATATATATATATATATATATATATATATATATATATATATATATATATATATATATATATATATACTGCTCAAAAGAATTAAAGGAACACTTTTAATCAGAGTATAGCATAAAGTCAATGAAACTTATGGGATATTAATCTGGTCAGTTAAGTAGCAGAGGGGTTGTTAATCAGTTTCAGCTGCTGTGGTGTTAATGAAATTAACAACAGATGCACTAGAGGGGCAACAATGAGATGACCCCAAAACAGGAATGGTTTAACAGGTGGAGGCCACTGACATTTTTCCCTCCTCATCTTTTCTGACTGTTTCTTCACTAGTTTTGCATTTGGCTACAGTCAGTGTCACTACTGGTAGCATGAGGTGATACCTGGACCCTACAGAGGTTGCACAGGTAGTCCAACTTCTCCAGGATGGCACATCAATACGTGTCATTGCCAGAAGGTTTGCTGTGTCTCCCTGCACAGTCTCAAGGGCATGGAGGAGATTCTAGGAGACAAGCAGTTACTTTAGGAGAGCTGGAGAGGGCCATAGAAGGTCCATAACCCATCAGCAGGACCAGTATCTGCTCCTTTGGGCAAGGAGGAACAGGATGAGCACTGCCAGAGCCCTACAAAATGACCTCCAGCAGGCCACTGGTGTGAATGTCTCTGACCAAACAACCAGAAAGACTTCATGAGGGTGACCCAAGGGCCCCATGTCCTCTAATGGGCCCTGAGCTCACTGCCCAGCAGCATGCAGCTCGATTGGCATTCGCCATAGAATACCAGAATTGGCAGATGCACCACTGGTGCCCTGTGCTTTTACAGATGAGAGCAGGTTCACCCTGAGCACAAAAGTGAAAGGGTCTGGAAAAGCCATGGAGAACATTATGCTGCCTGTAACATCATTCAGCATGAGCAGTTTGGTGGTGGGTTAATGATTGTCTGGGGAGGCATATCCATGGAGTCACACAGACCGCTACAGGCTTGACAAAGGCACCTTGGCTGCCATTAGGTATCAGGATGAAATCCTTGGACCCATTGTCAGACCCTATGCTGGTACAGTGGCTCCTGGTGCACGACAATTCCTGGCCTCATGTGGTGAGAGTATGCAGGCAGTTCCTGGAGGATGAAGGAATTGATACCATTGACTGGCCACCACACTTTCCTGACCTAAATCCAATAGAACACCTCTGGGACATTATGTTTTGGTCCATCCAATGCCACCAGGTTGCACCTCAGACTGTCCAGGAGCTCAGTGATGCCCTGGTCCAGATCTGGGAGGAGATCCCCACAACACCATCTGTCATCTCATTAGAAGCATGCACCAATGTTGTCAGGCATGTATACAAGAACACAGGGGCCATACAAAGTGCTGCGTACAATTTTGAGTTGCTGCAAGTAAATTTTGGCAAAATGGACTAGCCTGCCACATAATTTTTTCACTCTGATTTTTGGGCGCCTTTGAATTCAGGGCTCTGTAGGTTGATCATTTTCATTTCCATCAAACGATGTGGCATCCTTTCGCTCCTAACACATTACCCAGTCTATATCAGTATAGATATCCAGGAGGATTTCTTTTTCCCATTGAGATCTGATGTGTTTTCAAAGTGTTCCTTTAATTTTTGAGCAGGTTATATATATATATATATATATATATATATATATATATATATATATATATATATATATATATATATATATATAATGTTACTTACTTGATGTAGTTTGTAGTAATGACTGAAATATCTGTAATGTCATGTTTTCATGCAAAACGACGATGTCTGTTTATAACAGAATAGATGTCTTTGCTGGCTAACACTGGACAACTGTAAACAATATCAACAACTGTTCATGAAAAAAATCTCATGCTGCTCGTATGGTATATTCTACATATCAAGTCATCCAGCTATCTGTTCAAAACATCCAAAACACATGTATTTTTATGAAAATATTGTTAAATAAACCACTTCTCGAACTTGCTCTCAAACAAAAATAAAATGCGCTCAGATTCAAACAAGCATTTGAATTGTAGACCTGGCTGCTGTCATTACATTTAAATTTATCTCCTCAACTGGCGTACCTTGGGTTTATTTAGCAGCAGCCTGTGAAACTACACGGGTGAATAGACCTTCTGTCAGTTAAAGCATCTTCGATATGCACAAATAAGGCAGCATATTCTCTTCCTGATGATGTTTTTACTCGCTTTTCTTTAACTTTGAAACTTCAGTTGTACTTGCCTCTCAGTGAGCTTTTCACAGCGTTAGCTAATGAAGTAGGTGTTATTAGGCTGGACCCCATGATTAATGAATGAGGAGGATAGATGGGTTTTCAATTTAAATGTTCAGTTGTGTTTCCATTTTATTATAGGAGAAGGTTTTCCGGAATTAGTTTATTTAACAATATTTTAGTAAAAATGCTTGTGTTTGTGACCTTGTGAGTGTACAACTGGATGACTTGACATGTGAATTACACAAGATAAAGTTAAGTGAGATTTTTTTCATTAACATTTTTGATCTATTTTTGCTGTTGTCCAGCGTTTGCCACCATAGATGCTTATCCTATCATAAACTTTCTTATCTATGTTCTGCATGGAAACATGAGATAAAAAATTTTCTTGGCCATGAGTACAGACTACACAGGGTAAGTAACATGTAAAATACATATAATTTTTAGGTGGCGTATTCCTTTAAGTAATGTTTATTGCAGCCATCAGGTCAAGGGAGAAGTGGGCTTTGTATTGTACAGAGTACAGACACAGAAGTCATTTTGGTGCAGTGCTCCTAGGTTCAAATGTTGGCCTGATGCACCTTCTGGTTAATCTGACTTCCTTTCACATTTTAGAGATATGCAGATTAGGCCGATGTGACAATTTCACGTTATCTGGTGAGTGAACGTGCAGCACAGTGTAGTTGACACTCTGTCCAGTATACCTGATGCTGATGGAGCCATGAATAAGCAAATAAATAATACAAGATAAATTAAGAATGGGTAAAATGAATGGAAAAACAAAAGCATCCAAGAGCAGTTTAAAAATGTGGCAATTTGTGCCACTAGAGGGCAGTAACATCACAAGGAATACCCAAAAGGACAGTGTGAAAGCAAAAGTGTTGAGCACTTCGAGATGAACAGATTCATTTAAACAGAGATCTTCTACTTGTGGACACCAGTAGTGCAGTTCAGCCCATCTGATCATCAGGCTATGAGCAGATTTCATCAGCTCTGGATTCACTCATAATTTTCATTCACCACTAATATATTTATTGTAAGACTTCATTCTTAGTAATTAAATGTTACCAGTATGACTGTGTCTGACAATTCTTTTTTATCCAAAGCCCAGTGTAACCATTATGCCCCCATTGATACTTTTGCATAGATGACGAGTCCTGTCTTATAGTGAATTTCAGAATCTCTGTGTTACCAACATAAACCACAGCTTCCTAGTCTTTGGTAATAATTCATTTTAGGATCCCAGTGTTCCCATTATAAATACAAGATGATGCTGACCTACATGGAGATAATTCTAGAAAGGATTCAGAGTTGCCACATTATTCTCGTCCTATATGCAAAGTGCAGAGGATGAATAAAATATTAGATCATAAGAAGCATTGAATGTTGATCATGATTTCTCTTGATTTAAATGTATAATGCACCAATGAGCTGATTAAGAAAACAAGAAGCGATTAAAAATGGCAAAATTAGCTGCTTGACACTGAAAGAAGCAATTAAGAATTGGGAATATTAACTATAGCTTTAGCTATAACTGCTTTAGCAGCAATAAGTGGTATGTAATGAAGAAACCGGGCTGGAGCTCAAACCTACAGCCACTGAGGCCCCCTAAAACTAAACTTGACAACCCATGGACTTGACCTAATTCCTGTATTCAGAGTTTGCAGTAGAACTGATAAGCCTGATCCAGCAGACATCTTTCAGTTTTATAGTGAATGATATGCTCAAGAAAACCCGGAGGAAGCTAAACATGGGTGCATCCAGAACAGACGCCAGAAAGCATTTCTTCATTCAAAGGGTTGTTTAACACCTTTTATGTTGCTATTCATGACGTTTCTTATATTCTTACTTTTATGACACCTAAGATGATGTTTCAGCTTCCTAGTCTTGACCAGTGTGTGAAAGTCAACTTGTTGGCAGCACAGTGCTCACCAGGGGGTGTTCTTCTCTTCTCTGATCTGTTGCTCTTCTTTTCCAGGAATCACCCGTTTTGACCTTCTGGGAGATTTTGGCCGGTTCAACTGGCTTAGGAATTTCTACATTGTCTTCCTCTACAATATGCTGTTTGCCGGCCTGACCACCATGTGCCTTGTCAACAAGTTCACGTGGGCCGTGCAGGCAGAACTCATCCGTGCCTTTGGTAAGCCCACTAAGCTGTCTAACGACAGAGTGATAATTTACAAATGTGTGGGGTGTTTAGTACTGCTTTTGAGAGAGCTCCTTGGCCGATGTGAATTAACAGAAGGTAAAGATGAGCAGACGCAGGGATAGAACCGATTAAATTTAGAAAAAAGGCAGACACTCGAACATCCTAACAGGACTACGTGTGCTGGAGCTGAATTGAGGGGTAGTGCATTTATGACAATGGGTCTGTGTGGCAGTGAGGCTGCATGAGGTAGGCTGACTTTGGTTTGTGTTAAATGGGGTGTTAATGTGTCACTGCTGGCTTAATGTGTTGAGGTCAATGAGGGGAAGTGTGCCATGGCTTAGAGCAGGGATGTCCAACTTGAGTCCTGGAGGGCGCAGTGGCTGCAGGTTTTCATTCTAACCATCTTCTTAATTAGTGAGCTGTTCCTGCTGCTGATTAACTTGTTTTGCCTGAGTTTTAATTGACGTGACTCAGAACCCCTTAGTTGTTTCTTTTTCCTTAAATAGCAGCCAAACATTAGTAAGACACAAATCAAGTGTCCACATGACCAGCTAACCTGAAAATAAAGAAAGGTGAAAGTCTTGGTCATGCTGGTCTGCTCAGGTCACCAAAACCTCTTGACGGTGGTCTTAGAAAAAACAGAAAATCAACAGTCTGCTATGGCAAAATGAGAAGCAGTAACAAGTCATGTCATTCAGTAACAGCTTTAATTAACAGCAAGAATTGGCTTCTCTGGCGTCTCATTAAGAAACTGGTTGGAGTGAAATTGGCTGGAGTTTGACATTCTAATTGTCTTGTTTCACATCTCATTTCTGTTTGGCTGCCATTTAATGAAGAAACAAATCAATTCAGAGAACTGAATCCTTAAAAACATGGCTGTTGAAATGAAGGGAAAAGGAGTTAATTAGCAGTGAAAACTACTCACTGATTAGGAAAAGGGTTAGAATGAAAACCTGCAGCCATTGCGGCCCACCAGGACCAGAGTTGGAAACCCCTGGCTTAGAGGATGCTACTGACTCTGTTTGTGAGGTTGGCTTTTATGAATGACTGAGGCTTTTACTACAATTGAGCAGATTTGTTTTTTTATTGAACTAGTAATCATCTACAACGTAAGATCCTAACGTCTGCACCATTTCCCCATGAACTGGGTAAAATGAGAACTTTGCAACTAAATTATTAGTGGAGAGTCATCTACAGCCAAATTGTCACGTCCCCATGGAGTTCTTAATGCTGTACATGTTTGTTGGCTTTCACTATTTGTCTTGTTACTTGGCCCGTGCTGCCCACCTCCTTATCAAACTGACCGTGAAACACCTGCCCACCCAGCACATGTACATCGCAAGTCTATTATAGCGCTTGCAGATTTCCCCATTCACAAGGTTTAGTGTTCTCGTGAGCCCCCCTCACCATCCACACATGGGACAACTCAGGCCGACGCAGCAGGCCCCGTGGACCCGAGTTCTTGGCACCCATCCACCCAGCAGGCTGCCTGCCCTTCTTGGCCATTTCCTCAGATAGAAAGGCACACAATTCTCACAGGAAGGGCCTTTTTTCTTTTCTTTTTGAGGGAGGCTGAGTAACTGAGAGGCCCCTAGGGGCTCATCACTTGCAGAATCTGAACCTGAGGGTCCACCCTAACCACCACCAATCTCCCCCCCTCTCTCTCGTTAGTGGAATGAGATGCCTTGCCCTTTATTTGAAACCTTGGTGCTTCCGAAGAAAAACATGTCGCCACTGAGAACTGTCCCACCCTCCCTGCCTAAGAGTTAAAAGGAGCCACTGAGATAGCATCTTGGCACAAATGGGAGCCTGGAGTGCAGGGGACACTGCCTTGCTGAGGTCACACACCATCACTTTAGGGGTGTCTACTGGGTTAGAGGTAGGTGGGCACATAAAGTTGAGTCACAAACTAAATTAGAGGCTGACAACAGCTTGGCTGAATCTTTTCAGTTAGTCAGGTCCTTTCAATCTGCTAACAAAGCATTTTCAGAAAGATTTTATTGCCCTGTCAGTTTGTATTTGGTCTACTGTATTGTGATCTTGTTTGCTCTTTCTTAAATAAAGAGTGTGTGTGTTGTGTGCGTGTTTGTGCACGAGTGTGCCTTGTGATGGCCTGGTGCCCTGTCCAGGGCTGATTCCTGCATTACACCCACTGTTGCTGTGATAGGTACTGGGATCGAACCAGCCTGAATTGGATTAAGTGCTTTAAAAATGTTGAACTGAATTGGTGGAGCCGTGTAAAGCGCTATATGAACATTCTGTGCACTGCTGAGGTTTGGATCCATGAATGTGCCTTCACTTTCTGGCAGCTTTACTTTGTCGTGGAGTATTATGTGAAAAGGAAGTGACTGGCAGTACGGAGTAGTTGGCACATCTTGAACAAGGGATGCTTTCTAAGACTCTGTGAAGCGCCTTGAGCATGGGAAAGGCGCTATATAAATAAACTATATTATTATTATTATCCTCCAGGTTGCCTCAGATACCATACGACCTGCTTTAACAAGAATGCAAATCTCTGATTTGTCCACAGGGCTCCATAAGCTGCCGTTACCAGTATCCCGATCCCGAAACTTAGCCAAGAGCATTACCATCTCTGGATCTTCTCCCATGCAGTAGGCCTTTTTTGTGCGTGAAGTGATGTTGAAGATGGAAAGCATGGACCACAGCAAACCTAGTGCTACTGTTGAACAGCAGCCATTCCTGTACTGAAGAAATCGGGTCCGGGATTCAGGAATGAGAATGATCCAATATAGCGCCTTTCTTATCTTAACCTCTGAGCCATAATATAAAGTGACTTCTTGCAATCAGAGCACAAGGAAGCGAGCGTCGAGCTATCATATTGGTAGGGACCACCATCAAACTAACTGAGTGGATTGCTTTGGACAGCTGGGTTCAGTGTTTTTGTTTTTGGTTTATTTTTGTTTGTTTTTTTTTTTCTGTCTTTTGAAAATGAACACTTTTTTTAACCAAATTGTATTTTATGTGAAAATCCGTTTGTTACTTTTACTGTTTTTAACTCCGAATGCATCCTTTAAAAAAAATCTCAAAGGCAGCAGCAGTGGACATGCGACCATTGACTGGTCACTCTGAAGGAGAAACTGGACAACCATGAAAACTGTGAAACGTTTACATTGTTAGAGAGAAGTGCAATATGGGGGGCTCGGGTAATAGTGATTAGCTGTTTACAGTATTTGTGTGCTGACTGTTGACTCTGTGCTGTGTCGTCTCCCGTGTCGTCGTCGTTCATCTCCCAAGTGTGTGTGAAAATAAACGTGTGCTGATGAGTAGTGATTTTTAACTGCAAGTGTGGCATCTTTGTGTTGCTTTGGCGGTAATAACTTAAGAGGTGCTGTGTTTTTCCCCAAATACTTTATTTTTGGGGAATCCGTGTTGCTTGCCATTTATTTCAGTATACACTTACGCCAAGCATTCACTGCAATTTTTAGAAGTTGTGGTCAAGTGACTACTCACAATTGTCAGAAAAATGACCAGAATGTCTGGTAAAGGTTTGGGGCAGCCACCCGTATAATATGTCCTGGCTGCAAAAGGTTGATGTTTTAACAGTGTTGTTCACAATACCGAGTCCAGAACAGAACTGAATGGTTGGAGGTAAGATGGCGGCTTTAAAGGCCGGTGATGGAAGTGACGTCATTGATGTCGGAAGTAATGTCATCACAATCACCGGGACCAGAAGTGACGTCTTCAGAAGCGCCGGAACCCGACGGGATTATCTGAGAAAGGTCTGCAAGGAACTGAGAGAGACGGTCAGCACACTCCGCTGCCCCCTGGTCTGGTGTAAAATTACAATTACTTAAGCCCTTTAGCTGCCTTCTACTTGCACGTGTGTACCACAATGTACGTTAGAGTCGCCAGTCATGTATGAGCTCAATCTGCACAAGCACGACTGGTCCAATCGACCTGCCACAATGCCGGTGCTGAGACTTTGTTTACATGACCCCGACATTTTGCAAGCTTTGCCCATTCGAAAAAACAATATGGCCGCAGGCTTCTCAAAATGTCAACAAACGAAAGAGCTGCATAGCTTAATGTGTCTTCAAAACTAGAAAGAACAAAAAATGACGTAACTGGAAACACAGAAGGTTGGCAAGGCATGGATTATACAGTATGTCTGTCTCTTTTACAGAGCGAATTGAAGGTATGTAATCTTACATGTTTTACTATTGTATGTGTTTCTTTTTGAGTTTTTCCAGTAAACATTTCCTAAGATATGTTTGCCATTGGCCATTTAATTTTATGTGTCTTGCTATGTGATAGTTAAGTTTTTGCAAAGTGAGCATTACAGCAACAACACCCAATGAACAATGCACACTTAATGTGTTTGTAGCATAATGAATTTCAAGATATTATGTTGCAGCATCAAAAATTTAGCATGTGTGACCGATCCCACTACAAGATAGCCAACATACATTTCTGACATGACAAGAATTCTGATTGTAGGCCAGCAATCGAACATCACAACCGCACTCCTAACTGCTTTTGAAGTGTTGACTGATGAAGCTGAAATTCGAGTCGGCTCAGAAAATCAGTCGACGACTACAGATTGGACCTAAAATCATGACAAAATCGCACATTGTGTGTCTGGAATAAGTGGTCACTTTACGTTTCAAGGTCTTAATATGTGCTACAGATGTTCTACACCATTAGACTGCCCTGCCAGTTTGTACTGGTGACATAAGTCAGGTTGGTTTGACTGTTGTTTATGCTAAGTTCTGATCCAACCCCCTCTCCTCTATCTATCTATCTATCTATCTATCTATCTATCTATCTATCTATCTATCTGTCTGTCTGTCTGTCTGTCTGTCTGTCTGTCTGTCTGTTATATAGTGTCTTTCCCTATCTATCTATCTATCTGTCTGTCTGTCTGTCTGTCTGTCACTTGCTTGCTCCATTTTATAAGTGTATCAAGGCTAATATGGTATATTAATCTGCTGGGATACACAATAAATACTTTACAAGTTCATACTTGCTCTGAACAAAATTAATAATCATAATTTGCTTTCACACTACAGATGTTTCCATTTCTATTTTAAACCTATTTGTCCATTTTCTAAACATGTACTTTTCCCTATGACAACACCATTATGTGCAGCCAATCCTGTCAACATATAAACAAACCTTGGTCCCAACCACAATCCCTTTTCAATTCACAGTAAATTTAAAATAATATATCAAAACACTTACACTGCATTAAGAAGTTCATCCATTAATGTTCTGTCTCTGCAATCACTGATTTTTAGAGGTCTTAATATGTGCTATAGATATCCTACACCATTAGACTGCCCTGCTAGTTTGTACTGGTGACATAAGTCAGGCTGGTTTGACTGTTGTTTATGCTAAGTTCTGATCCAATCCCCTCTCATCTATCTATCTATCTATCTATCTATCTATCTAGTACATATACTGTACATCATATATAAAGTTAAGTTGCTTATTTATTGTCTGTGATCCTGCACTTGAAGCAACTTCATAGCAACCTATTCATATTTTTTGACAGTGGTTATTGAAGTGTGGATTACCGGTAAAGCTTACTTGAACTACACTTGCACATCTGTTGAATTTGAGAGCTTTCTTAATGTCTTCATGGACTTGTGCAGTCTTTATCGTGCTGTGTATAAAAAGCTTTTATTCGGTGGCTCACTCAACACAATCTTCACTTTGATCGCTAAAGAGCCAACTGGGCACACTGAGATGTGGCTTAATTAAACATTTTTATAAAGCTGGTTTAGCTCTGTAAACTTCAGCTGGGAGCAGTGATGGACAGCAATCTTCGAGTCCTGTCGCAAATATTCATTTGAATGTTGGCCAAGGATTCAACAAAGCCTCTCTACAACATATACATGTGATCTTGAACCAAGCTGTAGGCCCAGTTGGTCAGTGGTTTAACTGGGTGACTCATGAACATGAGCCTTTGGTGAAGCTTCTGAAAGACACGGATGAGTATCTTTGGGAAGAGCTCCGAACAGGCTACTCAAGGACGTACACCACTGAAAGGAGCTTTGGTGAAGTTACCTTTATTCTTGGCCATAACTGGAACTCAAAAGTTAGCAACTTTCCTTTGTTGCTGTGGTCAGTGCTTTGGTCAGAACACTCAGCTAAAACATGATATGTATGTATAATCTCGTCCCTTGTTTTGTGGTGTGTATTCCCTTCTTCTGATTTAAGCAAGTAGCAGCTCTTCTTCTAAACATGCTCCATTGATGTTGTAGGTTGTACTGAGTCTTTAGCACACTAGTGTCCTCTTCCACTTGTTCCAGTGTTGGAAGTGAGCTCTTTATGTGTCAGTTGGAAAGGCAATATTTTCTGTTTGTCGTGCTCACAGTAATCAATACTAATTTGAAGCAACTTTTCATGGTGGCCAGAGGTGCACAAGCAAGTACACCAGGGTAGCTTCCTCCCGCGAAATGGTTTGCTAAATGAAGTGACCTGTAGAGGGTATCTGAAACTTGGGAGAACTGTGGAAATGCAATTTTCCTATTTGGTGTTGAGCTCAGAAAACTGTTTAAAACTGTATGTTCCAGTCAAGAACAACACTGCATTGATTATTGTTTAGCTTAGAAATGAAGCTTTTCTCACTTTTGATCCATTTATTTTCTGAGCCATGATAGTTAAAGGTTGCCTTTCTAGTTTGCATAAAGCCTGAAGTGAAATAAGAAGCCAGCAGGCTTCAGGATGTAACTTGAGGACACTCTGATGAAACCTAATTAACGGGGAGTCGGTCATACCATCCATCCATTATCCAACCCTATAGCTATATCCTAATTAGAGGGTCACGGGGGTCTGCTGGAGCCAATCCCAGCCAACAAAGGGTGCAAGGCAGCGCATACAAACACACACACCAAGCACAATTTAGGATCGCCAATGCACCCAACCTGCATGTCTTTGGACTGTGGGAGGAAATCCATGCGGACACATGGAGAACATGCAAACTCCACGCAGGGAGGACCCGGGAAGTAAACCCAGGTCTCCTAACTGCGAGGCAGCAGCGCTACCCACTGCACCACCGTGGTGGGTTATACCATCCCTAGAAAATGAACAGATAATAAGCCATGCTGACCCTGGGACATGGATAGGAGGAAAGTCACGGCAACAAATGGAGAATCGTTAATGGATGTAGTCAACATTTTAAACAATTATAATTAATGTAAAAAAGTTAGATGACAGCAAGTTTGAACCTATTAGGCGTATACTCAGGCATCTTTTGCAAGGGCAGTCGATTGAACTCTGGGCAGAGAGCGAGAGATGACACCCTGCTCATTGTTCTACCAGAAGCTTCCATCAAAGCTGAGAATCTGCAGCAGAAGTGAAAGTTGCTGCTCAGTGCTACTGGGTGCTTCTGTCTTCCTTGGCTCTGAATTATCCTGTGGAGTGCACTTGAGCATTTAAGGGTTTCACAAGATTAGATTATCTAATGCAACAGCTTGTGGCTATTGTGTTTGCTGATTTACAGTATCCGAGCTCTTGAGAGGCCAGAAACAATGAAAATGTAATTAAGAGTGCATGTATCAGAATATGGGATTTGGAGTATTGAAGTAACACTGACTCCTGTTTGTCTCTGCTTACTGAGCACAGAATGTGTCCAAGGGAATGCAAAGAGAGGCACATATGTACAAGGGGGTGTACATGGGCAGTGCCAACTCTGTCTGTCTTGAGCACAAAGGTGTGCAAAGAGAGGCATAACTCATAGAGCTGTGCTTCCCAAACTCGGTCCTGGTGACCCACTGTGGCTGCAGGTTTTTGTTCCAACCACATTCACAATCAATGATAATAATCAACAACAACCGATCTCGTTTAATTAGCTGTTTTCATTTACTCTTCTCTTATTCTGCATTCAGAAAAATAACAGGTATGATTTTTATATTTATTAGATGTTTAGAAATATTTCTATTTTTTAATATAGCTGTAAATGCTTAACTCTCTTTTGTTGTTTTCCTGTTATTTTCCCCTTTTTCTGTGTAGTTTGCTTCCTTCATTTAACCCTAATAATGACAATTAACAACCAGCACAGCAGACATCCGGGATGATGAAAGCAGCAACAACTTCAGTGTGAGATTAGCAAATGATTAAATAACCAGAACACCTGAGAAAGTAAAATGAAAATTGTGTTGAAAATACTGTTAACAACTATACCTATTCCCCATATAGCGGCTTATTACATTTTAATAAAAATCTACCAAACCAAAATTTCCACATTGACTCCAAAACACAGAAACTGGGAAATAATGACTCACTTAATTAGGCTAAGAGTCCAATGAAAAAACAGAAGGTGGTTGGAACAAAAACCTGCAGCCACAGGGGGTCCCCAGGATCGAGTTTGGGAACCAGTGTCATAGAGGAAGCTCCTTCCCATTGAGGGATAGGCCTGGGGTGACCTTTGCCGTAGTTAAATTATTTTGCGTTTACATTTATTTGCTTAGCAGACGCTATTGTCCAAAGTGACATACAAAGGAGGTCAACATAATTGAATAGACATCAGTTTTGGGGACTGTTTGGGAATAAGTGTTACAGGACAAGAATACAAAATTGATCATCACAATGGAACAAAATGCAACCCAGTTATAATTCCTAGGTTTCAAAAACCTAACAACTAACATCAGACAGAAATACACCAAACAAAGAGATTCTTCATAAACATCTTAAACACACTGCTGAATTCACATTGAGTCAGTATATTGAATGGAGGTGGACAGCTAATTCCACCAGCAAGGAGCTACACACATTAAAAGAGTGTGTGGATTTGATGCCAAGCAGAGGTGGCATCACCAGGCACCTTTCATCAGCAGACCTGAGTGGTTAGGATCTCTATCGATATTGGTGCTGACCCATTGACTACCCTGTAGGCAAGCATCAAGGATTTGAACTGAACATGTGTTGCTACAGGGAGCCAATGACGTGATCTGAAAAGAGGAGTGATGTGTGCTTATCATGGCTGGTGGGACACCTCAATTTGAATCATCTGCTGTGGCTTGGTGACACATTTCATTTCCTTAAAAGCAGAGAGTTAAAATAGTCAAGACAAAACCAAAGATTGGAACAGGGGCTGAGTTTTATACTCCATCAGATATGGTCCAGTTTTGCAGATGCTGTATGGAGTCTGCTAGGCCGAGTAACCATTGCATCAGTCAATGAAGGACTGCTAATCATCAATCATTACCCAAAGGTTGCGTACAAACTTGGTGGGTGTTATCAATAATGAACCCAGTTAAACAGAGGTGGGTTGCTGAATAGATAGGTGGGTGAGGTGAAATATCAGAAAGGCCCATCTTTGCAAGGTTGAGCTGGAGATGGTATTCCTCCATTCAAGTTGCAATATCGGTGAGACATACACATATTCTAGCTGATACAGCGTGGCTTTGTGGAAGAAACAACAGGTATAGCTGAGTATCATCAACATAGCACTTATTAGAGAAACTATGGGACAGAATGATAGGGTCTAGGGAGAAGGTGTATGGAGAGAAGAGAAGGGGGCCCAGCACTGATACCTGGGGCACCTAGGTGCTCACCTGGCACACCCTTGACATCTCTCATCACCAGGACACATGATTGGATCTTCCCAAAAGGTAGGACTCAAACCACCTTAGGATAATGACAGTGATGCCAAGGTCGGATCTGGTGGTTGATCGCGTTAAAGGCAGAGGAGAGATCTAGCAGGACAAGGACAAATTATCTCTAAACAGAATCAAAAAGAAACCCTCAAGTAATTCACCAGAACTCTGGAGATGTGAGGTAGCAGCACTAATCCCAGCACCTCAGTGTTGTGAATTAATCACTTGTGTAAACTGAGCTTGTTTTGGAGTGCAACTTTCAGTTCTCATGCAGTCAGTAGGCAGCCCTGAAGAAAGGGTGTCAGTTGAGGTAATGCGTTTGAAGTTCTCATTCTGCCATTGCATTCACTAAGAAAATATGGGCTAATTAATTTAATGATTTGCAAAAGGTAGGGAATGTGGTTAATGATGCTGTCTCAGAGATCCACTCTTCTAGCTTTAAATCACATGCCAAGTCATTATTAGGTGTGGAGTCTGCATATTCGCCTGATGTCTCTGTCAGTTTCCTTCCAGCTGCTGCAATTTTTCTCCCACATCCCTAATAATATAATATAATATAATATAATATAATATAATATAATATAATATAATATAATATAATATCTGCGGTGGGCTGGCGCCCTGCCCGGGGTTTGTTTCCTGCCTTGCGCCCTGTGTTGGCTGGGTTTGGCTCCAGCAGACCCCCATGACCCTGTAGTTAGGATATAGCGGGTTGGATAATGGATGGCTGGATGGATAATATAATATAATATAATATAATATAATATAATATAATATAATATAATATAATATAATATAATATAATGCTAATTGGTGACTCTAAATTCATTTTAAGTGAGTGTGATTGTGGATATTTTCATGACCAGGACTGGAGACCCATGAGGCAGAGTTGTTTCCTGCCTTGCACCTGATGCTCTGCAGATAGGCTGCCCTTGGGTAGGTGGGTACACAAATGTTGAGTGATTAGTTAATATTTTAGAATAAGAGGGGAGGCTTTGAATCTTTGCCTAGTAATTATGTTCTGTTTTTATGTTCTCCATTTGTTTGAGTGTGTTATTTATATGGTACTACGCTCTTCATTCCACATCACAGTGGCATGCATTGCAGATTAACAAGCCTGAGGGAGGCAACATTTTCATGTTATATGTATGACTGTGGATGACTGAACTGTGCATCCAGGCTGGACTCACCCCTTGCAGTAGGTTCTGTAGGGAGAGGTTCTGGCCGTTATGAATCTGAGCTGAATCAGCAGGCTTGAAAATGTATGAAATAATGATAGATCAGTATGTAAGGGTGACTGGCAACTCTAAATGAGCGAGTGTGGGCATCTGCTCCAATGTGCCTAGAGATGAACTGGTGGCCAGCTCCATCCATCCTAGACTGGATTAGGTCTGTTAGAAACTGATGGTGGCAGATGCAATGTCTACTGCTGCTACCTCACATATTCAACATCCTGTGTTCAGTCCCATACCTGGTCACCGTCTGTCCGGCGTTTCCATGTACTCCCCACATCTGCATGGGCTTTTACCCGGGTACATGGAGTCTTCTTCTTTCTACATCCAAAAGACATTCATGTCAGGTTAACTGGTTACTCTGAATTAGTGTGAGTGTGACTGCACTGGACTGGGTTCATTCTTGCCTTGAAGACTATACTGTAGAGGTAGACACCTTCAGTCCTAAATTGGATGAGGCAGAATTGAGAATGTTAGGTTATTTTACGAGAAAAGTTAAGGATGTATAGAGATAAAAAGAGTGTTTAGACATTGTGCTGTTTAACAGGAATACAAAGCACCTTTTCCTGCTGTCTAGTAGTTTCCATAATTTTATTGTTTATTCATTTTAACTTTATTACTGGATTAAATAAATGTTTATTTATAATAATCATGGATAATTATTGATAACCTATACACAGCTACTGTAATCTTTTGCTTCTATCCACAACTTAAAGGAAAACCATTCGGTCATTCAAAACCTAAAGGTTCAACTAACATGTTTAGTTTCATGTGTAGAAAGCTCTTGCTTCTCTTTGAGTTGATCATGAAAAAACTGTTCTTTAATCAGTTCAGGATCTAAGCTGACTTCCAGGATGACGCCTTCCCCACAGGTAAAGTTTGGCCAGTAGGTGGCAGTCCTCTCTCTTCACCAGAGACTTCAAATCACTGCAGCCTCGGGGATGCTTGAGCACTGAGAGAGCCGAGTTTTCATATTTCACATTACTAAGATGACTAGACTTTCATGACTGTTACAGATCATTAGCTATATAGTATGGGAAAGTGTCCTCTTTTGATTCTTTTATAATTTGAAAAAAAAAAATGTAAATACTTGGTAAAAGGGGTAGGTGGCTGCACTCTGTCCAGTGGGATAATATCATTTTATCCTTATCCTGTAATAGTCTAATGGACAACATGCATTAACATCATTAAATAAATACTTTCTGCAATTTTTTGGAAAGACAAAGATGTGTGTTACTCTGTTAGTGGTCACACATGCCATACCATGTTCTCTTTGTGTTTGTGTGATTGTGGTCCGGCGACTCTTTTCTCTTCTTCAGCTGGTATTAGAGAAGCAACTTCTGCTTCAGCACATGAAAGAGAAGTAGATTTGTTAAACTATGTATGACTTTGATTTTAATTAAATTTAATTTTAATGAATGCAATGTTCTTACAATGATAAACCTCCTATAATGGATGCCTACCTCTAGTACATTCTTCTCTTTATTCTGTCTGAGTAGCCCAGTAGTA